>NW_004524685.1:6284687-6289651 GCF_000260255.1 Octodon degus | reverse complement strand
TCTCTCTCTCTCTCTCTCTCTCTCTCTCTCTCTCTCTCTCTTTCTCTCTCTCTCCTTCTCTCCCCCTGGAGTTTGCACTAACTTCAGTTCTAATATAAGACCACAGAGTTTATTCTTGATTTCTCATTTTTACATTGGGTAACCTTCTCTGGATGTGGAACTTTGGCCGCACATTATTCCTAATGCTGAATACTTACTTGCTTGGTTCTCCTCAAGTTCAAGTGCTGTGTCTGCACAAACTCTCTTTCCGTGCTGCAGCTTTGACTCCCCACATCTGGACACTGTCCCCGGGGCAGCCCTCCCCATCTCACTCAGATACCGAGGCTCATGCTGGGCCACACCTACCTGGAAGGACACTGACTTCTGTCACTGTGCATCACACTGCTCCTAGTTCCTCCACTACTCTTTTCTCAGTGAGATTTTCTCAGCTGTGAATCACATGTATCCTGGTCACAGGCCCAAACAGGGTCACTAACCTAAGTTACTTGGGGGAGGAGCTATTTTTCTCTTATACCCAGGGTTCAGCATAACACCAAGGAGTAGGAACCCAATATATATTTAAATAAATAAATGAAAATTACACAACTGAATGGATGAACACTCAAGTTATGTCCACCTCTTTCTTCCACATAGGTAGTATTTCCCTAATCCCTCTTAAATATGAAACATTCTCTAAATCAAATATCTAATGTAACATGATGGCAGTATGGAAATGAAATGGTGAGAATGATACTTTTATGTAGGGATTAGGCTCTTGCTCCTATTGAAATCTCTCACGTAGTGAGAAACTGTTTTGGCTTTCTTGGGGGTCCAGTCATGTCATAAAAATACTAAGTGTTTATCACACTTAAGGCACTCAACGCTAAAGTGCTCTTCCTGGAACTTTCTATTCATTCTTTGCCACTTGCCTACTGGTTATTTGACTTCCCAAGTCAAAGTCAGCCATCAGGTCAGCCACGAACCTTGTCTCAATAATTCTATCCACATGGATGCCCCTCCTCGGAATGTCCACTGCAATTATAGTTCTACATTCTTAAAATATTTTTCAAACTAACCTGACTTTCCTGAAAAGAGTGACCAATTCATTGAATCCTTTGTTATCTCCATATGTCTAGAGAAATATGAAGTGCCTAAGTATTTGGCTTGTTGATTATTTGACATCTGATAAGAAGCAGTACAACCTTTAGTAGTGAGTATCCTTTAATTTGTTGTATTAATAGGGATCATAGAAAAACATTTTATAGAAACTAAAATGCTACAGAGATTTCTCAATGCAATAAATCTGGGAACTGTCAGAGAATCAGATAGCCATCTGAGAAGAATATGTGTGTAAGAGGCATGTCTGACTATTAATAGTAAATATATGACTATCTTTAAAACTCGATAGCAAATGAACAACTCAGTTAAAGAATGGAAAAAGATCTGAGTTAACATCTTATCAAAGAGGACATGCAGATGGCACAAAAAGTCTGGAACAGGTGCTTACCATCATGTGGCATTTGGGAATTACCAAATAAAACAACAGTGAAACACTATAGCATTAATCAGCTTTGCATTGTTGCAGCAAAATACTTGTGGCTGCTAACTTATAAGTTAGCAAGGAAAGGTATACATTGCTCCCAACTGTGGAGGTTCAAAGTCTGGGTAGCACAGCAGATGTTTGGCAGAAAGAGTTCCTCAGTTACATCAGCTCGTGGTACTTGCCTCGTGGCAATCGTGGTACTGCTCCTCGGGAATGAGACAATAGTTTTATCTCAAGCCAGAAGTAGAGTACGGATATGGCTAAACTTTTCTTTATTTTTTAATCGATTTTATTGAGAAACAAACAGCAGTGAGATAGTTTCAAAATCAATTAGTAGGACAGTTTCAATAATTAATACATTGTATACTGTTGTCTTCATAGTGATTATTCATAGTATAAGAGGCAGACATGATATCCTGTCCAAACACTATTAGTAGAAATCTTTCTTTCTTTCTTTCACTCTTTCTCTCTTTTTTTTGGTTTTGTTTGTTTGTTTGTTTGTTTTGCAGAACCGGGATTCAGTGCAGATCCTTGCACTTGCCAGGCAAGCACTTATTCTGCTGAGTCATCTCCCGACCCCAATACAAATCTTTCTTCTCACTGAATTAAGAGAAAGTAGCTGTATATCTATCCTATTTTGTATATACAGATACAAAATTGTCCTTCATTTAATTCCCTTGTTTTGTTTAGTTTTGTCAGAGGTGAGTATTCCATTGCCATTTAAATATTGTAGGTGTGTGAATTCAGCATACAAAAGTTACATTTCTTGTTATATAGGTCTTGCTTTATCTTGGTCTTAACCATCCAGCAGAAAATTATAAAAACCAGGTATGAAAAGTAAAGCCATATTAATATGCTGAGCTGTAAAAGGCTCAAGTCAACAACTTCTGACATTGCCAGTCCTACAGATAACCCATTACTGTTATGGAGTACTGGATTATATTGGATTATTTTAACTTTTCAATACTACCTTTGTCACGATCGTCTTCTTAAGAGGAAACAAGGATTCCCCTGAAAACTTCCCTGTAGGGCACACCTTTGATGACTGAAGAACTTCCCACTAGGCCCCACCTCTAAAAGTCCTATCACCTCTCAGGGTCACTGTGCTGGGGCCAGACTCTTAGCATTTTGGGCCTTTGGGTACATTCACATCCAGACCATGACAACCACTAATATTAGAAACCATTATCAACATGGCTGAAATCCAAAAGCTAAGAAGGTTGTACAGCAACAAGAACTCTCATTGATTGCTAATGGTAATGAAAAATGGCAAACTTGGGAAGGCTGTTTAGTGATTCATTAAGAAGATCAGTATGATCTCAATACAAGATTCAACCACTGTGCCCTCTGGCATTTATACAAAACAACTGAAAACATATGTCCATATAAAAACTTGCACATAAGTATTGATACTTTTATTCAAAATTGTGAAAATTTGAAAGCAATTAAGATAGTATTTTAATAGAGGAGTAGAATGATAAACTTTGATACCCCAATAATGTCTTGCCCAAATTTTCATGGGTGAAGGCCAGACACAGACCAACGGAGAAGCAGGAAGAGTTTTACAGTGCATTGGACTCACAGTACCGTGAGGAGAAATAACACACCACATAGAGCCAGCTTGGGGGAAGCAAGGGGCCCATCAGAAGGAGAGAAGGAACAGTGAGAAAGCCAGTTAACTGTGGTGTCCTTGAAGAAGAATTGGCAAGGTGGAGTAAGCACATTTACATTAAGCAGTCTAAGTAATTTTGTAGGGTTCTGCAGTATAGAGGCTATTTCTGACTCCTGGCCTTGGCATGATTGTGTTGGATCTATAGTGGCCTAGTGTATAAGACCCTGAAAAGTGAGACAACAGCAACTCACCAGTCTCTAGTCAGCCTCTATCTACCCAAAACTAGGTGGACTGTCTTAGAAAGAATGCCATCATATAATTGAACTGTCTTCAGCATGAAAAAAAGAAGCTATCGACTCACGTAAAAACACAGAGGGATCTTACATGAATATTGTCAAGTAAAATAAGCCAATCTGAAATGGTTACATACCCTAACTTCAGCTGTATGATGTTCTGGAAAAGGCAAAACTATGGAGAAAGTAGAGCTCAGTGGTTGCCTGGGGAGGGAAGGTGGCAAAGGTGGAGCACAAGGATTTTTTGAACAGTGAGGCTATTCTGAATGACACTATGATGATGCATATATGTCATTTTAAATTGGTCAACACCCATAAGACGTATGACACACAACAGAACAACGCATTTGTCAAAATGCATAGGTTAAACAACATTTGCAAAATGTACATGGAACATATAACCTAGAGAATATACAAGTCTATTGTAAACTGTGGATCTGAGATGCTGTAGGTAATGGGTCAGGGTTGGTTTATCAGTTGTAACAAATCTTCCACACCAATGTAGAATATCGATGGGGAGCAGGCTGTATGTAGTGGGGGGACAGACAACTAGGAACTCTGTACTTTCCATTCAATTCTTCTGTTTTTAAAACTAAAATCTATTAGTTAAAAAAAATGTACAGAGAAGATCTGAGTCATTTATAAAGTGAAACTGAAAGAGAACTTTTTTCTGGAAAATGAGAAAGAATGATGAGAATTATAAAGCTCTTTTTTTTTTTTTTTTTTTTTTTTTTGTAGAACCAGGGATTGAACTCAGGCCCTTGTGCTTGCCAGGAAAGTGCTTATTCCACTGAGCTATCTCCCTGGCCCTTATGAAACTCTTATGTAATGAAATAAAGTAAGCTGATGCATGGTGAAACCATATTATTATTATTCAAATATAATCTTGAAATAAAGTCAGATCACAGAAACTTTAACAAAGGCATCCCACATGCCAGGCTCAAGAAGCAGGAGACATTATCTACCTTAATCACATTACATCTTTATTCCTTACACAAAAGTGTCATTAACCCATTTTAAGATGAGTAAACTGAGGCTTACTGATAATAGGTACAGCATTCAAATTGACTAATTCACATAGTAAGTAGAATTGTTTCTTGCAGGCAAAGTAGTACACTAAGCTCTGAAGTGATTCCAAGTTTAAATAAAAACTACATTCTGTAGTTAAAGAATTGACAATTTCGAGTCCTAGCCCAGGTCCGGTGAGTGTGTGGAGAGCTTCCTGCTACCCTGCGCCGGCGGGACCAGTCCCAGCCCAGGCGCAGCGGGGGCCGGACCTTCTCCCGCCCCCCCGGGCCGCCCCCCACCCCTCCCGCCGAGTAGGAATTTCTGCCGACTTCCGGGAACCCCCAGACCCAGTCCGAGCCCAGGTCCGGAATTTCTGCCGAGTTCCAGGAACCTCCAGACCCAATCCTACCCAGGTCCGCAGCAGGAGAGAGCTGAGCACAGCAGCCAGACCTAAGCCAGACGCAGCTGGATAACTCCAAAATCTGTAGAGCTCCACCTGAACTTCAGTACGTGTGAAGGTTATAACTAC
>NW_004524685.1:6280044-6284587 GCF_000260255.1 Octodon degus | reverse complement strand
TCTCAATCTCCATCTCAGTGCGCCCGGGGGGTGGGGCCAGCTATAATTAACATCACTGTGAGTCATCCTATTTTTAAGAGTGAGCCAGGTCACTTCACTCCAGTCAAGCCCGGGGCTTGTTTCTAAGGACTTTCACTCACCCCTTCTTAGGTAAAGAAGCCTCTACATTTGTAGCAAAATTTTACCAGAAAAATGAGTGGGATAGCATAACATATGAGCCTTAATGTTATCCTGAGTGTAGAGAAAGAAAAAAAGCAGAATTTTATTGAAAATGTCTATGTTTCTTTATATGGTGGAACGTTTTGACATAAAAATTAACACTAATTATCTACTTTAAAGTGTACAATTCAGCTATGTTTAATACAGTCAAAATCTTATGCAAATATCCTTTTAATCTATTCTACAATATTTTCATTGCCCAAAAGGAAACCCTGTAGCAACTGAAGAGTTGTTCCCTATTTCTCCTTCCTAAGGCTGCTGGAAACCAATAATCTGATTGCTATCCCTACAGATTTACCTATTTGGTTGTGGGCTTTTTTATTCTGGTACTGGAGATAGAACCCAGGGTGCTGTACCTCTAAGCTACATGCTCAGCCCTTTCTATTTTTAATTTGAAACAAAGTGACAAACTTGCCTACACTGGGCTTGAATTTGTGGTCCTCCTGCATCAGCCTCCTAAATCACAGGGATTATAAACACCTACCGGTAAGACATACCTGGGTACTTCATACTGAATTAACACTACAGAAGGCTTCTGGTGTCTGGATTATTTCAGTTTTCATGCTCCAAAGTTGATTTGTGTGGTCCAACAGCTGTTCCTTTTTATGGCTCAATAATACTCCACTGAAAGGACTTAGTGCCTTTTTAATCTATTCATTAGTAGAGGAATAAAACTGGTTCCATATTTTGGCTCTTGTGAATAGTGCTGCTATGAACATTCATTAACAAGGCTCATTGAAGGCCTGTTTTCAACTCACTGGGGTAAGAGTGGAATTCAGGGCCATATGGTAATCCTATATGTAAGTGTTCAAGGAATTGCTGGCTTTCCTCAGCACCTGGACCAGTTCACATTCCCATTAGCTGTGTACAGGTGTTCTCCTTCTCCACATACTTGCTAATGCTACTCTCTTCTCTTTTTTTTCTTTCTGGTTTTGTTTTGTAATAAGAACCCTACGAGATGTGAAAGAGCATCTCACTGTGATTTTGATTTGCAGCTTCCTAATGATTAATGATGCTACGAAACTTTTCACATACTTGTTGAACATTTGTGTATTTTCTTTGGAAAAATATTTATTGAAATCCTTTCCCTTCTTTTTAATTACTTTTTTGTTGTGTGTTGTACAGTCATAAGAGTTTTTTATATATTCTATATACTAGGCTCTTATCAGATATACAAGTTGCAAATGTTTTCTTCTATTCTATAAATTGACTTCATTTTTTAATAATGTTCTGTGGTACCCAAGTTTTTTATTAACATATAATAATTATATTATAACATGATATTTCAACACATGTATTCAGTATGTGATGATCAATCAGAGTAATTAGTATTTTTAGTGCCTTATCAATTTCTTTATGTTTGGGACTTTCAATCTTACAGGTCCTTATAAAGTGTACTATATATTATTTTGAACTACAGTTGCCCAATGTGCTTTGGCCACCAGAACACTTTTCCCCCTGTGTTTCATGCCCACTTGCCTGTGTCCTCTGTTCTTTCACCACTGCACCCCACTCTGCACCCCACCTTTACAGTCTCTAGTGATCACTGTTCTATATTCAGGTTGATGTTTGGCTTCAACATACAAGCCAGCATATGTAAGCTTTCGTAGTCTTACTGTATCTAGCATATCTCAGTTAACATAATGCCCTCCAAAATCATCCCTGTGGTCACAAATAATGAAATGTTCTTCTCTTTCTGAGCTGGACATGGTGAATATGCTGCAGTTTTCATTATCTATTCATCTGTAGAGGAGCACAAGGCTAATTCTATGACTTGGCCACTGTGAATGCTGCTGCAATAAAAGTGGAAGTTGAGACACCTCTTTGATATGTTGACTTTATTTCACTTGTATGTATACCTGGAAGTGGAATAGCTCACTCACTATTACTAGCTCTTCTCCAATTATTATTATTATTATTAGTAGTAGTAGTAGTAGTAGTAGTAGTAGTAGTACCAGGGATCAAACTCAGGACCTTCCACTTGCCAGATAGGCACTTATGCCACTGAGCTATATCCTCAGCCCTCTTCTCCCTTATTAATTGGTACATGTTGATCATACAGACAAGTAGGCTTCATCTTGGCAGATTTCTACATGCACATGATGCATGTTCATCATTCTTTCTGTCACGCTTCCCCCATCCCACTACCCCCCACTCAGTTCCACGTGGTTTAGGGAAAGCTTCAGTTATGTAATGTATCTGGAGGAACCTCCACACTGTCCTAATTTACATGTCTCTCCTAATCTACATTCCTGCCAACAAGACACGAGTCCCTTATCTCCACATCTTCATGCGCATTTGTAATTTTCATTTCCTTCACAGTAGCCTGTCTAGCTGGGATGAGAGGGAATCACACTTTAATTTATATTTCACTGGTGGCTAATGATACCAAGCATTCACAAAATATGTGTTAGTCATTCTATTTCTTCTTTTGAGAAATGTCTATCTAGATCATTTACCCATTTTAATTAGATTATTTAGTTTATTTTTTGTTCAGTTTTTTGAGTCGCTTAGGTATTCTAGATATTAATTCTTTGTCAGATGAAGAGTTGGCAGATAAACTGTATTCTCCCATTCTGCAGCTTATTTCTTCACTCTGCTGGGTTTTTCCTTGACTATATAGAAACTTATTAGTGTAATATAATGTCATTTGTCTACCTTCCCTCTGCTGCCTATGCTTTGAAGGTCTTAGCTAAAAAATAGTTCCTAACATTGATGTCCTGAAGCTTCTTCCCCTATGTTTTCTTTTAATTATTTCATGATTACAGGTTGTGCAATTAGCCACTTGGTCTGTTTTGAGTGGGCTTTGCTATAGAGTGGGAGACAGAGGTCATTACAAGTTGTGCAGATGGCGATCCAGGTCCTCCGGTACCACTGATTGGAGAGGCTGTATTTTCAGCACCATTGTCGCGTGGCCTGAAATCAAGTATTGAGGTGCCTCCAGCTCTCTTCCTTATGTTCAAGTTTTTGTTGTTGTCTTTTTTTTTTTTTTTTGTATTTTTGGCTATTCAGAGTCTTCTTTACTAATGTATGAATTTTAGAACTTTTTCTTTAGCATGAAGAATATCACTGATAGTTCAGTGATTACACTGAATCACGAGAGTCCTTCGAGCAGTGAAGACATTTTAACAATATGGGTTTTTCCAACCCATGAACAGGGGAGGTTTTCCATTGTATGAATTGGTATATGGCTGGGTGGGCATGTCTTCAACATTTTCGCCATTATTTTGTGATTTTCATTGTAAATTTCTTTTGCTTCCTTGAATTTTTTTAAATATTTTGTGTGACTGGGACATTTTAAAAGATTTGTCTTCACATTTAGCTATTCTTTCTTTTACTTGATGTAGTCTGTTGTTGAGTCAAATGTGTTTTTTTATATGTATATAAACTACTAAGTTCTTCATTTTAAGTTTTCTTTTACTCCTTTTTCATGGTCTTTACTCCTTACTGAAATTTTAATTGATATCATTATTTTCCTAATTTCCTTAAATTATTTCCCTCTTGAACCTCTTTGGGTTTCTTTGGGAGTTATTCCTTTGATTTTTTTATTAGGCTTTTCATCACTGTTGTTTGCTTTGGTGTCTGACCCTCTGGAGACAACATGTTACCTTGTCTTTGTTTGTTTTGTTTGTTTTAGTTTTTGTTTTTTGTTTTGCAGCACCAGGGATTGAACTCAGGACCTTGTGCTCACCAGGCAAGCACTTATTCTACTGAGCTATCTCCCCAGTGCATTACCTTGTCTTTGTATTCTTCTTGTGCCTCCACTTCTTGAGACTACACTGAGACTTGTCTCTACACTGAGACTTGTGCATCTACTAGATCCACTGGCTCTGTTAATTCTATAAAGTGATTTTTTTGCTAAATGAATTTCTCCTGCAAATGTGTCTTAGGCCATAGGTTTCCTGGGCTAGGTTGACTTGATTCTCTGTTGGACACTGTCATGTTGATTCCCCATAGCGTCTTTGTCTGTAACTGCAGCTTTGGAGATGCAGTGGTGGTGGGTAAGAGCCCTTCTGTCTCCAGCAGCTGCACAGGGAGAGGAGTGACACAGAAGCTTGGGTGAGTGTGGTGCACACAGCAATGGGGTGAACCATGTGTCCTGGAACAGACTTCCCATCAAAGTTTGGGCTTGGAGTCAGGGACAATGGTGCACGCTTCCTCACCAGTGGCAGCAGTATCAGAGCTTGAGGCAGGCACTGGAGGTAGGCAGAGCTTAGATCACAGGCCGGGTGGCAGTGGGCATAGAGGAGAGCATGTGACGCACATCCCTAGGCCTAGCAGGCAGCTCAGGCTGACTCCAGGAGGGCAGCAGTTGCACTGGGGT
>NW_004524685.1:6273166-6279944 GCF_000260255.1 Octodon degus | reverse complement strand
AAATAATAATAAAAAAAAAAGAATTGACAATTTCAAGAGAAGGTGGCATCTAACAGAGCAATCAGGACATAGGGGATGGAGAAGGGTGCACAATAATTAACTTCACTTGGAAGTCTATGCTCCACAAAAGAGACTGTTTGAATTGGGCTTTAGGAATGAGTATAGTTTCTATTAAACATAAAATGTAGGAAAGAGTGTTTCTGCTGGGAATATTGGCAAAAGGAACAGTATAAAGAGTAGGGAACCCAGAGTGGATGGAGTTGGGTCCTAAAAAGTAATACAGCATAAAATAAGGCTGGAGGAGCATATCAGGACCATAATCCTCCTGCCAGAGAATAATAGGCTGGACTCAGAGCAGCGGAGAACCACTGGATGTTTTGAGTAGGAAGATTACATAATCCAGTCTATATCTTTAGAATATCATTGTGTGATGTGGGAATGTCAATGGCAAAGACTCGGGGCTGGAAATGAGCTCAGAACGAGGCAATAGTAATACAGTGGTTCCCCAGTATGGTAAAAAAGGTTCACAGAAAGAGCTCTAGGTTTTATTAAATAATCAGACTAAAAGTCTTATGGCTTTACAGAGTTAAAGAAAAATGTACTGTACTCTTCAAGTTGCTCTGAGTAACTTTTATCTAAGATGCCTGTCTAAATGCCATCTTCTCAGTGTGATTATTCCTAACATCCTACTTAAAATTGCAATTCCACCCCAGAATCCTGATCCCCTTAATCTGCCTTAGTATTTTTTCCACAAAACCTGCCAATAAATCTAACGTTCTACAGTGTACTTATGATTGTTTATTGTCTTATTTCTACCTTCCTCTGCTGCAATGTCAGCATCATAAAGAAAGACCTATTTATTTGGTTTGTTCATTGATTATCCAAAACACCTTGGGTGCTGCCCAGCACACAGGTGATGGATGACAGATATTGTTATGGAATTAACTGAATAGCAGGGCTTTCAGGTAGGCAAAAGACATGGCGACAGCTGAGATAATCTCAAGAGTATTTAGAAACAAAACAATCTTGATTAAGACATTTTTAAATATACCTAAGGAAAAATAAACACAAAAGGATTTCAATGATTAGTAAACAGCATTCAGCCCCAGTCAAGGAGAACATATTTTTTATAGTAAAAATATGTATTTATTAGTGAAACCCTCTGTGGTACCAAATACATTTTCAGACTGGGCAAGACAGTGCTGGTATGGAAGGATGTTTTATACACAGATTGACTCCTGAGCAGGCCAATGACTTGATCTTTTGTTCCACAAGAGATTCTCTTCATATTGTATCGCAACTGGCCTTTCTTAACTTGGTCAGTACAGTAAAGTGCTTTAATTTCTATTTCACAAATGAGGAAATTGAGTCTCAGAAAAGCAAGGGACTCACCCCATAACATAGTTTGTACAATTCTGTCTGACTTCAACGCCAGTGTGCCTTCTGTTGTGTCAAGATTATAACAACATCAAGGAAAGAAAGGAAAGTAAGCATTTACATTAGGCCACACACTGAGCTCCCTCACTTTCCAATAGTCCTGTAAAACAGTTAACAACAGTGCACTCATTGTACAGACTGGGAAACCCAGCACAGCCAGTTGATGTAAATCGTTCATGATCATCACATCTATCTAGTTCAAAACCTGGGACATGAACCCATGCCTAACAGACTCAAAAGCCCACTTGTACACCACTGCACCAGGTAACCAAGTGGGAAATAATATAACCCAATGTAACAGGCTGAAGTTTTGCTTAAAGCTTGCTACATTTGGGGGAAAGTACAATTAGCAAAAGATGGGTTTCCACAAGGCAAGTGCAAAGAGATAACCATTTAGGAAATTAATGCAGTAGTTTGAGCAGATGCCATGTGGAAGATACCAGAGAAAACATGAGTTCTTTGAGCTAAACAGTTTTGTGAGCATGAAGAGAATGTGATTATAAGATTTTTAACCATAAAAGCAAACCCATGTACATAAACACTTAGCTAGGTGGAAAGTAGGGCATATTGCTGGGAATGGACATTAAACATGTCTTTTACTAATTAATAAAACCCTGGTCATGCTGAAATTACAAGTGCTCAAATGCAGTGATTTTATTGGAATTTGATGTATGATTACTGATGCTTATGTTTACAAAGAAATGAGAATCTTCCCGATGGCTTCTTCCAGTGGGAAATCCTGCTGGGCCAATAAGAGAACCGGAAATGTCTAACGTGTAATGAGGTAGGCTCCTGGACCCAGGGACTACAGTAAGAACAGTGCAACAAACAGAAGCCTAAAAGCTGAAGGTCAGTCTCTTGCTTTTATCTGCATATTGAAACGAACAGAATCCAAAGAGCCAGGGGTTACAAGGAAAGAATTTATGAGAGCGTGATGAACTTCAATATACACGAATTATCTGACAAGACTTTGAATAATACAAAGAGCATAACTGGAGTTAATCCATCTTTGTTATTCCTGGTCCCACTGTGAGGCCTAATGAGTTGCTTAGCAAATGTCTGGTGACCAAAGAATGACTGATGTCATTGATCAACAGATCTGTGATGATTCCTGTATTTTAAGGTGTGGCTCAGGCACACTAGGGGATAAAGACAAAAGAATATCTATTTAAATAATAAATCCTCCATAACTACCTATATGTAGCCCAGGGGACCTTTCCTGACATATTAGCAGATGATTAAAAGAAGCCACTCTCACTCATCTGACATGAAGATTGATCAAAGTAAATTGGGTTCTGTGTCCCACATCCTCCATTAAGCTGGCACTAAGTGCGTGTTTCCACATGGTGGTGTTGAAAGAATGTGACATATTTTCACATTATTGGAACTAGAAGCAGGGAAAGGTAAACTTCCTCCAGCTGAATAATGAAAGCAATCTTTTCTGCTAAACAGTGAAAAGCATTTCTTCTCCCACAGCACCCAGCCTGCTTATTGTGAGGAACAGATAAAACAAACATGCTTCTCATGCGACTGCAGTATTTCCTGAGCACCCAGCAGCTATGCTGTGCCTGGGCGGAAGTCTGTCTTCTCAGCTTTTTAAAACCATCAAGTTAAAAATTAGAAATAAACTAAAAGCGATGCTGCAGAGAAATATTTGACAGGCTGAACCCAACAAGCCTATCAGAGTTTGCCCCTTGCTAGTCATTTGCAAATCTAACTTTGGAAAGTTGCAAGTTAAGTACATTTTCTAACAAATGCACACTCCACCCTTGGTCTGTGGTAAACGCTTGTTGAATCAGTAAGTCCCACCTTTCACATCACAGTACCAGATGGGAAGATTCAATATTACAGCTGAGCCATCTTCAATTCTCTCCTTACTTGATTCTGCCAAATCAGCTTGCTGACCCTCTTTTCTCCCCTCAGCAGTCTTCTCTATTGTCATTCTCTTCCTCTAACCTTTCTAAAAGGTCTAAAAACACCCAAGCTGAATTTAGCTCTTTGTACTTAATCCACACACTGATATCAATATGCTAGTCATTTGTAATCTGCCCAGACCAGATAGCCCTCACCATCACCTTCATAGCAGTGGTATACCTCTCTCTACCACATTCCCGGCAAGTATCTTCCCACTGCTTCAGTTCCAGAGCAGTTCCCGTGTCCACCCACTCTCTCTATTGTCCCACTTGCCATCTTCTCTCATCAGCTCTCTCTTGGCCTGCTGCAATATCCCTTATCTACGCCCAGTCTTGCCTATCTCAACTCCATCCTATCCAGGCTGCCAAACCCAAACTAAGCCCTACCAGTCACTCACTTTAGAGATTCTTATGCTCCATCATCCACCATTGCCCATAGAATCAAATTCTAATTCCCCACGATGCCACCCAAGCAGCTACTTGATCTGTCTCTGCCTGTTTACTGACCCTACACCCCATACTCTTTAGTCCTCTCTTTAACTACTAGAAATTTAAGTTCTGCATCATTGTCCCACTCCATGCTCTCCTAACCCATGTCTTCATTATTCTTCTAAATCTTACTTCCTTTTTAAACACTCAAATCCAGCTACTTCTGCCTGGGAAGATGCCAGAGCTCCTCCCCAACCTCCTGCAGACTGGGTCAAATGTCCCCTATGCCGCACTACCTGGGTAGCATTTCTATCTCTGAATTTGCTTCTCTGCAGTGGAATTGTCTATTCTATTCTTCCTCCCCCAACAGAATCTGCACTGAAAGTATAGGCCACATTTGATTCAGCTTCAGGCCCTCATCCCTTCACGTGGTACCCAGCACAAAGGGCATGCTAAACAAGTACAAGTTGAATAAAATGGAACTGATGGCTGCAGATGTGTGAATTAATTAGCATCTCACTTTCTGAGTGCATAACTACTCAGAGCACAGTCAAATATTCCATTTCCTACATTCCCCTGGGAAAGAAGCTTGCCCCACTCAATGCCATTCGGAGGCATGATTGCTTAACTGATATTGCCAAACTGGGTCACAAATAATGAGAAGAGTTCCATTTCCCTCAGCTGCAAAGGCTTTGAGGGTGATAAAACAGCACTGCAGTCCTAGCCACTTGTCTGCCTTTAGGATCGTGGCATCTGTTGATGTGACTGTGTTGCCTAATTAAGCATTCTTTGAGTGTTAGTGTCCCATTCTTTGAGTGTTAGAGAACGTGTCTGCCACAGGTAGATCTCCTGTTGACCTCACTGAAATTTCCATATCTCTGTCTTTTTTTTTTTGCAAGAATAAATTGCTAATTTTATTGATGTAAGTACATTCTCAAGAAGCTGAAACTACTCTTAACACCAACAGCTGTGTGTGAGAGAGTAAGAGAGAGAGTCAGAGAGAGAGACAGAGAGACAAAGACAGAGAGAGACAGAGACAGAGAGAATGTGCTTTGTAAAAAGTAAATTCTTGATTATGCTGGAATTGAAAAGTATATGCTTTGCTGCACTTATAAAAATTACAGATAAGAGAGACAGTAGTGTTTTATTCTTATAGCAAACGAAGAGCTGTGCAAAATAAACAGATGGAGAAAAATAGAAAAGTGGTATCTCTACTTTTTAACTCTATTCCTCAAGGGTCATCATGCAGAGAGAAGTAATAATTATAGAAACAGAGCCAGTGTTCTCTTGCCTCTTGGAAAGCTTTATAGGCCAGTTGTTTACTGCTAACTTTTGGTGAAAGACTAGTTTAAGTATATCAAAGCTTTATGGCCTGAGTGGGAGCCATTACATATGGAAGCTGACCTGACTGTTACTTATAAGGAGACCGGAGACTGGTATTCAAGAAATAATGATGTTACAATTGCAAAGACAGAGACCAAAATTGCCCTAGGAGATCATTTTGAGTAATCAGGGCAGTAGCTTTCTGCCACCTCTATGTACAGGGACAATATGTGTGGTGACCCTTGTAAACAAGAAAAAGGGCAAGAGTCTCTATCCTGAGAATTGGGAAGAGGGTGTATGTTTATGGGGATTGAAATAAATCAGAGCTAGCTTGCACGGTGCATTCTTGGGGCACTGTATGAGACCTGGATTAATAATCATAATAGCTGTACCTATGCCTAAAAAGCACCTGGTATTTGCTTAGCTGTAGGGCTATAATGTACACAAATGGCAATTAAAACTGTAAGAATGATCTTTACCTAAGGTCCTCTTCACAAACATGTTTGTGGTTGATCATTTCTTCATGTATTCATCTAAAACAGTATCACCTAAGACATGTGCTACTGTCCTGACAACCTCCTACCAACCCCTGTCCATTTTCCACTCTCTTCATTGCATCTTTGTATCATACTGTTGGGTGGCCCATACTTGCATCCAACTCCCTTCTTTTAAGAAACCACTGTTTCTTTATTTTAACTTTGTATTTTGGGATAAGGGAGATGCCGAGAAATAGCTTCTAAATTGGAGCTAGAATCTGCAAACTTGTTAGGCTTCTGCACAAGTGGGTTTGCATGGCTGCTAAGTCCTTCAAGCCCTTCTGTAGACCCAGCTGGTGGGACAATAAACACTATGTCCTGGTGGGAGGGGAAAGCCAGCTTTGGGTCACAGAGAATTTCTTTGTAGGCTTTCATGGCTAAGTCACTGGTAGAGGTTTGAGAGGATAGTGATTTGTCTTGAACCATCAAGGCTTTCCTAGTTTGGTAAAAGATTTAGTTTTTCTCATTTTCATTCATTTTTAATTTATATAGTTATACACTTACATAGCTTTACATTAGTAGTTTTGCATTCATCCTCTTCAAGAAGGCCTTCCACATAAGTGGCAGGCTACCGTGCCACAGTTGAGCTCTACATGCCCTGCTCATCTCCATTCCTGGCCCCCTGTGCCTTATTCCCAACCCCGGTCCCCACAGCTCTACTTCCCATGCACCCTCAATCTCACACTGTTCATCTGCTCAGCTCCTTTTTCACATCCTGTCTCCTCCCAGCTTGGCCCACACTCTCCCCCTTGCAATGGTTTTCTCCCCTCTAGGTCAGCCAGTCTCTGGTCCTCAAGTTCCTGCTACATCCTCTCCTCCACCATGAAGTCCACCCAAGGAAGTTTCCTATGTTGCTGTCTTTCCAGTCTCCTTGTAGAGACTGACTAAAGGTTTGTGACACGAAGTTGGCTTAGGGTACACAGGCACTACGCCTTGCATTGATTATCTACATGACAATTTTTCCTTCTTTTTATGAACTAACAAAGATTGGGACTCTGTTTCGATGTGACCCCTCTGCAGCTCCTTACTGCTTTGAATATAAGTGCCCAACACACAACTGCACTGAACTAAATGGCTGTGATTGGCTGAGGGATGAGAATTTCTGTTCTGACCAGCAGATATTTCCTGAGCTTGGATGGC
>NW_004524685.1:6260735-6262616 GCF_000260255.1 Octodon degus | reverse complement strand
CTGTCCTCAAGCTAGCGACTTGTGCTAGTAGCCTGGGTTCTGGGATTGGGGAAGGACTTGGACAAGCCACAGGGCTTGAGTTCTCCTAACTAGACTCCAAGCCTTTGGTAACTGGTATTGTCCTACAGCTAGGGCTGCTGGCATGATCAAGCATGGCTCTGTGGGAATGCATCTGATCACCGCTTCCAAGACGGGAAATCCCTCCAGCTGGAGTGGATGTAGCTGCTGATGCTTTCATTTCACTCTCTATGCCACCACCCCAGATCTGTGTGTTACAGAGTTCCCATCTCTCCCTTGGCTGCTGGCCTCAAGCAGCACTATTTGTGTTTATTCATCTGGCTCTTGAGGAAGAAGCAAGCGCTAGAAGACTCTTTTGGGTCATCCTAACATTCTACCCACAAAAGTTTTTCTTTTGAACTCCAAGATATTTACTTTTTCTCTTGTTGCTGACATCTTTAACATCATATCCTAAAAAGCTTTCTGAAAGATACCTGTTTAAATATTTCATTCACAACTAAAGGGAAAAGAAAAGGTAATCTATTAATTAAGATACTGAAGGGCTAAAAGAATTATTCATGAACGTCTCTACTCATTCTTGATTGAGAACTTGCTAAAATATCTTCCAATTTGCAATACATTTCCCCAAATACATATTTGTTATTATTGTATCTTAAGAAGTGTGAGAAATATGCAGAATTCTAAAAAGATTTCATTATAATATCTATAAGTTTTATCACCCAGAGAGACTGGAGAAATATAGGAAAATCAGAATTCAATCAGTAAATAAAGAATAATGTGTTAGCATTTAATTATATCCTCATTTGAAGCATTATAAACTGTGTACCTGCCCAAATCAGCTGAAACAATTAGATAAAAATGTATCTTGAGCCGAGGCTATAAAGGTCAGAAACAAACTCCATCTAAATGGTGTAACTTGGAGTCTTATTTTCATTGCACTGATTAAAAGTGGGTCTTAAACCATGTTTAAGATTAGAATAACCACCCTCCATGTAATGCCCTAGATCCACCTCTGAAATGACAAATGTATCCCTTTACTGAGTGTCTTTCCAAATCCAGGATGGTTTAGAATTAATTATAAAGATGATGAAGTATTAATACTTTTGTGTCAAGTTCAGGAGTAGGTTTTTAATCACTGGGACAATCTGTGTATATTCAGTGTTTAAAGTGTTTGTAATGATTTAGAATTGGCATATTAGAGACTCCCACAGATTAGCCTTGTGATTCCAATTTAAAAAAGGTAATTGACTTGTGATTTCAACTTGAAGGTACAAGAATCTTTTACCAAGTTTGTAAATAGAATTAGAACGTTTAAGAGAACTAGATTTACTATATTATAAATTTAATAATTTATTATACATAAATGACTTATTTAAATTCCCAAGGTAGTTTTGCTCATTAGAAACATAGATTTCTCTGGTCAAGTACTTGAAGCTCTTAAAAAGAAAACTGAATATATTTACAACTTAAAATAACCTTAGTTGTAAATGAGACTCACTTTAAAAAACTGTTAAGTTCATCAGACATATAACCAACAAATTGTCCCTCAAAATTTACAGTATTTCTTAAAAATGCAAAACTGTAACAACTATAATACCTATGAATTAAACTTTAAGATTTGGAAAAGCTATGGGATTTTAACTTTAAAAAACCCAAAAGTAATTTAAATTATAGGCAATTTTTATTGTACAATGAAATTTGTAAGTGGAATTTGAAATTCCAAAATTTTATAGCAGTTGCTAACATACAGTAATCATGTGAGTAATCAGACTAATAATAGCTGTGATACCACCTCGTTAATGTTTTTGCTTTGATTACATTATGTGAAGAGAATCTGAACTCTGCACAATAAACTTTAGGTCT
>NW_004524685.1:6259800-6260635 GCF_000260255.1 Octodon degus | reverse complement strand
CCAACACACAACTGCACTGAACTAAATGGCTGTGATTGGCTGAGGGATGAGAATTTCTGTTCTGACCAGCAGATATTTCCTGAGCTTGGATGGCGAGTAGCCTGCCTTAGAGGAAACAATTTCCATTGCTCACACTGGTGCCCTATACAACACACAATGTGCACAGTTACTTTGCCCTCCGTGGAGGGAGAACTGGAGTCTTGCCCCCCAAAATTCCCTTCCTCTTATTTCAGGTATCAGCTATAGCTCATTGTGCTAATTTTGAAAGTCTCTGCCAGAGCAGGATGCTGGTGGGCAGTATCACCCTAGCAATTAGTATCTTACTTATGAGGTTCACTAACCAAATCTTTTTTTTTTTACAAACCTTCCTAAAGAAGGACTTAGCCAGGGAACTTAAGATGCAGAGAGGTGATACAAAGCCCTTTCCCGAACTTTCTGCTTAGAGAGTGAAAACCACCTGAGTACATAAATAGCAGGCCCAGGCATGGCTCATTGCTGTTAATCTACTTCTACACAAGGTGTATGAGAGGGAAATAACAAAGATTGCAAGTTACACAAGGGGTCTGCATTGGTCAGTTCAGATTTAAGGCATGTCGTTTGGGGAAAACTGGGGAGATTTGTGAATCACTTTTATAGTTCTTGCTTAAAGGTGAGGTGTGGAGTTTTTTAAAGTTTTTATTAATTTTAATGAGAAAAAAAGATAAAATAGCAATCAGTTTCAACTGATTTGAATATAAGTACCCAACACACAACTGCACTGAACTAAATGGCTGTGATTGGCTGAGGGATGAGAATTTCTGTTCTGACCAGCAGATATTTCCTGAGCTTGGATGGC
>NW_004524685.1:6252065-6253505 GCF_000260255.1 Octodon degus | reverse complement strand
GACTAATAATAGCTGTGATACCACCTCGTTAATGTTTTTGCTTTGATTACATTATGTGAAGAGAATCTGAACTCTGCACAATAAACTTTAGGTCTGAAAACTGACAATAATTCTAGCTGCAGGTTCTATCTTCATTTTATGCACACATACAAAAAAAAAATCTCACAGGAAAAGAAATGGTCAAGGCTCATAGACAAGGGACATATTTGAGTTCCCCATAACCTCTTCTCATCATCTTCTACACAGATTAGAGTTACGTGAGGTGCCCGGATGTCATCCTGTCCATTTAGCTGGCTCTATCAAGGAGTAGTCCCAGGATAAGAGAAACGAAATTAGTGAGCAAAGGTCAACACAAGATAGAATGGGTGTAGCAATTCCACATGAATTAAGTAAAGGCTTAACATTTTTTTTAAGTAAGTCAAAAAGGCAGTCTCCTTCCAAGCAATTAAAAAAAGAAGAAAAAAAAAAAAAAAAAACAAAGCAGCTTCAGAATAAGGTATTGTTCCCTGAGTTCTGCTAAGGGAGAAAAGTAATTGCTGCAATGAATGTGTCTCTGAAACACTGGTGAGCAGACTAAGTCTCCGTGGAAAGACAAGGACTTGACATTCATGATGCTGAGCTCAACATCCTCTCAATCTGCTTGCACATGACTTTGTGGATTTAAAATGGAAAACCTTTGAGATCTTAAAGACCTCAGGAGTGAACAAATGGCATATTTCTCTAATGGAAAATGAAGTGAGCAGATGGCTTAAAAGCGTGACTTTGGGATCAGATAGCTTGGGTGAAAATCTTAGTTCAGCCACCGATTAAAACAACGACCTTGGGCTAGTCACTTGTCCTTTTGAAGAAAGTTCAATTATAAAGGAGAGCTGAAGAAGACATGCTAATAACTATCTCTTAGGGTTGGAAACTATAAAGAGCTCAGTGCTATGATCAACATATCAGAGCCAGAGTAGTTACAGTTATATTATTTGGTTCTTAGAAAGAGGACATTTCTGTAAATAACTGAAGTCCACCAAGAGCATGGCTGCAGATTTTTCTTTTCTGTCTTTAGCCTCTGGCTGAGAAATATACACCACTGTTTCATATTATATTCATGTTTTTCATACTGCTTAAAGCAAGTTGTCTCTAAAAGAATCAAGAATGATACACAGTCATCTGTTTAAAATTTTGAAGAAGGGACATGAAGGCAAAAGGCTTTTATTAAAATATCTCTGGATTTGAAATAACATTCTTCTCATTGAATGGTCATAAATTAAGAAATCTACAGAAAGCCATCTTGCACAGCTGTGAGCATCTAGCCATCACAAAACAAAATCTGACTTTTAAAAACTCCATTGTTACATGAAGCAACTATGAAACTATTTAAATTTGTGATAATTTGAGAAGATGAGACATGAATACACTGTGCTCCTAACTGGTCTTTCAATAATTTACTTT
>NW_004524685.1:6248679-6251965 GCF_000260255.1 Octodon degus | reverse complement strand
CCAACACACAACTGCACTGAACTAAATGGCTGTGATTGGCTGAGGGATGAGAATTTCTGTTCTGACCAGCAGATATTTCCTGAGCTTGGATGGCGTTTCAACATAGATGTATAGCTACTTTCTCTTAGTTCAATGAGAAGAAAGTTTTGAACTAATAGTGTTTAGACAAGATATCATGTCTGCATCTTGTACTATGAATAACTACCACAAAGACAACAATATGCAATGTATTAATTATTGTTAACTGTCCTACTAACCTGTTCTGAGACTGTCTCATTGCTACTTCTTTCTCAATAAAATTAATATAAAAAAGAAACAGTTTCAAAACAGGTTAGTAGGATAGTTATAATAATTAATACATTGCATGCTGTTGTCTTCATAGTAGTTCTTCAGAGGATCTTCCAGCAGTTTTGAGGCACGGATCTATGTGGCAGGCTTTCTTGGGTTGCCTGCTTATAAAGATGCTGGTCTGCATAGAATATTACTTCACTGAGGCCGATGATAGTTCAGAAAGTTTCTCCCTTTCTGTGCTCAGCCTGGCAACATGAAGGCGGCTTCCTTCTTTTCTCCCCTCCTTCAGGTATCTCACTTACACATGCAAAGAGAGTAGCTCAGGCAGGCAGGGGAGCAACCAGAATCCACAGACAGAAAGAAAAAAGGATTCCATTTCGGGCTGAACCTCAGCCTGACCCAGAAAGATTGAGTTTGCTATCAGTGTCAGAACAAGCTCCCAGGGGCTCCTGAGCTCTCGGGTTGGCGGCTACCCTTTGTCATGGGGTAAAGAATTTATTAGTGAGAAATTTCAATTTCAGACCTTAAAATTGTCTTGCCTGGCCTCAAGCTCTTTTGTACCACACATTGTACTGTGCCCTATCATTGTCTGAACATTTGTTTCACCCCACGATCCTTGCCATGTTTGTTTTTCTTTGAAAACAAAGAATTATCACTTCATTTGGGCCTTTTTACAGTCTTCCAGAAGATTCTTAACAGGCTGGCGGGAATTGTTAACAGTGTTCTCGGAGAATGGCAGGTGCCAACATGTATTACCCATGTCCTGGTCACTTCTGCCTCAGCCACCTGCATCCAGTAGCACTGACACTTAGCTGTAACCTACCAGGCTCACTCTACCCAGTCTGCTAGAGCCCTATCACAAAGCTCTGCAAGCTGAATAGCCCCAACATTAGAGATGTATTTGCTCACAGTTCTAGAAACTAGAAGTTGAAGATCAAGGTGTTAGCAGGGTGAAGAGATTTTTTTGAGGGTGGCGATAGAGAACATGTTCTATATCTCTTCCTACATCCTAGTAATCCATCCCCAATCTTTAGTGTTATGTGGCTGGTAGCTTTCTACCTTCCTCTTGTGTGGTACATCTCTAGGTCCCAAATTTCTTCTCTTTAGAAGAAAACCATCAGAATGGATTAGAGCCCATCATAATGACCTCATGCAACTGCTTATATCTGCCACAGCTATATGGGAAGGGCATAACCCTACCACAATAGTCAGACAATAGACACAGGATGTCACTAATAACTAAAGGTTCTTTTGCTCAATTCAGATGGAAATTAAGAATTGGCAAAGAACAGCTTCTTTAGTACCTCTGGACTTTGTGTCTGTCGCTTTTGGCCCTTATGTTATAGCTCTTCAGGTCAGTGCCAGGGGCCCTTGGCTCTTAGTGCTGCATCTCTGAACAGCTCCCAGTCACCCCTATCAATGCCTCAACAACCAACCTCTTCACAGGTCACTCCAGCTCTCTGGAAGTCACTATAGTCTCTTCTGCCAGTCTCTGAATCTCTTCAAGACTAACAACCTGTTATATGGAGCACATGTTTAGTACAACTTACTCTGTCCACATTTCCTGAGGTAAAAATCACAAGTAAGAATTATAGGACCATCCCAGCCAGGTTAGTGCATGGGAAGGGCACTTTTCCACTGAGCTGAAGAACTTTAGGGAGCCCAGCTTATTTAAAGGATGGTGGGCTTTGTGTGCACAGCTTTGTATATTGTGCAGATTTTCTGAGGACTTTTATAGTACTGAGGGGGAGTGTAAGAGTGGATGAAGGGTAAAATAGGTCTGTGTTTCAAGCTTGCTCCAACCAGGTAAAATATCTCCCTACTCAGCTAAGGGACAGCAAGAACAGTCACAGCTGTCATAATGACAGGAAATTTCAGGAGAAGCAGCTACATAATTGACCGTCACATGTCTGTGAAAAATATGGGGCTGAAACAGACCGCCGCTACTTTTGAGGAGTGTTTGGGAAGAATGTGTATCTGTGTTGATCATGAATTCTCGGGGCTTAGGAATTGTGTGGGTATTTTTTTTTTAACTTCTTTCACTGCTTTAATATTTGATAGGGTACTTTTCAAGGCAACTTGGAGTGTTCTTAGCAGTCAGTCAAATGTAAAAATGTAACAATCTGAGGCCTAAGAAAGAACACAAGGGAGAAGAGAAGAACACTTTAAAATCCAAGTGGCAACAGCCAAATTCTCCTCTCCAGTCTAACTTGTGCTTTCAAACAAAGGCTTAAACTCTGAAATAAAACTTGTAGGCCCAGGAACAAGAGGACTGCTACATTTCCTTTTGGGTTCCAAGGTGAATGGGTAGTTTAATTTAATTGATATCCTTAAAATATCTCTTAGGTTTGTAGATTCTTTTTTTTTATACTCATAATCTTTTTTAAGTCAACAGAAAATTTAAATATATTTTTTAAAGTTTCTAATACTAGGAGAATATATCATATGATGTCTTTTAAATAAATTGTAAGTCAAAGATATAGTATAAATCTTAGAACAAAAATTAAGATTAAGCAATATTCAGAAAATTAAATACTAATTAGTTAAAAGTTAAATGTTTCAAAACAATTGAACTAAGAAAAAGTTCTCATGATAGCAAAGAAGTATTAAGAGTGAAACATAAGATGAATACTGGAATGGCAAGTAAATGACCAGCACTTCTAACAGTTTGAGGATACGATATAGCACAAAGTTCTAGTGTGTTGTGGACATGCATAATGACCATGACAGTTACTGGTGGCCAGGTGTCACTTGTGTGACAGCTATTTCTTTGAAATCCTCTCGGTAGACTCAGGTGGAATCATGACCCATAGGGTGGAAGAGAAGTCCATTTGTAGAGTGTGCTGATGGAAATATTTTGCTGCTGAACACAAAAGAATAACTGAAAGACTACTATTATATACCTCTTATTCTCCTGTGTTTGTTTGCCCTATTTGATGAGTTCTTTTCATTCTCATTCATGGGGCTGTGATCAATTTGCTCCCTCTCTAGAACA
>NW_004524685.1:6225560-6238060 GCF_000260255.1 Octodon degus | reverse complement strand
AGAAACTGGCAAGGATGGTCAGTATGATTCTTATTTGCAAGAAGACTCAAAGAATCAAAAAAGCCCTAGAAATACTGACATTGACACCAACTGCTAAAACTTAGATCCCTATGGTATCCAAGATAGAGGCATCCCAGAGACTCCAAGCAAGTGCCTGTATGGACACTATGATGGCATAAAGGAGGGTGAAAGATACTATGGCAGGATACTGAAGGTCTGTTGGGGGAAAACTAGCCATCCTGAGAAGATGGTGGGCCAACATTTGACATGGAGACACAGTTGTCATGTGCTAGGATGTCAGGTTGGCAACACTCGGGATAACAGAATATGATTTCTAATAAGATTAAGTCACCAGGCAGAGTCAAGGCACTAGTGATGAGAAATGGACAAAGCAGGAGAGAGGAGAGGAGAGTATTTGATCATGTCCATGCAAAGACCTCTAGAGCAGGTACTAAGCTATAGCAAGTGATACTGGCACACCTACCTAGCTACTTAAGACCTTCATGACCTTTGCTGAGAGCAACAGAACACAAATAGCCACATGAATTACAAGAACATCTGCTGCATCAAAGAACTTGATAGATAACCCAGGCTGCTTCTTTAATTAATAGGAATGGTTTGTGGATTATAGAATTCATTGATTTCACTGATGGGTGCTGAGCCAGAAACTGCTGTTTTCCACCACGGTTGTGACCCTGGGTAGTTGCAGATTGGCACTAGTTCCTTTCCTCCTTATTCAATTCAGGAAACTATTTCACATAGAGGAATCTAACAAGAGAGAAGCCACTTTTTTCAACCATGCTTACAAATGTAAAAGGCTTTCTCCCACCATCGATCACTTGATTCAGTGTATAGAAAGAGGCAGATGTCCTAAAACAGTTACTGTCTACTAGCTTGAAACTTACCTGATTGTTTTTCCTGGACTTCTTTATTAAAATGAGGAGGATGGCTACCATCTCTGAAATAGGTTCAGTAAAGAATTGGAGAGGCTATATTTAGAATAGGAGTTTTACTGTCCTTATTAGCATGGGGGGAGTCCCTAATAATCTGAGACAAAAAAATTAATTCAACAATCTGCGACACTCGGTGAATGCATGAGTACAGGAATGCACGAATGCACAGGGAAGCAAGAAAGGATGCTATTCTAAGTCTTCCTCAAGACAATATCACTGGGGCTGGAGAGATGGTTCAGTGGTCTAAAGCACCTACTTAGAACAAGCTTGGCAAGGCATCAGGGACCACGGTTCAATCCCCCAGCACCACATGCTAGCCAGCCCCGCCCCCTGGTGGGCTGAGGTGGCCACACACACACACACCACACTCTCTCTCTCTCTCTCTCTCTCAAATAAATAAAAATTAAAAAAAATTTTAAAAAAAAGACAATATCACTGCCCAACCAGTCATCTTACCATTGCTGGGACAAAATACCTGATGTAGAAAACATCAAAAGAGAAAAGATTTATCTTATTATGGTTTTTATGACCATTTATATGGTTATGGTTTCAGAAGTTTCAGTCCATGGTCTGCACTCCAAGAAAGAAACGCCATGACAGAAGGACAGCATAGGAAGCCTGTGTACTTCACACCAGCCATAAAACAAAGAGTAGGAAGAGCCAGAGAGAGGGGAAGGGATCAAGAACAAACAGACACCTTTGCAGGTGGCTCCCCTCCTGACCCACTTCGTCCAAACAGGCTCTGCCACATAGCAGCATATTTACCTATGAACCCATCAATGAATGAATCTATTAATTAATAGAGGTTTGCATCCCTATAATCCAGTAATGTTCTATTAGTCCCATCTCTGAACATGTGACCCTTTTGTAGACTTTTTTAAAATGTATTTAGTACAGGGTCTACAGGTTCTCACTACACAGATCAGACTCATAGTGATCCTTCTGTTTTCAGCCTCCCAAGTGCTGAGATTACAGGCTCATGCCACCATGCCCAGTCTCAGTCACCATCTCAGCACACCCCAGGGTCAGGGTTGGCATGGCATGCCAGGGATCAAACCCCAGCCCCAGTTCCTTCCTAAGCAGACACTTTAGTCTACTGAGCTATCTGGCCTTTGGTTGACATTTTTTATCAAATCATAACAGCTACCATTCTGTTGGTATAAAACACAGTATTATTTGTATCCTACAATAGACAATTAAAACAAAATTGAGGAAGGCCTAGTGGTTTGCTCAGATCACAGTTATTTAAAATTACTTGCATTTGTCGGAAGACAAAATTCTAACCTAGTTCTTTCTTGAACATAACTGTGTCATTTGACTTCCTACTGGATATAACTGCACTAATACCTCAGATTTTCCATGTAAAGTTATCTCTTATATGATAAAATAAATATTAATTTTTTTGATATGCCTGAATATTTTACATTGCTAAAAACTAAAATTCATAGTGTTAGCATCTCAATAGATGTTATTTGAACACTGACCTAGATATATGGCTAAATTCTCTGTATCTAAGAGATCAATTATTTTTAAATTAGCATATCATATTCCTAATTCTCTAATTGATTTAGTAAAAATGAGATTCCATCCCCTTATAGTGTAAACAGGGATGGGAGTCACGAAGCATGATAGTTCCAATGTAAATATCTACGACTTGAGATTGGTTCATATTATACAACCTTGAGAAACAGAAGGCCAATTATAGGCCAATTAGGTAATGGAGAAAAGTCATTAGAGAAGCTAGATCCAGCCTATCTGGCTTTCTAGGCAAACATTCTTCAAGGGGAAAAAAAAAATCAATCTGATTCAGTCTGACCCTAAAGAAACTGCAATTCCATTTATTCATGGTAAAATGATCAGGGCTAGGGCATCACTGTAAATATTGGGGAAGTATAACATTCTGTCTGTAATTATTCCTGAATAAGGGTTGGTAGATCTGGCTATCATTTTATGGGCTAGCCAACTTCTAATTTTTTCCTGAGTACAAACTAACTAAATGTCAAATGTCTCCTGGATGCAACCAGGAAAGGTCCTATCTTCATCAACAAAAGCTTTCAGCTGGGGGCTAAGGTTTTAAGGATTATGTGGTCAAAGGTGCTAAATTGTTGCCTTTTATGCCAAAATGAAGATAAAAATCCCTGAGTTTATATGACCTGAGAAATTCAGGTATCAGTGAGAAATAGAAAGAAGTCTGGCTTTTCTTTAGATGAACACTCTGAGAGTACTCAAGGATGGAAATAAAGTTACTCTTAAAGCAATGGAGTGAATACACTTACTTAAATGGATGGGATCTGAGATCTATAAGGATTGCCAAGACCGTAATTGAAAGAGTTAGCAGATCTAAATTGGATCAATCATTTCAAAGCAAAGAAAAAAAAAGAGAAGAAATTCATAAGAAGTTCTCATCAAACATGTTGGGGCATAGGATATTATGCCAGGACAATATGCAGATGGATTTTGATAGGTTTACATGCTAAGAGGTCTATCATGAGGCCATAAAATTAAACATCTGAATTATATAAATTTCCTTGCTCTGATTCTATGCTCATCAAGTAATATTCTAACATTTTATGAAGATTTTCTATAGGAAGAGACAGACTTCATTTGTCTAGCAAGCTATTGTGGCTTGTATCTCATGTCCCCGCAAAGCCACATGGGCTCAGACACATGGCTTTTGAGAGTCACTGGCTCATGGGTGTGTGATACTGTGATAAAGGGTATACAAGGGCTGGCCAAATAGCTCAGCAGATTAAAGTGCCTGCAAGCAGGCTCAAGGGCCGGAGTTCAATCCCAGGCCTGCCATGCTAGCCCCGCCCCCAGGGTGCACTGAGAAGCCAATTGAGATTTGACATGATGGCACACACCTGTAATCCCAGCACTTGGGAAGCTGTAATCAGGTGGATCACTATGAGTCCAATCTGGTAGTAGACCCTTCCCTAAAATATAGAAAGGAAAATAAAAGGGGTATATAATAACTAAATTGGCTTAGCATAGTTCTGGCTGTGGATAACAGAAAGTGCATCCTGGGTATGAGTGGCACCACCCAAAAGACTTGAGCCTGGATGGGATAAGAGCAAAAGGGAGGCGGTGGCAGCTGCTGCTACTTTGCTACTATACTGCTTTCACTGGCTCCTTCTTGATGTGCCATGGACTGTTTCTCCTCTGCTGTGTCACCCTGCCTTAGACTCTGACTGATACCTCTACAAACCGTTTGAGCCAAAATAAAACTTTTCTCCTTTAACTGGTGAGTGTTAGACATTTTGTCTCAGCAGTGAGGAAATTACGACACAAGTGCTCCACATTTTTGTAAATTAATAAACTTCATATTTGTATGTATAAATCCTATATTAACTCTGACTAATGTAATCAAAGGAGAATTTATTAAAAAGACAAACTGTTAGAAAACGAGAAAGGCAGAAACCAGAGCAGCCCAAGGTTGGAAACCACAGATACTTAGATGGTCTTGAGGTTGGGCCATACAGAACAGCGACCACAGCTAGGACACTTGACTTGCCCACAGCTCTTCTGACATTTTATGAGTTTGGGGGTGGATAAGATGTGTAGGTTATGCAGTCTAACACCATCTCAACCTCCTTTATTGATTGCTGCTATTCTACACGTCATGTCACAAAACATTGACTGATAATCTCCAAACTTGGTTTCATAACAGAATCACCTGAGAAAGCAATACGATCTGTGGGTTCTTGGTCATCTCTAGCCTGGAAGGCATTCTGGGATACGTTATTTATGCAGTTATACAGCTTTGTCAGGTCATTCCAGGACAGCCTGCTCTGCTGTAAGGTAATTCTGAGTATTAGCAATTTCCTCCTTTTATTAATCAAAATTGCACTATGCTGCCGACTAACATTCATTAATATTTGTTGTAATTCTTGGGAGTAATGTTGCAGTGAAGGCAACAATCCTCTCCCATTGTGTTCTTCTCCACTTTCAAAACATTTCCAGGATGGCCACTGCTAGCTAGCTTTGCCAGTCTTTCCCCTTATACCAAGATTGAAAGATAACAAATACCCCATATATTTTCCTCGGCTCATGATCTTAATTTGACTCTGTTATGATTAGATATGTTGGGTGACCTTTAAGAAATTCAGACACTACAATTTTATTTTTACTATATCTCACATGGGTCTTTGAAGTCTCCCAATTAAATTTTTAAACGGAAGTTGTCACAAAGTTACCCTTGTACCCCAGTCTACTTTCCCTAACTCACCTTATTAACAGTATGTTACACAGAACGATGTTTGAAGATAGACATATTATAAACTTATTACCAGATTAATTTTGATTAGTTTATCCAAAGTATTTGGATATAGTTGCTCAACTTGTTATGGAAGTACCTTGCTTTACTTCCAAAATGCTGCTGTGTCTCTTCAATTTAAACTCATTATGATACAGCTGGCAAAAGCCAAATGAAACAACACATTTCTAAGATTTTCTAGTAAAATAGCTCTGGTGGGAAAAGGATTAGATTAATAAGTCTTGTTTTCAATAAGCCCTGCCAGTCATTTAATGGTCATCTTATAATCTGGCCTGGAATTGACACCAATTTCTAGGGATCATCTTGGGGCTTAGTGTCCTGGAGTCGCCATAGGACCCAGAAACCCTAACTGCCCATGTCCTGAGCACGTTGCCTAGCCCTGGGGTCAATAAACAGCTAAGAAATAGCAGTTGAATGAGTGAATTTGTGGTTCAAGAACTCTATATTTTTCACATATTTTTAAATATCAAAATGATTTTTGCCTGTTTCTGGTCCGATTCCTTCACAATATGTCCAGAAGTTCTCTGTCCCATATGTGGCAAAACAGGCAGAGGCAAGATGTGCCAATTATATTTTTATGCACATATCATAATTTTAATGAACTACAGTATCTGTGAAGAAAAAAGTAACAGAACAAAAAGAATAAATACAAATTGTCAGTCATACTTGGTTCTTTTAATACCTTCTCGGCAATTGTCTGAGAAACTAGAAAAAAATATAAGAAGACTGAAGAGTTTTTGAAAATTTTGATTAGTATGTGGTTTTAATAAATAGTGAATATGTTCATAGTGAAGATTTTAATAACCAATTTATGTAATTGACATGAATTACATAAATAGTAGAAAATAGTCATTATCAAACCAAAATCACTGAAACAGGAAACAGAAAAGAAGAAATTAACAAAATTGAGACAGAAAGCAAAAAAAAAAAAAAAATTAGTAAAAGGGGATATCATTCCAGGCCTATAGGCATCAAAACTATCTTCTACTTTTCTTTGGTATAAGCGCTCAAACTCACTACCTCGTGCTTGCTAGGCAGGTGCTGTACCTCTGAACCATATCCCCAGATCCACACATTAAAACTATCTTAAATGCCAATCCCTTTTTAATACTAATATTAAAGTAATGTTAGAGGGCTGAGGAGATAGCTCAGTGGTCTAAGTGCCTGCCTGGCAAGTTCAAGATCCAAAGTTTGATCTCCAGCACCAAATGCCATGCTGGCTCCAGAACCCTGGGCTCGCCTTGGCGGCCCCAGAACCTGGTATGGTGGCACACGCCTGTAATCCCAGCATGGGGGAGGCTGAGACAGGAGGATCACTATGAGTCCAGGCTGTGAGACCTTGTGCCAAATAAATAAATAAATAAATAACATAAAACATAAGCAAAACACATAATTTTAAATTTTAAAATTTTAATTTTAAAACTGAGTTGTAGATCAGTGCAAAGCACTTGCCTAGAGTGTACAAGGCCCTGGTTGCCATCCACAGCAGCATCAAAAACAAAGCAAAGCAAAGCAAAAGCAAATAGATAAAGAGATACAAACTACTGTAAAATAAACATAACAAAACAGTGACTACCTGTGGAGTTGGAGATGTCTACAAGAGAGGACATGGGAACTCTGGAGTGAAGGAATACTCTATATTTTACGTGAGCTGTTACTGCAGTATTCACATGCCTATACTGTACCAGGGTTATTTAAGCAACACAGATATATTATATAGAATAAATGCTACATATAATGAATAATGGCTTTGATTTCTAAAAGAATAAACGGAATAAAGCCTCTGTGGATACTCATGTATGTATACGCACAAAGGTCAAGGGAAAGGCAGGAAGAGAAAGAATACGGAGAAACCAGAAAATAGGATTCTATGGCATGAAAGTGTTCTCTGAAATATTCACATCAACATATAATCTTAATCATGATGGAATTAAGAAGTGGAATCGCTGGCAAAGCGAGGACTCCAGGAGGGCGCTGCTCTCAGAGATACCTCGTCCCTTCTAAAAAGGCTGGTGGTGCAAATTTGCTGGGGACTCCACTGGAAGCCACACTGGCGAGGTGCCCCCAGGGAAGCAGAGCACAGCCCTCCCTGGTGCCAGACTCATGGGAGTCTCGTTCTTGGGCTTCCCTGCCTTCAGAACTTGAGAAATGAGATTCTGTTATTTATAAATTACTCTGAATTTTGTCACAGCCACACAAACAGTCTAAGACATGGCAACAGCAAGTCAGCAAAACTCTTTTGAGAAAGCCCCACTCTAAAGAAAACAGGAAAAGTAGTGCAGAAGAGGAATACAAAGTGAGGATTGCCTGCGTGTGTTTCTGCATGGTTGTACCTTAGGAATGGCCCAGAGAAGGAGGAACACACAAAGATGTAGAAGAAGAAGGCACACACACACACACACACACACACACACACACACACAGAAGTGCTGTCTTTGAGGTGAAAGAGGGAAATCTAACACATAAGTGGAGGACTCGGGAAGTCCTTGAAGAGCCATCCTAATTTTTTTTTTTCAAATTTTATTTGTGTGTGTGTGTGTGTGTGTGGCCAGCTCAGCCCACCAGGGGGCGGGGCTGGCTGGCATGTGGTGCTGGGGGATTGAACCATGGTCTCTGTGCTTTTTTGCTAAGCTTGTTCTAAGTAGGTGCTTTAGACCACTGAGCCATCTCACCAGCCCCCATCCTAATTTTTTTAAACACCTCAAACCAAGAGATGGGGTGCTAAAACATTTGCTGCCTGTATTTGGATGCAAAACACCACTATTATTTGCTGCTATTTCTTTTGCTTTCCTTTGATAACACAGGTGACACTCCATGGATGATTTCATGACAACTTTCCTTCCTTAAGCATGCAAAGAAATCAAACTTTGCAACTAAGGATGGGTGATGAATGTGAACACATCACAAAAGGTTTCAGCAACTGACCGCTTTAATAGCTGTTCTCAAAAGACAAGCACAGCAAAAAGTGGAAATGTTTAAAGCTTCTGGTCCCATCCAGGTTGAAGAGCAGCATTAAGGTTACAGAAGAATAACCGTTAATCATCCTTTCCTCATTCTGAACTGATTGAAAGCCCCAACACTTACATAACTGCTACAAATATCCTAAATGGCCTGTGATTTTTCTAAGCCTCACTGGTTTAGAATTAATATCACTAAAGCTCCATTCTCACTACATAAGAAACCATCTCACACACACGAAAAAAGAGCCTGTGTTCAACATTGACAAATACCCACAGCTTGAGATTAATAGTCAGGAATTAGGAGGGCAGGAACCTTCGATAAAAGCCACATGTGAAGGCCAAAGTGGATTTTTAATATTGGGGACAACAAGCATTAACTAATTTTTCCTACTGGAGTGCCCTGTCCTTTAGTCCCTATTTTTGCTCCTAATTGTTCCTGCAGGTAGTAGGTTACCATGGAACGTACTTAGAGAAGGAAGCAATTGAATATGGCATAGATAGGGAAAGAAAGGGCTCAATAAAAGAGCAGCATGTGCTCTAATCTGGCCTTTTACAACATCCACTATCAAACAGCTTTGAGGGTTTAAGGGGATTAGATACCATAACCCATCTGTCAGGTCATTATGGAAGGAAACGCTCCTGCTGTTTTCAAGGGAAGATGCCCTACTGTATATTATTATCATTAAGCATTTACAGAGAACTGGAGGCTTGCAAAGCACTTTCAAAGCATTTTTATTTGTTCTTCCTCACAAAACACTATCAACCATAAGACCAGTCCACAAATGAAGAAACTGAGGTACTGGAAGATGGTAGCAGATGTCTCAGGCACCGTGGATGTAGCAGGAGCTGTGAGGGCTATTTGAAGCCTGGAAAAGAAGAAAAAAGAAAAAAGGGAGTATTTCTCTAAACATATGCAAAAGATGTAGGGGGAGGGGTGGGGGAGGGGTGTGTGTGTGTGTGTGTGTGTGTGTGTGTGTGTGTGTGTAAGAGAGAGAGAGAAAGAAAGAGAACAGACTAAGGACAAGACCAATTTTCTCGTTTGTTCCTGCAACTGAGTACATTACCTGTAATGACATTTATGGGCTATTTTCTGTAGACATAGGACGTATCTTAACAATAGTTGTATATCATGATTGACACTTTTGTGAGGGACGAGAAACAGGATGCATTCAAGCATCAGCAGGCGGACGGATGGACCGATCGTAGCCATCACTTTACAAAACTGGAAATCCCAAATCTAAACATAATGAGGCAAAAATGAAATACTACTTGACCATTCATCCACAGTGCTTGTAATTTGCTAGGAAAAATTTACCTACCCAGTAAATTCTACACATGCAATTTAGTATAAAGGGTGAGAAAAATAAGCATTCCCACTAGAAAACAGCAGAACTATATACTATGGGCTCCTTGAGAGGAGTTCAAACACTTCACAGTAACCTGGGGTCAGTTACCTGATGACATTTCTTTTTCCAAGATTTTTCCCTTCTATTAGAACCAAATTATGGTAGTTACCTTGTGAGTATTATCACTTATTAATTCCCTATGTTTCCTTTGAAGGGGAGTTAATCTCTATTAAAACAAGTAACAAATAATATATTTAGATATTCAAAGGAGAAATTATATTCCTCCACTGTGCAAAATAATGCAAATATACTGATAAAACTGGACGATTTAATGAAAAGGTTCTGTTTTACCTCTTTCCAAAACTGTGCTGACTTCCCCTCAATTAAAGAAAAGCAAAGTTTTGTAGTATTCTTTGATCATGAATTGACAAGACAAATGGAATAGGAGGTAAGATGTTCTGGAAGACAGTGACACATTGAAAGGCCTGGGGCAAAGGAGACACTAGGCAGACACTAGGAGACACTAGTAGTAGTTGGTTATAGCTCACAGTTACCAATGGTTAAAAAGACTCAGAACTAGGGAGGAAAGCAAGATGTTTCTCCCAAGAAAAAGGCAAACCACTGAGTTCAACAAGAAGAAAATTTTGAACTAATGCTGTTTAGACAGCAGATCATGTCTACATCTTGTACTATGAATAACTACTACGAAGACAACAATATGCAATGTATGAATTATTATAACTGGCCCACTAACCTGTTCTGAAACTGTCTCATCGCTACTTCTTTCTCAATAAAATATTAAAAAAAAAGAAAAAGAAAAAAGAAAAAGACAAACCACTTAGTTCCATGGTTTGTTCCCAAATCAGGTTAATCAACCAACTCTGTACATATTCTAGGAGATTCTAATTCACTTGTGCTGTAGTTTTCTGAACCTATTTAACAATAATTATCTGTAACTGGATAGAAGTTACTACTTTCACTGTTATTGAATTTCTCCCTTCATCTCACACCCATGACTATCACCCTGCTCACTGTCTTCCTTACTTCTTTCCTGCATGATTGCAATAGGCTTCTGATTTGCTTTCCTGTACTGCTAGAAGAGTTTCTAAATGTATCTATAGCCCTCAGTGCTCTACTTTAAAACCTTTACTGACTCTACATCCCCTAACAAGGAACATGAGAATTAGGTTAGTAGGATTCTGGCCAAAACTCACCTCCCCTGTATTATTTGTCCCACTATCAGGACAGACATACAGACACACAAGCTCTTTCAAAGCCTCTTCACTCAGTTGGAATGTCTATACTTTTTTCTCCTCCAGACAAAATATTAATGACACGTTGTATTTTGTCCCTTGGAGCCTATGCTTCAGGGATGATCTAAAATGCTAAAATCTTTCTCTTTTGCTTCATCTCTTGTCATTTCCCACCTCACTGTGCTCCAGCTGTAAACTAGCTACACCTGTCATTACCTCTGGGCTTTTGCAAATGGTATGACCTACTGTTGGTAGCTTCTCCCTTGTTGATTTTCCCCCCTTGCTTTTCACTTTTCTGTAGTTCACCTTAAAGGACCAGTTCAAATGTCCTCCCCTGCCAAGTCTTCTCCATTCTACCAAGTGATTAGTTATTCCCATCACCAGACTTTTGTCTCAGCATAAACATATCTTCTCTCTGCCACTCATCACACTGAATTATAAGGGCTTATAAGTTCATCTCTTAACAGACCACAAGGGCCAATACAACAAGAAGCATTTCTCGTCTGCCTGAGGTTTCACCATTACATCAAGTCTAGTGTGTCTGCATCAGATAATAAGTGGTTCAAATGAGAAATGATGACAGCCTAAGCCAAGAGTGTTTCTGAAGGCTGGCGCAGAAGTAGAGCTTCATAACTTCACTGCTCAGGCAACTGGGAAAGCTGAGGGAGCCATCAAGGACAAAGTCAAACACAGGCGGCAGTAAGGATGATCTCAGCAAAAGAACTCAGAAAACCTAGGATGAGAGAGAGTTTAAAAGGGAAATCATAGCACATCCAGTCAGGGACTTGAGGAGGACAAGGAAAAAGGGGTCTGTGCTCTAGATATGGACTCATTAGGCATACAAATCAAGTTTCATCTGTCTGTGTAGGCGGAGAAATATGGTTCTTTCTGAGCTCTTCCTACGGTTCTTCTTCCTTCAGCACTCACGCTATTGAAATGCAGTGCGGGTAGCTATTAGTCACTGTATGACTACATAAGAATCAATAGATGTGCAACCAGTTTATTGAAAGGGCTGAATGTAATGAGTACAAACAGGAAGCAGCTGTATTTCCCTCCTACCACTGCCTTCCAATATGTCAGAGTCCTCTTCCACATACCTTCGTATTTCAGGCAGCTACCATAGTTTTCCAGTCATCTTCAAAACAGAAAAATGTCACATTTCAGAAATTATTAATCAATTCCAGGTAGTAAAAGGTTCTGTTAAGTTCAAAAATTTAATCCCATGTCATTCAAAGCTTTCCCCCTTTCCCAGTACATCAACTGAGCCCCATATGACTCGAAGCCCCTGCAACAGAGAAGCTGGGCAGGGTCCCCTTGTAGATATTTCAGAGCCCCTTACTACCCTGATGCAGACCCTGTGGATAAGCCATAGTGCCCACACACATATTCTCTCTCTGTCTCTCTTTTTCCTCATTTTCCTCCCCCTCTTCTTGTTCCTTCTTCTCATTTTTTTTCCTGTCTCTGTCTCTGTCTCTATCACACACACACACACACACACACACACACACACACACACACACACCAAAGCAGCTCAAACCTGGTTATGCTCAGCACTTGCTCCATGAAAAATATGCATCTGTGTGAAATGCAATAATGGGAGTGGTGGGAGCTGGGAGCACAGCCGGGTCTCTTCACCTCACACAAGTGCTCCACAAGTGCCATGTAATATCGATGTGCTCCCCAGAACTCAATGATAAATGTTCTTTTCTTTT
>NW_004524685.1:6217845-6225359 GCF_000260255.1 Octodon degus | reverse complement strand
TTCAAAAACATAGTTTGGGGAATTGGGCAAAAAATAAAAAGGCAAAGCACTGAAAGAGCTCAGGGCATAAAGTTTATGCCATAAACACTAGTTAGAAAGACCAAAAGTGAGCCCATTTACTGCCCTCCAGAGGAGATAAAGATTTGCGTACTGGAAGGGAAAAATAGAGTCATGCATGAGAATGTGAGTAGGGTAAAAAGACACTGAGGTGCTGGATCAGGAGGAGCTTCAACACCGTGGTGCATCTAGAAACCTTTGCCAGCATGAAAGCCAGACATCATCAACATGCGCTAAAGAACCACGGGAAATCCTCTCATTGCCCCAAGTCCATTCAGAGAGCACCCAATTGACCACTGTATGATTGGTCCTGAGAAATAACATCAGCTGTGTTCTCCATTCTCATTCAGAAACAACTTACTATCTACCAAAGTCTACAGATCCCCTGATGATCACAACAGTGTTCTGCTCAGCCAAATCACCCTTTGTGGGTGACCCACCCATTCTCTCTGACACTTTAATGGCTCAGAATGCTCAAATGTCCTGAACACAGTGCCCTGGAGACTTAGCATGTTAAGGAGACTTAGACTGTAGGAGTAGGTTCCATACCTGAGCTGCATAGAGTACATTGCTCTCATTCAACATCTTTAACAGGCCCTATGTCCATGCCTAATTGGAGTTCTGTATGCCTCACTTAAATTAAATTCTCTTTCCCTACTAGGGATGTTTCCTGCCATGATGTCGATGAACAGGTTTTTTTTAATATCGTTTGTGATATCTCCTGATTTTTCACTGACTTCAATCAATCTTAAATTGTTTCTTTGCCTCATCTAGCAGGTGCTAGATTGATTTTCCTGGCCCCTTGCTATTTTTAAGGAATCCTTCTTTTCATGATCAGTAACAACAAACTTGACTTCTGTATCTGAGATCCTGCCCTCACATTGGCTTAATCTGCTGCAGATACTTTCAATTGAATTTTTATTCTCCTGGATATCTGCTTGGATCTGCCTAGTGGATTCCATTTCTTTCTTATGCTGAGCACACATGGCTTCTATAATTTTCTTAAGCTTCTCTATTTCTTTTTTTCTGTATCTTCTCTAGAATCCCTAAGCATGGTTTTCATTGTGGACATAATCTCTGAAGTTATCTGAGAAATTATTTCTGATTTGATTTTTTTCAGAGCCTCATTCAATTGCTTTGCTGTTACCACCTCATTGGTTGTAACAGATTTTCTCACCTCTTTGGATTTTCCTTTTGTGAACTGGATGTATGGGACTACATCTTGAGTAAATGTCTTATTTTATTTTCATTTTTTAGCATAAATCCTGGAGGATACTTGTAAATTGCTTATGGTGGCTTGCTTTAGTGGTAGTATTTAGGCCCATAGGGCATTGGCTACTTCACCAAGGCATCTTCCATGCGTAGCTAATTTCTGGGTTTTGAGTCTGTTGCAAGATCCTATGTCTTCAGTTTGTTGGGGGATAAAAATTTTCTGCCTGTTTGGCCTAGCCCATGATTCTTTGACACTGGGCCACAGTATTTTCTATGACCCTTAGTCAATCTCAATCTTGGAATACCAGGAAGAATAGCTGTTTAGAACAATTATGTCACTTTTGGCGAAAGTGGCACTACCAGCAATAACAGTAGCAATTATCACATCCTACTGAATGACAAACTGAGGAAATCATTAATTTGCTGCCTTTCCATATAAACTAGATTTGTAGTTATTTAACAAAATCTACAACAGACCAGAAAATTATATGCAGAATATGTCCTTAATATACCAATTTTATACTCAAGGGTTAAAATTTAGAAGAGGTTAGGGAAAAAATAGAGATAGAGAAGAAGAGGAAGAGATTAGAAGCAAGGTTGGAGAATAAACGGGGATCATGCTAACAGTAAGAAACTGATGCAGAAGACTGGAGAGAAAGAGAAGGAAGAAATCAAAAGAATGGCACAGAATGACCACAAAGAGGCTAGCAACCAGGTTCACAGTCATATAAAAACAAGATCAAACAATGGAGAAAAAAACAAAAACAAGTAATAAAACCACCACCACCACAAGAAAAAAATAAATGTGTGTGTGTGTGTGTGTGTGTGTGTGTGAGAGAGAGAGAGAGAGAGAGAGAGAGAGAGAGAGAGAGAGAGAGAGCTTCCAGGTTTGTCTCTGCTGTCACTGGTAGCCAACATGTGGAGACAAGATTCCAGATCTATGATGATTTGTCCCAGCTAGCCAGCAATAGCTTTTTGCCAGGGTGCTCGATAATCTCAGTGAGCTGCACCTTCTGGCTGAAACCAGACTCACCCTGCCTGCAGCTGGCATGATACCTTCCGCGGGGCCCAAGCCCAGCTTGGAGCTGCTAGATGGAGCCCACATCCACCTTGAAGTCCAAGCTCCTTCTTTCCCTCTTCAAGATAGCTTCTGGCCAATTGCACTTGCATGCAGAACAGCCAAGCCCTCCACACTCACCACCAGGTAGAGCAGTCCTCCACACCTGTGGGCCCCCCTGCCCCCCACTGCTGTGTCGCTCTGTGGAGGCCTCTGGGGTTGTCAGCAGTCACCATTTCAGTAGGTTTGAGTCACACCTCTCATGCAGGTCGTCCTGTCTCAGGGAGAAGGTGCCACCACATGCCTCCTTCTTTGTTGAAGTTTTTCCCTTCACTCTCTCTGTGGCTTCAATTCATGTCTCAGATCCTTCCTTCACCCAAAGGACCTAATTACCTCTTTTCTTCCTCACACCGTCATCTTCCTACATCTGAATGGCAATGCTCAGAAAGGCTCCTTCTCTGCTTCTTAGCACTCCACCATCTTGGTGCCTCCTTTTTTGCCCCTATGCTAAAACTCCACTACTATACATTATTTCTCTTAAGAGAGTCTAAAAAAACTTTAAGACAATAACAACTGCCTTACCTAAAGAAAACCATAACAACAAAAATAAAATGTGACAATTTGGAGAATACAGACCTAACCAAGGTTAAGCTTCTATTACATTCATTAGAAATATTCAACAACCTCAACCTCTGTCTTAATTGAACACAGAGGAAATGGACTTTTCAGTGTACTGAGTTTCAAAAAAGTTTCTTCTTTGGCTTTATGAATCAAGAGCAGTACAATGAGAAGACTTCACTCTTTTCCAAAAACTAAGTTGTATCAAATTCCCTGACTTCTGAAAAGAAAACCAAGACAAAGAATACATAGAGGAGGTATGGCAATGAGGGATCCCAAAGTCAAATCACCACTAATATTTGGAGGTGCTGTGTCCTGAATCTGGTAATCAGCTTTCAAAATTACTAAGAATCATGCACTGTACAAGGTTTCAGTGAACTATAAACCACATATATGATAGTAGCTGTAGCTTACAGCCTAGGTGTGTAGCAGGCTATACTAACTAGATTTGTGTAAAGTACTCTTTGTGATGTTTCCACAAATATAAAACCACTCAACCACACATTTCTCAAGACATAACCCCATCATTAAGTGACACATACCTGTACTGAAAATTAACCAGCTCATAGAAAACATGCATAGCATTTTTCACATTTCCCTAAATATTCACAGGCATTCATTTAACCTCAGAGAAATTTTCCAGGTCTTTTGAAAGGTATTTATCTTGAACATTTTACAATTCATTGGGGCTGACTCAGCAATTCAAAGCAGGAAGTCTTCCTTCTGTTGCTTTCCTTATTCATAGGCTAACCCATGAGTGGAAACCCTTCAATATTCAATTGCTCTGTGACCGTCCTTAGTGGTGTGACCAGGGTTTATATATTCTATTCAAGCCTAGTGTCACAAGTACCTTTGTATGTTACAAGATGAGATATAATTCACAAAAATTGTTTTTTGTTTTTCAACATTTTAACAAATATTCACCAAAAACTACTTTAGTGTGCTATGAGCTGAAAGCACAAAGATAAAGGAGGAATAATCTTTGCCTTTAGGAAGCTCAGAATGTGTTTAATTTAGTGTTTCTTTTTCCCATCTAATTTATCTAGATAAATTGTGTGTGTGTGTGTGTGTGTGTGTGTGTGTGTGTGTGTGTGTTGAACTTTGCATCCACACTCTGTGTTGCCATGTTTGAGGACAAGTGTGACTCACCCTTTTTTCACAGAATATCAGAGCTCTAGTTCTTTTTGTGGTCCTCTCCTTTTCTTCAAAGTTTTTCATACTCTTTCATTTTCCTTGGTTAAGTAAAGTGTATTTTACTAGATATATTAGATTCTTGGGTTTTCTAATATTAAAACTTATTACATTTAAAATTTGTCAGTGTATTTGTTCATTTGGCTCTAGCATGATTTTCTCCATGTACATGTTAGCCAGTCAATCTGGACATAAAACAAGTTCTTAATTTTCTAAGCTGACACTCAGATATGTATCTTAAATTTTGAATGCAAAATTATTCTTATGAAACACAGTAATATACATACAAAATCACTACGGTTTGTGCATAGATGTCCCCCCAAAGCCTCATGCAATCATGGAGCTGCTTCTGGAGTTTGTGATTGATTACTGTGGATGTGGGTGCTAAACTTGCCCTGGGGCAGGTAATCTGCATTACAATATGAGGAGGGGAGAGAGGCTAGCTTCCTGAGCTGCTGCCCTTCCCTTTGCTTTTTGCCCCTACCATGAATGGCTGCTTTGTGCCATGTGCCACTCTGCCTTGAAGCCAGCTGAGTATGGACTGAAACCTCCACTAACAATGAGCTAAATAAACTTTCCCTTCCTGCATTTTGGGTGTTGGGTATTTGTCCCAGCAACAAGAGAAGAGTAACTGAGACAAAAAGCATGATTGGTTCTATACATCCTTCCTTTTTGCTTGATATCGAAAGTCTCACTCTGATGTTCTTCAACGTTGGCCTAATTTCATTTATGTCCAGAGTATGTAGACCAGAAGTATGCAATTTAATATATAGCAATAAAATATTATTAAAAGAAATCAGGAAATGGACAGATTATAAGCAAGAAGAAAATTTCTCTAACATCTAGAAAATAACAGGTTAACTCACTAGACACAATCACTATTGATCACCATTTTAATTTATTTCATGACCTATATAACTAACTTCCTAATACAAAACAAATCAAGTTTTGCAAGTACATCAGTTACATCCTGCTTTATGAAATGCTAATAGTCTAAAAATTTTCTAGGTTGTTGACCACATTCATTCTTACTTGGGGATACTTCGTTGTTAAGCCTCAGCCTTAGCTCACAGTACTGTGTAACAACTATGACCAGATGTTTTCTCCTCAATTTTATATCCAAACTCCATATCATGGCCATGAAAGTCCCATGTAAATAGCTACTTCCTCTCCATCCTTGTCTAAACCACTCTGATTCCTCACTCATGAGCCACACTAAGTGTCTCTGCTCCTTAAACAAACCATCTGTGGTCTTTGGGCTACAGGGGAACAGGTTTCTACTGGCAAAAATATTTGTATCAGTACTCATATGAGAGCCTGGGACACAGTAGGTACTCAATAAATGTGTATTACTAATTGTTTGATTGACATTGATTGATTGATGGGTCTGTAGAGTAGATTTCATTCCATTTATATTTTAAATTCACTAAGGGAGTTTCCTACATAAAGGAAATCTGAAATTAGACATTTTTAGCATGTAGAATTATCAAGTTACAGCATTTAAAATGACATAATTTGCAGTAAAAAGGATATGTATAAGTGATCTAGGAGTGCTTTATTAAAAAAAAAAAACAGGAGGACAACTGAGTATGTAGGAGTTGTTATACACTGAGATAATTGTACAAAGTACAGAGTTAGACCCAGGGCACTATGCCTTTCAAAAGGTAGTTGGCAGTGGATGAGGCCTGCCGATTGCAGGAGCACGCTGAGCACACACCGCCTAGCGGCACTGACATTCCTAACACACGCCTGCCAGCTTCCCAACACTGAGCTGAAGAAATTACACAAATATTTGTACAGAACTTTCTTAATCCACAAGATTTCTGCTGTAAAGACTTCTAAAAATACATCTTTTAACAATAAGTAATTTGCATATATTATGCTTATCTTCTGGAGCTTTTCTAAATTAAAAAAAAAATTACAAGAAAAAATTATCTCCTAAAAGCACAAAATGATTGTATTTATTTGTAGCTGTGACTTTTTTTTCCTTTTGCTCTTTCCTTCATCCTGGTCAATACTACCCCCCACAAGCCTGACAGGTATCTAAAGATCCATAAAACATGAGTTTAATAAGTATAATAAATCATTTGTTACTGGCATTTTTAAGATTTGGCCTTATCGAGCTTTAGCTGATACGTTTTGCAGGTACTCCTGCTGTTATATGGGAGCAATATAAGTTTAATATTTAGTTACTGCAACCTAAACTCTGTATGTGTTACTGAAGTATAAAAACTGTAAATGGAGACAGTGTTCCTAAAGTAATAAAGCAAGACTTTAAGCCACAGCATCCAGGAAAATTTCTAATAAAAATTAATCATTTCTCAAAAAAATTCAAGATGCAGTGGTGAAATAGTCCCATTTCCATTTTATTCAAGTGTCGGTTGTTTATACTGAAAGAGCTGCCATGACAGTCAGCAGTACTGAAATGGTCTTTAAAAAAAACTGCCAGTCACATTTATTGACTAAAAATTAAATATCATGTACATCTGTTATTTTAAAACAAGACTAAAACTAAAAATCCACCATTGACACCTTGAAAACTCTTGCCATTTTTCCTACCCTCATTAAACCAGGTAGGGAAAACGTGTAGTGCTGAGAGCCGTTTCTGCCAGGAAAAACAAGGTCCATTTTCAGAAACTCATAAACACGGACCATAAATGAGATCGTAATGAAGAAACAGACAGTGTGTGGAAAGTATCTAAAGACAAAACATGATCTCTCTAGAATGCATCATCCATCGCCACAACCCTAACTGGTTAGTGCATCATTTATCACATCTGAGGCAGGTTAAGTAACAGATTCCGAAGGAAACCATGTGCACCATTCTACTGCTTGCGGTGGAAAACGGCCATCGTAATGAATTTTTGTATGGTGTGCTTAGGTTGCTCTCTCTTGGTGAAACAGTAGTACTGTTCAAATTGATTGCCACTGATTTTTTGAAAAAAAATTTAAAGGTTTTCTTGTTAAGAGAAGTAGTCTGTTTTGATACAGCGCTTCCAGTGCCATTTGCACAAATTAAAGTGCTAATTGCTAACCTTAAAAAAGCTAGAAGTACTTGAAATGATTCTGAGTTTCTAAATTGAAGTGAATTAAAAGCCAGTTGGAGCACACACTCAAATGCTGCATTTATGGACTACAGGAAATTTCATTTTCTGATAAACAAAGCACCAAATGCAAAGAGGACCATTAGGGTACTGAGTAATTTGACTGAAAACTTGACTCACAAAAAAGAAGGTGAAAACATGGGTGGGGTCTTCCAAGTGCTTTGCATCCAGTTATGCATTTGCAGAAACAAATTATGATCGATTAAAAGAAGAAAAGCTCAATGGGTAGGCATAAGTGGTAGCAGAGGTCCAAACATGACATGTTAAAAAAAAAA
>NW_004524685.1:6185033-6217470 GCF_000260255.1 Octodon degus | reverse complement strand
ATAAAATTTTTCTAATGGGAGTGAACATAAAACTGAGGAAAGAAATTCTCAGAAGTCTTTACATACTGAACACTATGTAAATGAAGTCCTACTAAGTCAGGGTAGTACCTTGAAACTAAATGACACCTTTTCTCCCTCTTTCTTATACTTACATATCCAACCACATACAGAATATTATTGCCAGAACAGAAACTATTTACAATTACTCTTTCCTTGCCTCCAAAACCATAGTATTCCCAGAGAGTAATCCCATGTTCTTAACTACTTCTCTGCAGTAGTAAATAGGACTGGGTAAGTACAGGCAAAGGTTTAGCTTATTAAAACACCACACCAAATCAAACTGAAAAGAAGGCTGTATATACTCTTATATTTCAATACGAGACTGACGATGTGAATGTTTAATGGTATGAATGCAGATGTAGAAGACGTAAGTAAAAGTTTATTTGGTAAAGACTTGAAAATGTTACATAAGCCAAGTCTGTCAAGTCCTCACTGAGTTATACCTACCTTTAAAATGCCACACTCAAAAAAAAAATTAAATAAAAATTAAAAAATAAAATTAAATAAAGTGCCACACCTCTGGGCACTTTAGAATCTTCCTTGTCCTTGAGACATATACCCGTGAGTTTGGTGAAACAACCTCGGGGCGGGGGTGGGGAAAGCTAATGGTGCTTCAAACGTTAGACCAGAACCTTTTGTGACGAAGACATAAAAATGCAACTTCTGAAGTGTCGCCATTGTCTGCAGCTCACACAGGTCAGAGGTGTGGAAATGAACTCGTGGTGCATGGTCTTGCAGCATATGTTTCATTAGGCTCAGCTCACGGTGCGGGGAGCGCTACTGACGGAGGTTCTGATTATTATTTCTGTCTGCCTTGGCCCTCAAGAAAGCACTTGAATACACTGTGCCTCAAGGTGACTGTTCTACAGAAGAGAATATAATATTAATTAATGGTTACATATAAGTGATGGAAAGAGACTAATTGAGCAATAGTTGTGCTAAATAGCTTCAACAGTGTCAGTGACAGCGACAGCAAGGCTGAGCCATTGATAAACATTAACAGTCATTGAAGGCAAAAATAGAGCCTTTTAAATTCCTCTTTTCATGTATTTCCTCATAATAAAAAACCAATAATAATAGCATATTTTAGTTGAAAGGATGTTAGAGATACTATAATCACTGAACAGTAAGTTGTCTGGTTATCATTTAAACCTCAGAATGAAAAGATACCTGATATAAGATCATTTATACTATTATTGGCAGAAGAACAGAAAAATCATCGTATCAGCAATACAGAATCAGCACGCAGCAAAGAACAATCAATGGGAATGCGATTTTCAATGTTACAAGTCATTAAGTGGAAGATATATGAGACTCGATTTTAAATACAACATATAATCAGAATCTATTGTGAAACCATATAAAAATAACTTTAAAAAGTGCACATCAATAAGGTATTTATTTAATCACATAAAACACTGGACCTCTGGGTACAGTTATTTTGAAAGTTCTCTGTCATGGAGAATAAAAGTAAGATAATCTCCTCGATTTCAGAAATGTACAAATCAACCTCCATAACAACCCTATGGCTACTGTCAACTCCACTACAGATAAGGAGAAGGAAAAGCAGACCACTGAGACCCTTCCTTAAAAATACAAAGAAAAAAAAAAAAAAAAGCAGACCATTGATTACCTTACCAAGGTTTAGATCTTTAGTAAGAAATGCACCTGGGATGCACACCCTGCCATTTTAACTCCTGAGTCCAGTTTAGTGGCCACTATATTGTACATTTATCTATATTAAAGTTAAAACTACAAAATCTTTCAAGGATAAATCTCTACCTTGAGCTAGCTTGGCCTCTTTCTACCATATACCCATATTCTGATAAACACTTTACCTATTTTACTTGATACCTCTTAGGCTATTCCATTTAAGAAGTAGAAGCAGACCTTCCAATAAATACAGTGGTGCTCCATGCTAACAGTAACAGAATGCCTGCTAGAGCTTCTTACACACAGCTGTCCCAGTCACCTCCACTTCAGTGACATAAATTCCTGATGCCCACAATGTAAAGAAGGAGAAGCCCACTTTTGCTCATGGTTATTAGAGGATTCAGTCTATAGTGGGGCCGGCTCTGAGGCAGGAAGGACATAGCAGAGGGGGCTGCAATGGAGAAAAACTGCTCACGTCATAGGACACAGGAAGCTGAAAGCAAAGGATGTCCAGATATCCCCTGATGAACATAGCACCCCATGATCCAATCATCTTCCAAACACATGGGCTTTGGGGGTACATCCAAGACATAAGAGCACCTCTGCTATTCATTATTGTATTTCATAATCAATCATTTAGATAATGTTTTCATGTGCTAGAACTTGAGCTCATGGGAAGGAGGGATGTTACCTTAGTGACAAGTTGGGTTTTTGCTAGCTAGCATAGTTCCTGACACAGCTATATGCAACACATGTTTGGTGAAATGAAATTACATGCCACAGCCAAGAAAAGCAGGCTTGAAAAGAACAGTATTAGGCTACACATTAAACCTAGTTCATCACCTTTTTTGCACTAAATACTTTTACATGATTCCTTCAATATTCCCCTTCATTCTTTATATAAAATATGTCAGAAAGTCTGAGGGATTCTTTCTCAGAAGGGGCTCGAATCTGGCTCATCACCAGCCCATCCTAAGGTTCAGCCAGCCCATCATAACCTGCCTGGACTCTAGCCACAGTATCCCCACTACTCTCTTACCACTAGCCACTTCCAATTCCCAATCTTCGCTATTCTTTCATAGGGCTGACACAGTCAACTCCCTAAAAGACAGCCCTACTCATTCACTACTTGCTTTAGTAATGTCTAATGATTCCATTTAAAGGGTAAAATACAAACCTAGAGATCACATCTAAGAATTTGGGATTTGCTCCAGGCACACACCTATTCACACACACACACACACACACACACATACACACACACACACTGAATCACTCCATGAGGAAAAGCTGGAGGTTGTACAACTTTATAAAGAAAAAAGGTCTATTTAGCTCACAGTCTGAGCAGGTTCAAGAGCATGATGGTCGCTTCCACTCAGCTCTGCAGAAAGCCTCCTGGTGGACGATGGTCAGACAGGCACCACAAGGAAATATCAAATGACCAGAAAGTGCCCAGAGCAACAGACAGAGGCCAGGTTTGCTCCTTTGGTATCAACCCTCTCAAAATAAATGAAATTATATGCCAGGGATCCAGAATTCCCATAGTCCCCCAGTGACTTTCCACTAGACTCTGCTGCTGACAGGCCCCACCAGCTCTTAACATTACCCACACAAATGGCCAAGCTTGCAAAACCAGCCACATCCAAACCCCAGCAGCAGCACACCCCAAGCCACACTGAGGCACATGGAGGGCCCCAGTCTCCTGTGTAAGTTGGGCCTTTTTTTTTTTTTTCTGCTTTATTCTCCATGTCCAGAACTTTCCTTTTTGTTCATACATCAAAACCCACCACAAGTGCTCCAGCAACACCTGCCAGCTCACCCCTGCAGGACCCTCATGCTGCCTGGTACGCCCCACGAATGCCTCAGGGCTCCGTCTCACCACTTGACTGCAGGTGTCAGTAGTGGTTATGTGTCTCCCCACCTAGAATACCAACTCTTTCTAGCCACTGAGCACACAGAACTGCAGGACTTGACAGTCGTAGCCTTAGTGTAGTTGGTGCTAACAATTGACCGCTTTTATATCAATCAAGACTTGCTGAGGAAAATCAGAAGTTGCCAATTAAAAGCTTTCATTTATCATTTTTAAACACTAGCTTCTAGCATCAGAAAAGGCATACACATGGTAATTCTGCGAGGTTTAGACTCAGTGTTCCCCAAGAACACCCTGCAGGGTGAGCCTTGCAAATATCTTAATTGTGTTACGCACACACTGGGATCTCAGTGGTTAGAGAGACTGCAAGGGGAAGGAGAAATCAAACTGTCCCCTTGTCCAGGACTTACATGAGGCTGCCTGTGGGAGGAAGGAGCTGGAGCGCAGGTAGAGGGGCAGCAAGGTGCACCAGATGGGAATACGAGCCCTCAAACACTTCAACACAGGGTTTCCCTGGGCATAGTGGGGAAAGGCATCATGTGGAGACAAGGAGAGGCGTTTATGTGGGGAGTGCGCCCTCTCCATAGAGCCTTGGAGCTCTACAGAGAAGGCCTATCATACTGGGCTGAGGCTGAGGCTCAGAGAGAAACACGAGCACTGAGACACACTAATGGATTGAAAACCAGGACATTTGGTGTCTGAGTTATGCTTTTACCATCACCTTATTTTTTTGGAAATAATAAAAAGAAGACATTCAGGGTTTAACTAAAATTCCCAGCAACCTAACTTTGAGATCTTGCTCACAAAGAGTCCCTGTGACAGAAACGCCCTGGCTGGTTTTGAACCGCACTCTCCTCTCCTTCTCTCCACACCCTGTGCCCCCTCCTGCCTTCTCCCCATACACAGGGACATCCTGCCCTTGCCATCTGCTCCAGCACAAACTTGGGGTGGCTCCCCTCAAAGCTTGGGAGCAGATGCTACTCTGGGCTCTTCTCCTGTCCCCTACCACACCCATTTCGGGCTGGTGACCGTCACAACAGGGAGCATGACACACCTCAGGGGAGTTCCACTGCCCCCCTTCTGGAGACTGAAACTGCTCTGTACTAGTGCAGAAAGCCAGGGAAACTACCTCTGTGCTGGGGATGGTGAGTGACACCCTGCCAGCCAGCTGGAGTGACCCAACAGCTCAGACTGCCTTGCCCAAAAAGCCCCAGAGGGCACAGTGTCTGGAATTTGAGGGCATCCAAACGTTACTGAATGAAGACAGTTAGCATCCAGCACCACCTTTCCTTAGTCCAGTTCTTACACCCAGCAATAACCACAGTCAAACTGAATCACAAAGGGATTTTCTAATCACAGGTCAGATGTTTGTTATATAGAATGAAGAAACTGTAATAAATCACTCCAGAGACTACAGGTTGGGGGCTGGAGAGATGGCTCAGTGGTCTAAAGCACCTACTTGGAACAAGCTTGGCAAAGCACAGGGACCGCGGTTCGATCCCCCAGCAAAACATGCCAGCCAGCCGCACCCCCTGGTGGGCTGAGCTGGCCACACACACACACACACACACACACACACACACACACACACACAAAATAAATGTTAAAAAAAAATTTAAAAAATAAAAGAGACTACAGGTTGGTAGGTTCCTCACAACAAAAATCAGGTAGAGACCAAGTTGGCATTTATTTTTAGGAAAAAAAGGTCCTGTCACCTAGTTTATAGAATCACCAGAGTTGATATTCACATCCTCCACTTCCTATTACAAAGTATTAACTCTACATAAGAAACAGGGACAAGTAGATGAGTGAATACAAGTTACTCAAGTAAAAACGCCAGTCTTTGTAAGGAGCTTTGTTTTAATTTTCCAAAACTTTGGGACTACTTGGTAAAGCGTGATAGTTACATGCAGCAATTAAAAACCCCAACCCCCCATATAACAATTAAGTACATAAATCTGGTCTGCATATTGCTGTAGAAATTTCTAGAATGTGAAGAAGCAAAACGAACATGAGAATATTCCAGGTCATGCAGTGGATTTCGTGTAATTTTCTAGGACCCCTGAGAGGTTCTGAGTGGCGACTGAACATACCGAAGTAATCATTTACCTGCTGCTCAGAGAAACAGGGCAGTAGGCCTAGGCCACACTGCCAAGAAAAAAAAATAATTAGCCCTGTGTCTGCCTAAGCAGGTGCTTTAATCCACTGAGCTATCTGGCTGACCCAAGAAGAAAATTTGGAAAAGGAAATGTAAGTAATATTTGACTATGTACTCTGAAGCTAAAATATAAAATCAAGGTCATAGTTGAAGAAACTTTTTGTTTGCAGTGAGTGCTTCATAACAGGCACATCGCTCAGTTTAGGAAGCCAAAACACAATAGGATTTGCTAAATTTCCTTGTCTTTAAAAATCCTTTTATTTTTTTTTATTTATTTTTATTTATTTATTTATTTATTTATTTTATTTTATTTTATTTTTTTTTTTTTGGAAGCAGGCATTGAACTCAGGCCGTTGCACTTGCCAGGCAAGCACTTATTCTACTGAGCCATCTCCCCAACCCCTCCTTTCAGTTTCTTCCCCAAATTTAAGTTTTCTTTTGAAGTTTTCACACTATGATGTAGAACATCTACTGAACAAATACCAATTTAAAATGATATTAGATTTTGATATCTATTATTTTAGCCTAGGGACTAAATGATTTTCTGTATTCACATTTTCATCATTTTAATGAAAATGAGGTAACACGCTGAAATGGTATTTTCTTAGATTGTATTAAGGTTTATATACTCTCAATTCTTCATAATGCTGTCATATACATTTCCTTTAAATCAGATATGTTATGAATACATACATATTAACATTTTTACTGCTAAATAGAAATGCTGCAAGTTTGAGAATTAATTTTATTATTTTTCAATGATTTGAAAATTGTTCTAACATGAACAGCAACAGAGCTGTAATAAAGCAAAGCTTAAATATATATTAATACTCAGAGAGTTTATGTCCATTTGTACCTAGTGTTAGACAAGTTAGAATTTACTCCTTTTTCTGTTTCTATTAGTATGTCAAATATTAAAGGCTGCCTTGATAATATTTCAAAAATAGTGAATTTTTTTCTGGTTAACAGTCAAGACACTACTCTATAAAAATTTTTGATAGGTGCTTAAAATATTTCAGTTTTGGTCACTATAATACCACCTTTCAATGTATGTATATTCCATAAATACAATGGGCAGTAGATTCAATGTATTTCTAAAGAAGGCTATTAATTGAGCAATACTTTGTAAGTGGTAAAACAGAAACGAGAGCATGACAAACTAATTGAGGCTTATTAAGTGTTTACCTTGTTAGTTTAAAAACTTCAAAAAATTACATGACTACATGTAATCATGGAAAAATTACACAATTACAAATTATATGTTTTGCACAAATAATATGACACATTTTCAATCAATTTGTTCTGTAGTTCAGCCACAGAAGGCTTTGTTCTTTGTGCAGGAATATGTTCTTACGTGATCATCCGATTCTTCTAGAAAAGCTCTTACGTTCTGATAGGGAACTTGAAACTCATTCATACCACCTTCACCATATAAGACCCAATAAATTATTAATACATTTTCATAAAGGCTGGGGACATATTCTGACCATATTCTTAAGCATTTTACATAACTATGCATATAATGTTACAAATGTATAATAAACTTTATATCTACATTTAAGATGAACTATGACCACCCTTCCTGATCTTAAGCTATCCCTCTTGCATTCCTCGTTTATACTCTATAATTGATCAGATTCTCAACCAACATGTCCTATATTTCTTGAATTAGATTTAATTCTTAGTGTTCACATTTATACCACCAATGAATGTAGATAAATATTTAGATGCTTACTTTATTACTGAAGGAAGTGGGGTAGTTTGGTGTTTTCCAAAGATTAATCAATAAAAGACTGTTACTTTGGGACATACATTCCAGTCACTGGCTGGAGACTTGATTTTGAGTAGGTTTTCATGGTGCTGGCAATGAACCCAGGTCCTTGGGAATGTGGGGCAAACACTGTGTCACTCAATTTACCTACCCATGGTAACGGGCACTACTGTCATCATGCATGACATGTATGAGGAATCACACTAAGGCCCACACTGTCCAGGTTAAGAGTTTATTAACTTACTCTCTACAAAAGTCTAATATACATTTTGTTTTAAAGATATTATAGTTTTTTAACACTAGAAATTATTTCTGGATATTTTATTTTTAATTGATCTTGAAATTTTCAGGCATTCAACAAAATGGAATCATTTATGAACTGTATGTTTAACTTGACATATATCAATTTGATCAAACAGATATAAAACCACATACACTGATCTCATCTTTATCTGTCATAGAAAAATTCAAAGCATTCAAATACTCTAATATTCTATGAAATATTTTAATTTATAAATAGTATGCATTTTAAATCTTTTATATTTAGTGTCAACTTTTATATCATTTGGTTGTCTATCACAAAAGCAAGGTTATGCATACTAAAAAGTACTGACCACACAACAGAATTTTATCTAAAGTGTTCCTTTCTTTGTAGGAAAGCTATTCTGGGCTGGAAGTACAGCTCAGTGTTAAACACGTTCAAGCATGTGCAAGGCCCTGGGTTCAATCTCCACCACTGTGCCACAGTAAGTGGATGGATAAAAGAAACCTATCTGAAATGAATTATATGTAATTGCAAAGAATAATGTTATAAGCAATAAGAATACTAAGATAGTTCCTTTTGAAGTTCAGTATGTTAAGTTTTAATGAAGAAATTATGAATGTCTGAAAAAATGAAGTACACACCTGAGTTGCTGATGAAATTCAAATTAGATTAGCAATGCTGTTGTTATAATCCATGATTTTAGAAAGGTATGTGTCCTGAATTTTAAAACAGTCTTTAGGGGTCAGGGAGATGACTCAGGGAATAAGTACTTCCTTGGAAGGTGCAAGGGCCTGAGTTCAATCCCCAGTTCTGGGGGGAAAAACAACAACAACAACAACAACAACAACAACAGTCTTCCTTTTGCCTAGGCAAGAGAGGAACTGAACCAATTTTGTTTTCTTGGTCTGACCCTAATATCAGGTAGCCCTATTCCCATGAAATTGTTATCCAAACATCATCAAAAAAAAATTACTGGGCCAATATATCACCCAGAAAGCTTAACTGGATGCCAATCTTCTATTACTAAAATCTATGTATATGTAACTATGTTTGAACTAGAAATAAGCACTTGATGACATATTATAACTTTCTTATGTTAAACATTTTTATTACAGCAACATATCTGAGTAGCTGAAACAATGTCACCATACAGATATTGCATGCGAGAGCATGACAATGCAACGCTAACTGCACACTGTGTTGACATTTCAAAGCATATTCTCTGTAACAACATTTGTGTTCATTTACAGGTAGTAAAGCACATGAGGATAATATGAGTCGTGATTCACATTAGCAAATGTTTTGCTTTCAAACTAATCCTCAAACCCAGGATGGTCTACAAAGCCATTAATACTCACATGTTGTAGCACGTACAGTATTTTTGTTTGAAATAAACAGCTCAGGACCAAGAATTGTTAACATTTGAAAGAGAAATATCAGCATCACCTCATTAATTTCCTAATGTAAGTTCCCTTACTGACTTAGGAATTTACTAGCCTACTGAACAATGTCCTTTCCAATATCTTTCAAGTGAGCAGGTGGGGATAAAAGGAAAGCTTTATGGAACTCTTCTTAGATAACATCACCCCATTAATACAGAATGTACCCTGAGCAACATTTTTTCAATATACTGTATACCTATTTATGATAGACCAAAAAAATCAAACCCATCAAAAATGGCAGTAGTCTCACACTATGCATTCCATTTTACAGTACCTATTTTGGGGCTACAATACTGCTACTTGTAGCAATATATCTTACTTTATATGGTTCCAGGGAATTGGTGATATTTTAGACATAGAAACTTCAACCTGGTTCCTAAAAATTTCAGCAGACAAACTAAATTTGGTCCAATAAAGTATTTCGTCTAAATTTTATTCTTGCCCAGCCAAAAGCACAACACACACTTTAAGGAAAAAGAATATTTAAAAGGCAGGATTTCTCTTCTTTTGATTATGTCCTTGCAAAGTTCAAAGGAAAGTCAGAGGAGAATAAGGAGAAGAGAAACAAGTAGTGTGAGGAAAAACATTTCATCATGAATATACTTCCAAATTTTCAATTTATTTCCAAGTTAACTTCAGTCAAAGCATTTAAATAATATCTAAGATTTAGACATTATGGTGCTTGGAAACTTCAATTTCTCCATTTTAAGAGAAAAACAAATATTCAAAAATTAGCAGGTCATAGGATCAAAAGAAATTGTATAGTTATACTTTTTATTGTTTAACTCTTACAATCAAGAAAACAAAGACTCAAATTGTAACTTAGAATTACAAAACATAAAGGAAAGTATTTATGTCACTCTTGAGGTATTTACTTTTTTAAAAAAGAATATACATTTAAGAATGAATCAATGCTTTACAGAAGATTAAATGAAGTTTATGCAAGAATCAATTTTTTGGTTCTTTGACAAGGTTCAGTAATATATAAATTTAGACTTGAGAGGTTTTACATAACATGACTTTGATATGTTAAAGAAACATTTTGATTAACTGATATTAAATTAGCTGAAATTTCAAGTTAGATAACAAAATTCCACACTCAGCTACTCATCTAGTTAAACAGAAAATGAAATCCTTTTCTTGATGACTAGAAGTTGCTATTACCTAATTTTGCATGACTATAACATGAAAACAAAGGGTTTTCTTGATTGCATTTGGTTTCATTTTAATTTTAGGGAGAAGAAACTAGTGGAAATGTTTTGCATATTCAGACCTAACTTGGACACATGATAACATCTGTATCACCTTTGCATCTTACAGATAACAAGAGATATTGAACTATGTACTAGACAAAGGTTCTGAAATGTCATCTGCGTATCTGATCTCATTACAATTCACTTTTACGTATTCAAGCCTAATAAAATGCTAATGAAATAAAGCCTGTTGTTAGTAAAACTGATCAATATGTGAAGTACAATAGTACTTTCAAGCAGTTACGTAAAGGAAATGGTAACTAACATACAAGGCTGGATTACTCAAGGTGAAAACTAATGCATAGCCCCAGACTTTATTTGTGGGTGATGACTTAAAAAGGCTTTTCTTCGACAACTCTAGAAATCATCCCAATCTTAGGTTTAGAAAGAATTTTCTCTTAAGATTTATCAAATCTGTAGGGGTATATTTTCCTCTACCAGAATGAAGATGTATTTTAATTTTAAAAAAGCAAATTACCTTCTAAAACCTCTGATGGGATTAAGTAGCTTCAGTGTTTTTCAAATATGTTAGCTATTTCTTTCTAATGAGACAGAGAGGGGGAGACTGAGACCTCACTACTACTTATGCTGATATGTTTTAATCCTATGAAAAATTTTATAATTAAAACTAAGAAATATTTTATATCTCTAAAATGTTCCTATGGCCTCTAGAGGGGTTGGTTCATTATTATGGTTCATTGTTATGTCCTCTCTTAGTCGCTCAACAGAGAACGGCGCTAGAGCAGCCATAGTCCACTGTCAACTGGGTAGTACATATAAGGAAGGAGCACGTGGCTTTATCTGTAACTTCACCATGTCAAACTACATCAGGAAAAATAGGCAAATGGGAGTAATAAAATTCTAGTGCCAGACTTACGTAACTAGAGAAATGAAACTTGTTCATCAAATAGTTGAGTGGTTCTGTAATTTAAATTTACTTGTGTGTGTGCATGTGTGTGTACATATATATACGAGATAGTATTCTGGAAGAAGGCTTATTCCCACTTTTGGATATTCTCTTTTGTTTTAAATAAAATTTCATTCTTGTACAACTAATGATTGAAAGTCCAAAGCAGAGAGCTGGGCAAATTAAAGCCATTTGGACTTAAGCTAAAGTAAGTAAAGGACCAACAGCAACCCTGGGCTCACACTGCTTACCAGTCATTTTAAACTGTGTCTCTTTCACGGCCAAATCATGACTTAAAAAAATGATTAAAATCACTCCACAAAAGGACTTGTTGATCATTCTTTTACATGTTAATTTCCTGTTATCCCAATGTTGTATTATTCTAAGAAGAATTTATGGAGTCTGAGATGCTACACTAACTTCCTTCACCATGATGCCTGTATCCTTCTTCCACAGAGACAAGGGCAGATTATTTGGAAATGCATGAGCAAGAAAACGTCCCCTGGAATATGGATGTTAGGCCGTCATAAAGAATCAAATAAGTAGCAAGAATTTAGAAAAAATCCAATTATCTTGGACTAACACTCTCTCAGAAAATGGCTTTAAAATCAAAAGATATGTAACTTCCAACTTTTGGTGCCTGCTCTCCAACCAGTGAATTAACACAGGTCAGTTCCCCTGCCTAAGCTCTCCTGCTTTGGGCTACTTCTTGGTTTAGTGGAAACAGCTTTTATGATATTAAAGGAGTACATTCATGAATTCTATAAATAATTGTTATCTACTAGAAAAGCAATTTGAGAAAGAAATTTAAATACATTTCTAAAACGGTGAATACTAGTCTTTCTAGAGAGCTCAATCAATACCGCTATTTATATTTTTATGAAAAACTGAAAGCTCACTCATTGGTTTAAAAAACTGTAAGCAAGAAAAGGAAGTAAATTGCTGTGAAGCTTATTCATGATAACATTAGACAAAATGATTCCGTACATTGATTTTTTAAAAAATCCTTCAGGTGTAACTCAATGGCTAGCAATATGTCATTTGAATCTTCTGCTCACAATCATGTAGATTATTTTCTGTGGTACAATGGTAAACAAATGCAAATTGGCCTCAAGATTATGACTTCATAAGAGTAACGCATTATCCTATAATGTCAACATGAGTTTGAAATGTCAGTCCTTCCATGGGAGAAGTATGTTTAGAAACCTATTCCGCCCATCAAAGATATTTTCCAAATAAAAATGAGTGGCATAAGACAAAAGTAGTATAGAAAGATTCTGTTAGTGCCATATTTTTCTCTTCCTTTGACTCCCAATGAAAAGTAAAAATAAATGTTAATTTATATTTCAATTTTAGCCAACTGGATTGTCTTCCACTTTAGATCATAATATGATCTTACCACATTAAAATGCACATTATTACAGGCAATTATATTTTCACATAGAGGGATTACAATGTTGGAGAATCAGGCTGGAAGTTTTGTAGTACTGTACAGTGTGCTCTAATAACAATAAGCCCGTTTTATATCTAATTCTATCATCAAGGAACATCAGGCTTCTAAAGCTTCTGTGATGTGAATAATAAATAATAAGGTATTATACTATTAATGCTTAAATCAAAAGCTGTGTTGTTTAAAAAATAACACTGTAATGGGATCTTTAATATCAATTCATTTTTATATACTCTGCAGCAAAAATAACATTTCTAGCAGGAAGGAGTCAACTGTAAACCTAGCAAACTGTAGACATTCATTTGTGTAAACAATTTAATGTAGTTTATTACATTTTCAGAAAGGCTAACTCTTATATTCAGTTTTCTGCTAATTCTTTCATATATTATAATAAATATATATGTTATTTGAGTGAATGTGTGTATGTCTTTTCACATATACATGTCATATATACAGAAAACAGCACTTAATGGTCACTTTCTTTTCATTTGCAACTTGAGGAAGTAAATGAGTTACTATTATGCATAACCTACGGCAGTCTTCCCTTTGATTTCATACATGGCCGTATCGGGATGTAAACAAAACATTGGACCGAGTCATTCCAGGTGCACTGTATTTCATGTTGTAGGTGGGGGTTCTCATGAAGAATTGGGTACTTCCTGGTAGTAAATACCTGGAAATAATAATTAAAAATTAGATTGCTACAAACAACCTACTGACATACCTTTCATGAAAAATGCTACTATAACAATGTTATAAGTCATACAAAAAGAGTTCTTCCTAAGATTTTGAGGTGAGATTACAGAACCTCACTTGAATCTGAATAAACATACGATATCAATATCCCAAAACATTCTATATAGTCATTGTACTCAAATGCCATGGGACTGTTGAAGTGGCTCATGTTAATTTAGAATTCACCATCACTCCCTGGAACATGTGAAGCTAGTCAAATATTTTTAAAACAGCTAGCAAGCTACTTTAACAATAATTATCTTTTTCAAGGATATTGGAGGTACTGATTATAGTTTAATAATATTGATGTATTATGAGTATAATCTAAAACAAAAGGATAAAAATTAACATTCATAACTAAATTACAGAATTTTTATATTCTCATGCCATACACTGCTTGTAATTATAGATTACATGTAACCTTGCAGTCAAATGTATTGCAGAATATGTAGTTTCTCCAGATTTTACAAGATAGTCTAGCGCATATACTATATAACATCTCTATCAGGGTCTTGCCAATGAACCATTAATATTTAAACTGCAAAATACATTAAAGCAGAAAGAAGCCAGGGACTATATTCAGTAACCAAGGTCACACCCACATGATTCACTGAGACGCATTCAGAGGTGTGCCATGCTATTCTCCTAGGCCAGTGTTCTCTAACATTTCTGGCACCAGGAAGTGGTTTAATGGAAAACAAATCTTTCCACTTGAGGGGGGAGAGTAGTTGATCCTTCAAAATAGTAAGTTTTGTGCTCCTATATGAACCTAAGGACGTAGCTGATTTGACAGTAACATACTATCCAAGAGAGGGGAGTGACTGCAAACAGGGACAAAGCTTCACTCACTCAACTGCAGTTCTACACCTACTGTGTGTGTTGTGGCTCCTAACAGGCCATGACCCAGAAGTGGTGACCCCTGCCCTGGGAGGCTCTCAGGCCCATTAGACAGGCAAATACACTTAACCACTGCATTCTGCCATTTATCTACTTGACATCCAAACACATCCCCTTTTATAATACTTCATCCCCAAATAACACAAAATCATGATTCTGCCTAACAGGGTATAATTATCTCACATACAACTGAAACACAAAAATCCCTTCCCCAACATCACAACAGTTCCAGGGTTGCTAAAACTTCCAAGTCCAAGTCTTCTCTGAGACTCAAAGCCAACTCTTTAATTGTGAATTCCTGTAAAAGTAAAGAGCAAATCAATCCCAATATCCAATGATAGAGGTTAGACATTCCCATTCTAAAAGGGAGGCCTTGGAAAATAGAAAAGAAGAGGGGCAAAAACTAGCAGGGTAAACATGAGGTCTTGTAGCTTCCTGTCTGCCACCTGGAGCACCTAGCAGTGTAACGTAAGTCCCACAAGGGGCAGGCAGCCCCACGCCTACAGCCCTACTAGCTGCAGACCACGTGGCTTGCACAATCCTGCACTCGCATGCACAGTGTCTCCAAGCACTTTCAGCGTCATTCCTACAAGCTCAAGCACTACCCTTTCAGGGCCTCCATGCCAGGTTTCCAAGGCCTTTCTCTGAAGTTGCAGTGAAAGCCTGCATGACCCCACAACTGTTACTCTCTGCTTGCCTATAAAGCTAGCATCACATCATGATGCCATAGTCTTGCACCAGGTGAAGCGACAGCCCGGGTCCATAGCTACAATGGCCTCGGGGTGCACAGCCGGCTGCACAGCGAAACAACGGAAACCAAGCCTCTAGGCAACTCTTCTCAAGCAGAGGACCCAGGGAGACTCTTAAGTGTAAACTTTACACTTCTGCACCCTTGAGCTTGATAGACTGGCTCATACTGATTTTTGAGATGCTATCTTTCTTCTTGTTCTACAAAGTACTGTTATTTATTTATTTATTTATTTATTTATTTTGCTATTAATCTCTTTTACAAACACACCTCCAGGGCCCGGGGAGATAGCTCAGTACAATAAGTGCTTGCCTGGTAAGCGCTGGGTCAAGTTCAATCCCTGGTACTGCAAAAACAAACAAACAAGCAAAATGATCTTCCTGTGGTCCAACTTTGTAAGTGGATATTTAGGGGACCAGCATTTAAGCTTTTAAAATTTTTCTCCTTTGCTTCTTGCCCCTGGATCACACTATAAATTTGGGTGAAAGCATTCAGTATTACCCATGCCACAGCTTTAATGTTGGGCTTCCTTGAAATTTTCTCCATGAAATCAATTAGGTTATCCTTAAATTCAGCCTGCTACTGTTTCAAGACATGGGATGAATGTAGAGCAATTTCTTATCATAGAATAGCATGAATGGTTTGTAATTTAACTCCCAAAGAATCCTCATTTCTAACTGAAACCTCATGAGTCTGACCACATTTCTATCACCTTTCCAATCTATCTATGACCAGAATCACCCACCAAACTCGGCTTACAACATTCTAGTACTTCTCTAGCCTGCATTTCAAAATCTTTCCAAAATGCTCCTATAAGCCCATTACAGGCATAGTTTAATTTGGCTCAGGGTTTCAGTTGATTCAGTCCATGGGTGGCTGCCTCCTCCATGGCAGAAGGGCAGAGTCAAGCAAAGGGCATGGCTATGGGACTCCACGCCTGGCCAGATCAACATGCCTCCATGATGCACCCAAACACACCCAGAAGTGTATTACTCAGACTCTGAGTGGCTCCTAAGCCAATAAATTTAATATTATTAATACTATTTAATTTTTTGTTAATTTTAATGAGAAAGAAATAGCAATGAGACAGTTTCAAATCAGGTTAGTAGGACAGTTACAATAATTAATACATTGCATATTGTTGTCTTTGTTGCACTTGTTCAGAGGACAAGAGACAGACATGATCTCTTATCTAAACAATATTAGTACAAATCTTTCTTCTCAGTGAACTAAGAGAAAGTAGCTGTATATCTGTCATAATTATTTTGTATATACATACATATTTTTTCAGTACAAAATCGTCCTTCATTTATATCCCCTCTTTTTGCCATATTAATATGTTGAGCTATAAAAGGCTCAAGTCAACAACTTCTGAGAATTGCCAGTTCTGCTGATAACCCACTACTATTATGGACTATTGGACTATATTGGGTTATTTTGCTGAGTTCAAGTGCCTGCAATATTTGAACTGTTATCAAGTATGAAAAGGTCCTTTAAAAACTTCTTCAAATACAGCTTCTTTAACAGCAATGGAACACCCATCTCTAACAAAATAATACTATTAATTTTAACCACCAGAAACTTCATGTCAATTCAGGATAGATCTGCCAAACAATGTGTCTTTTTTTAATTTAACTTTGGGAATTAAAAACAATAAATCAGAAACTGTACAGCAGATTTATCTCTTTTCCTATAAAAGCCCTTGACTGGCATTGTGCAAATCTAAAGCTACATGTCTAGGGAGAAATTGTTAAGGAAATCCACATGAACAAATATAAATAAATAATAATATTTAAACTGTAAATCCTAGAGAGAATAGGACATGCTATAAAATCAGGACCAAAATAGCTATGACAGTCTCCAATAGAAAATTTATCAATAGAATGAGACTGGTAATGTACAATGATTTTCAAAAAATAAACAATGGTAGAATATCAAAAGATTTTTCTTCAGTTCATTAAAATTCTCAAGTATCCTGGCCTGTCATGCTTGCCCTGCTGAAGGGTGGTACTGAGATGGTGACTGAGACTGGGCATGGTGGAACACACCTGTAATCCCAGCCCTTGGGAGGCTGAAAACAGGAGAATCACTACAAGTCCAATCTACATAATGAGACCATAGACCCTGTCCTAAATACAGAAAAAAAAATCCTCAAGTATCATAAATTCATAAATATATGATAAAAGTGAGGTCCAAGAACTTATTCGCTACTCTTCTGTGAAACACTGCTGATAAGCATGGTACCACTTTGTCAATGGAGAATTGTATTCATAGCTGTTTTATATGAATTCTGTAGAAAGAAAATTAATGTATTATAATAAAACTACATACAACATTCAGATTAAAATAGAAGAATTTTCCATAATATCCATAAACATTTCATCATGAATTATCAAATAATATACACTGAACCGATTACCTAATATCACAAACTATAAATAATCGCTCACATCATTAAGTTAATAGAGCAGTAAGGTAATATACAACAAACTAAATTAAATCAAAATTCCATAATGGATGATGAATAATGAAACAATTGATTTCTCACATCACAGACTACATAAATTATATTTTAATATCACCTGGGTAATTTATATGGATTAATTATTATGTCAAGAGCTGGTAGAGTCACGATGATTAATTTGATACCTTTTGTTGTGAAAAGGCTTACCTTCCTATCAATGGTAAAAGTGAAAAATAAACTAAGGTTGTTTGATTAAAGCCCCCACCATCTGGGTTAGATGGAAGTTGTTCTTTCTTTTGACAATGTGTTCTGACACTCTGGTAATTATGGAGGAAACAGAAACTTCTATCACCTTTCTCACAAAGAATTTCCAAGCAACTGGGACTACTGACATTTTAGTAACATTAATATACACTTTTGAGTTAAAGATCTCCATTTAACAGAAAAATAAAAACCACATAGTCTAGAACTGCAGCTAACTTATGTATTAAATATTTCTATAGTGCTTTCTGTGGGCCTCACAAATATTAACTCATTTAATTTCTCAGAGCATCTCCATACAGTAGATGTTATTTGCTGCACTTACAGATGAATGAGCTTCCTGAGGCATAAAGCAGTCCAATGCCTGTCCTACAGTCATGTAACTCCTAAGTAAAAAGCAGAACTCTGTCTACAGAGCTGCACTGCAGCATGAGGCTCCACGCTACTATTCTGTTGCCATGACAATTTCATATAATTGTTACTGTATGTGAATCACAATTTTAAAACTAATGGGTTCAATTATTATGTACTTTTTCAGAAATATGAAGTATAAAACAGAGAAGTATTTTATAGGCCACAAACTTAAACTTTTTAATGGAAGCAGAAAAGTTAAAATGAAACTTTTTTAAGACTTAAAGAAAAAGTGCAATATGAACTATAAAAGCATATGAAATTACTCTGAAGAACTCTGCTTACCTGACGCAGGTGCTATGGGCTATTTTAAAGCATTACAGAGAAATACAATGGATTGTTTGCCTTAATATCTCCATTAATATCTCTTGGGAGATCTCACACTAGCTGAACATCAAAGATTATTTTTGAAATGTTCTTTACAATGGAGTTCAATAATACAATTTGATTTTTTTAAGCAGGAAGACTATCTCAAGGAAGTGAATTTAAAGACTATGCCTGATACGTTTGCATAAAGGCCCAAAAATGTGAAAAGCTTATGTGAAACTTTGTATTTATTCTAGTTTATTTCTTATATGCAAAAACAACTCAAAGCTAACTCATGCCAAGAAGAAATGCCTCAAATTGCCCTATTTCCATCTGCATCAGACGCACGGCCTCACTCATCGCTAAGACAAGCTGTGTGCGTCTCCACACGGTCAGGAGCCACACACGTCTAAATTCCTGATCCATGGCTGACCATGAAAGCTCTCTACAACATGTGGCATTTCAAGAGTGGTAGCACACTGCCCTTGAAAATATAAGCTATACACACCTGTTATGATCTTCCTAGAATAGGACCAGGAGCCCTGACGCCCTATAATAAACTCAGTTTCTTGGCTTCAGAAATGCAGGGTAAAGAAAGGGCATCAGAGTATTTGTCCACTGAATTAAAAAATAATAATTTGAATTGCAGTATTATGTAACATGACACCATGTTTTATTATTAAATATACAATCTGATGAATTAAGAACATGCACAGGTCTGCATGACCATCATCACTCATTCCAAACTTTGATCATCCAATTAAACACTAAATTCCTACCTTTCCATCCTAGGCTGCGATGAAGCTTGGCCATGCAGCACTTGACTAGCACAATCGAAGCCCTAGGTTCAATCCTCAGTGCCCCACACACACATTATTCCCCCTCTTTCCCCTGTTAATACCCCTTCTATTTCCTATATCTTTGAATTTGCCTAACTACATGCCTAAGGAAAATGGAACTGTAGTGTTGTCTTTTTGTGTCTCATGTAACTTAACATTTTTTGGTAATTCATGCTATGTCACCTATCAGATTTCATTTTGCTTTATAGGTGAATAATATCCTATGGTACGTGTTCACCATTTTTGTTTATCCACTCACTTGTTGCCGAACACTGCCTTGCTTCTACATTTTGGCTGCTGTCAAATGTGCTGCTGTGAACACAGGCATGCCGTCTTTGCCTTCAGTTCTCCAGGATATAGACCTAGCAGTGTAATTCTCAGGCGACATGGGAAACCTATATTTAACTTTGTGAGAAGCTGCCGAACAATTGGTTATACAGCTGCCACACCACTACATCCACCAGCAATACTCACAGCTTCCAATTTTAGATCCTTGCCAACATTTACTGTCGTGCACTTCTTAAAATCATAAGCATGTATTCTGTTTTGTGATTTTGACTTTGATTTGGAGGGAACAGAATAAGCCCTGGTTTCCAGTTCTACCTCTGTTGTATGCTGTCAGTGTGGACTCTGATAAACCACACATTCTCTTTATACCTCAGTTCGCTCAGCTGTGGAAAATGTTTAGTATTTGCTTCTATGCTTCTTTGCACAGTATGCAGCCAATGAATACTGCACATGAATGAAACAGTATTTGTAACTCTATCGCTAGCAAGAGCATCCCTATTCTAAGACAGATGAGGCTATTTTCACATAAAGCCAAAATGGTAGCATGTGTGTTTACCTCCTCAGCTGTTAAACTTTTTAAATGGTAAACATAAGCATCATATATATTAATACTCGTAAGATTGATTATAAAGTGATCACCATGACCAAAGTTAAGTAACTGAACATTCACAGCATTTTCGAGTCCTGTATTAGAGCACCCTTCCTCCTCATGAGTTTAAACCATTATCTTTACCTTTACTTCCTTATTTACCCCTCAGGTATGTATGCCTTAAACATCAAATTTTAATTTTGACTATATTAAAGTAAATAGACAAATTGCATATTCCATCTCTCTTCTTATGCTCCACTTTATGCTCAAGAGGTATTCATGTGCTATATGGAGACAGATTTGTTCAGTATTAATGTTACACTCCATTATAATACCATAATACTCTAATATATGTATATTAGAGAAAATGTCTCCATTCATCTATGAATATTTGGATAGTTTCCAAACTTCAGGAATGTGAGTAAATTCTACTATGATCATTCTAACAAAAATACTGATGCTGACACCCACACACTGCTAAGAATTTACCTGGAGTAGAATAGTTGAAAAGAGTATGTTTAAGTATGTAAAGCTGGAATGTTTGTAACAAAGCCCGGTTTCCACTGTCACAAGTAGTGTAAGCAAGTTCCGGCCAACTCTTGGCATGCATGACTAGATATGCACTGTTTTTGTGACACTGTACTTCTCTGACCATCTCAGTTAGTTTAGATACTCTTTAAATATTTATTGATATATTTTTCAAATACTTTGTTTATATTAGTGGTCTGGGTTATCTGATAGAAATTTATACACATGCTTATATAATATGTACAATTTTTTTTTTATATTGTATGAGTTGCAAATCCTTTCCTCCATCCTGTGGCTTGTTTTTTTCCTGTTTAATAGGGTATTCTACAGGACATATGTTCTTAATTTTAATGTAACCAAATCTATTCATCTTTTCACTTATGGTTAAGCATTTTAATACTATTATTATAACTACTGCACATTTGAAATAATGAAACTAGTCTCCTGTATGCAGAAACACTTAGTTTTTTATGTGCATTTACTCAGCTCATTAGGAAATGGTTTTGGTTTATGTAATGGATAAAAACAAGTTTTCTTTAACTATCATTATTTAGCAGCCTAATTATTCTATCACTATTTATTTAAACAAACTTTTTTTGCCCATTTTTTAAATTAAAAAAAGTGGATCTTCTCTTGTCATAAATCTAGTTGGCAAATAGGCCTATTTTGATTTATAGTTTTTGAAAACAGTTCCATTAGTTCATTTGTCTATCCCTTTACCCATTTTACATTATCTTAACTATCTTTATCTTTCTTAAAACACAGAAGTTAGCACACAAAAGCTAGTGGAACCTCCCACTTCATGGGTCTATTTCAAGATTATCTTACCTATTCTGTTTTCTTTGTTTTGGTGTATTATGAATGCAAAAACAAGAATTGGTCAAATGTTTCCCCTACCAAAATGTTTATAAAATAAACATTTGTTGGAAATTATAGTAAGATTACATTGAATTCATAGATGCGTGGAACTATTTGAGAACAACTGACACAGTCACAATGATGATAACTCTCATGATGTTTAAATAGGAATTCAACAATGACTGTCATATTGTGCACTGTTGTCCCTAAATTAGTTGTCTGGATTGCCAGAAATAACCATGTAAGATTGGTCCAAAAATTAACAAGGAGAAAATAAACTTAAGCATTAACTGTTTCTTTCAGTGGACCAGCAGAAATCAGCAGTTCAATTATCCTAGTTATCCTTTGTATATGCATACATGCTTCTTTTCTCCTTCCTTCTTTCTTTCTTTCTTCTTTTCCCTCATCCATGCCATTTCTTCCCTGGAACAATTTCTTTCCCTTTCACAATATCCACTATACCTTTCAGGTCCCACTTACTCTTTCCGAGCACTTATCACCAGTCCAGAACTTTGACCCTCTAAGGTCAGGAATATCTCTTCTGATCATCAGAGTCTGGACTATGTCTCCTGAACACCAGGAGGAAAAACGTGAGAAAGGGCTAAGCCAACGAGTAACTTCTTCCTCCAGAGTAACCAGGAAGACTCGTCCTATTTGCTTATCCACAAGAGCCACAACAACTACAGCAGAATTATGTTATAAAATATGGACTTGTAAGAATGACATTAAAGAGTCTGAATGAATTCCTTGCTAGACTAGGGCTTAACATTTTCCTGATCATGCTCCAAACATATTACCCTTAAAAAGAAGGCTCTTCATTTATACAATATAAGATCTATTTTCTATACGCTCTAAGATCTAAAACTTCCTATCATTCTTTTAAATCAACTATGAACATCAGAAACTTGTTCAATAATTTGCTTCAGTCAAATCAATAGACTATGTACATTTGACATATACAAATTTAAATATTAATGGCCACCTTTGCCTCTACCATTGTTGTGATCAACCATTTACTAATTGCAAAAGAGTTAAGAGGTTAAAGGCCCTGCAAAAGTACAATAATGGAATCTAAGACAAAAAATTAAAAATTTTTGTACAGTACGTCTGGCCAAAAGCGATCTGAGCCACTTTGCTGTGATAGGACCCTTCTACAGGAAATGATGTTATTATCTTCTTTGGGATGTTTTAACGAACAGACTTCTAGCTGCTTCAAAAAGAGAATTCAAGCTTTGTTGGTTCCCTTTTCCTTATTGCTTACCAACTATTATTTAACTTTTTTCTATCATCTAATTTTTCAAAGCCATAGTCTACTTTCTTCTACCTTGAGGAGTACAATTTACACATGACAAAACAAAAGTTACTTATTCATCTTTGTTTATAAAAGGAACCAGGATTTTTTTGAAAAAGCAAAAATGTGCTTATTTACTCTGCATTATTCTTGCAGTTTAAAAATATTGTTTTCAGGGAAGTGCTTATTCCACTGAGCCATCTCCCTGGCCCCTAAAATATTGTTTTCAGACTTTGGGAAAACTACCTATTTTAACTGGGTAACATTAATAAAACTCAATTTTGAAATAAAACTTGACAAAAAAAATTCACCTCTTCCAGATTGGTTTGGTGATGAAGGTAGCAGAGGCATACTGCACAATAAAATTAAAGCAAAGGCATCTTCTTGACTGTAGGAGGCTCAAGGATAAATGTTGAAATATCCCTAGTGGGGAACAAAAGCTAAGTTTATTACCACAGTTTTGGATGTGCTTACTGAATTTTAAATATATAAATTGAATTAGCTCATTGTCATCTACATTATTTTTGTCATTTTCCAGTTTGTGATTGCTGTCCTCATTCAATTTCTAAAAGGTAAAGTTTGCTCTAATTGAACATAGTTTGTAGATCATAATCAAAAAGAGACACTCAGCTTCAGATTGTGCTGAGGCATTGAGTTATATCAAGCTCACAGAGGCTAGAGAACGTGAACAAGTACCTGGAGTTACCCCAGTCAGGACCAAGGCCCGAGAGGGACCCTCTGGTGTCTGTTGTGTATTTGTAAACCACTAGCAGGCACTGTTTACACAGCTCAACCAGGCGCTGGCAACACTGGAGCTGCAAAGGAGTCACCACCTCCGGGCTTTTAGTGAATATGCTCTCCCACGAGGATCTGTTGGCATGGAAACAGACAGGACTTCATGTTTGCTGTTAGAAATGGCAACTAGCTGTATCACTTACCTAGCAACAAACTGATAAAGGAAGATGGAAATGGTCTCACATATCTGTAGTCACTATGGATGATTGAAAAGTATATAACACATGCAGATTATTTTACCTTAACACAAATAATGTACTGCAACTCAATGTGTGACCACTGTGTACTAGGAGAATATTGGATTAATCCTGTGATTATGGCCATTCCTTTTGAAACACTCTCAGATGTAACTGGGCCCAAGATAATCCTGGAGCACTGTTTTGTGCTCTAGAAGTCATGTTTTCTCAGTAGGCAGTGTGTTCTTCCCTTCAAAGAGTCTTATTTATCCCACACAAGGCAGTAGTACACACTTCCTCCATAAACCTTACTCGTATGCATGTGTGTGTGGAGGGGGTGCACTAACAATTCCTAAGTTTACCATCATGACTGAAATGAGAAAGCACCTCTCCCCCAGAGTGTAAGACGAGGGATGACAAGGGAGGGAGCGAAAAGCAGAGACAGGCACACACGGGGAGAGAGCAAGAGTGAGCGAGAGAGCAACAGGGAGACAGAGACTGAGACTGAGACTGAGACACAGTGACAGAGAGACAGAGGGATAGAGAGACAGACACAGACACAGAGACAGAGACACAGACAAAGACATTGCGACAGAGAGAAACAGAGACAGAAGGGTAGAAAGACAGACAAAAAGAGAAACAATGAGAATGAATGAATGAATGAATGAATGAATGAATGAATGAATGAATATGAATGAGTGGACATAAGGCTTATTCTTTAGTGTAAATGAAACTCTTTAAGCTTCAAAGGGCAAACTGTTTCCACTTGGCTCAAGTCTCATTTTACATACACCAACTCATGTACTCCTCAGAGAAAAGAGAATGTTTTCAGAAATAAAAAAAAATTAAGAAAATATTTTTCTGGAAAAAAAAGTCCAATAAGTCAAAAGCTCCACTTTCAAACTATGTGCATATTTGATATATTTGAATTTTCTAAAATGCTTTAGACACACAGCAAGGTATTTTTTTTCCTAGAAACAATAGTATTCACTTTCTCGGGAGAAACACAATCCCCAAAAGACAGCATGTCACTAGTGAACGACAGGCTTTCTGAAGGAGTAAGATTCAAATGAGTTAATTGAAAGGAACTAATTTTCTTCTGTGTTATGAGCTATTCGGGACTAAATACAATATTATCTTAACAAAGGAGTAAAATTTATTTTCACTCAGTAAATAGTGTTAAATTAACTTGATATAAGATATAAAATATAAGCTATCACTAAACATAAGAACTAGATATTATATGTTTCCCTAATATAGATTTAAAATCAATTTAAACTACTCTGACAAAAAGTTAATGAGGTAATATGTTTATAATTAATATACCATAATCAAGAAGGCCCTAAATGCCCGAGTTCAACAAATAACCACTTTAAATAAATGGAAATAACACATACAGAAAAGCCCTGTGTCTTGCGTGTCTGCAGAGCACTGTGCTAATTTCCCCCACGGGAATCCTGAGGGTGTCAAAAAGCATCCCTCTGTATTTATTTTTATACTTTGGAGCTTTTGATTAGATCTCCTATCAGTTCACTTAAATCATGGAAATTTTATTAACCTGGTGTCTAGAGAGAGAAAAAAGAATAAATAAAATGGAATATGGAATATAGTAAGTGGAAATATCGTCGTTTGCCCTAACACCTCCATTTGTGAGTTATAATACGACCTGCTTTGGCTACTCAGTCTCTCAATCCTTCTTAAATCTTTAAAATAAATATATGAATGAAGATCCTATGCATAGATTCACCCAAGGCAAAGAAGCCACATTCTACTGTATTAACACACATCTGGTGGCAGTATAGCAGACCCAACATGAAGAGAGAAGGCAGAGAATGAAAGAGCCCTGCTTCTGCTGGTGCTGGGCTAATGAAGCCCCCTCTGCATGATGAAACCTACACGAGGACATCAGCACTTGTGTCCCCAGCAACAGGCTGTCACCAGGAAGAGACAAATGGAGGGAAAATGGCTTTGAAATATATAGTACAGTATCTCAATGCCAATACAACACAATTTTTTTTTAACAAGGAGAAAGAAGATAAAAAGTGAAATTAGGTGGACTATTGATTTTATTAAAGAACCTCACAATGTAGAAGGGACACACTTTTAGGATACTTGAAAAATAATGGGTTTGTTTTTTCTGGAACAGAGTTCACACAGAGTCCTGAGAGCAAAGACTGAAGAAATAAAAAATAATCAACATATGACAGAACCTTCTATCTATAGGTAGGAAACTGAGATTGTAATGATAAGGGAAATCCCCATATTCTAGGAATGACTGTAATAGTAAGATACATACGGGAGACACAAATGCTTAGATATCTTTTCATTTTACTTGGCTCTTCTTCTACCAAGCCCTTCTCTTGCTTGAAATTCTATCATATTTTCTCTGTGCCCCTTTTTGAAATGATTACATTTATGGATATCGTTTTTGTGTAATAATATCACAGCATATTGATTAAGAGCATGAATGCTGGAATCAAGACTGACCACACTCAAATCTCTGTTCTAGGTGCTTAGCACCTACCTGCATGCTGGATTCCTTATCCATAAGAGGGAGTCAGGATACCTTCTGACTCAAAGTGATGTTATGAGGATTAAACCACTTAACACATATATACAATGCCGGACGCAAAATATTCAACTTAGTATCACTGCTAAGTTTCTGAAGAAGTCAACAACTGCATCAGAATTAACTTCCTATTTCCAAAAACATCTAACACAGTAACAAGTATCTGAAAACATTACAGGAGCCATGGTAGGAATAAGACACCAAAACTAATAGGGCTTAGTAAATAACTAAAAAACAACAATACAAGAAAAAAATGTAAAAGCCTCAGAAATATCCTAAGCCTGTATGACTAGAAAAACAATACCAGGATGAAGGGAGACCATTTTTGAATTAAAGGACATTAGTTTTAGATATCTGAAGGACAGAATGACAATGTCTCACTGCAGCTCTTGCAGCACTGGAAAATTTGAGAGGAAACAGAGTCCAGCTGTAATTTTAAAAGTCTGCTACATAAAGGAAACAGCCACATAACTTGAAAGATGCTGATTTATAATTAAAAGTTTTCATTAATTAAGAATACGATTTCTCCACTGAATTTAAATTAGTTATAAGGTGTTGTGCTCATATTAATCATCTTATCTAAATCAGCTTAATTGATATAAATTACAGTTGAGTACTAACAATTACATGTAGTAAAAATTACATGTAGTAAAATATGCATATTTTAAAATATTATTAAAGAAATTCAACCTTTTTGGGGTTATCTATACAGCTAAATACTAAAATATTTAAAGTTACAATAACAAAAGATGACTTGGAACTTACCCTGAATCACAGAAACAATTCCATAGTCCTTGGCCATGACTCCAGAGTAAGCGATTAAAAACTCGGTTGAAAATCTTATACAAGTTTACTTCTTCAACATCAGGTACCTTCCAGATACGTGGAAGAACTGAACGAATACTTGTTCTGACTATGTCCAAAACCTAGAAGAAAAAGCAAAGTACTTAAAATCTATGTATATGTGTGTAAAAGGTTCAAAGATAAACATACACACACATATATGCACACATACACACACACACACACTTATACACAGAGGGATTGAACAAAAGTGTAGAATAAAATGTCTAGAAATAAAAGCCATGTACTTATGAAACTCTGGTATATGTCAGAAGTGACAAGTTACACCACAGAAGAGCAAAGTGCCCCAAACTGGAGATTAAAAAAACAGAGTCTTTATAAAAAAATGGAGGCTGAATCCTTATTTTATTCAATTTAATGAAAGTAAATTCCAGTGGGATGAATGTCTTATGTGTTAAAATAATAAACCATTAACTTTTTTAATGGAAAATATGGATAAATATCCTTTAGAACTTGATTTAGAAAAAGCTTACTGAAATCACAAAAAGTATGGACCATTAAAGATTAATAGATTTTGATTATGTTAAAATTAAGAAATTCTGAGAGTGATCGATGATGTAGAGTGTGCCTAAGGAGAGTCAGATGGAGAGAAAACATTCTCTCAGGCTTTCACAGAGAGCACATTGGCCAAGCAATGGCCGTGACTCATCCACATGGCTGACACTGACAAAGGTTCTACAATCTGAGGTACAGGATCTCAGGATAAATCCTGAGGAGATTTCACTGACCTTACCAGACCCAAAAGCTACAACTCTTGTTGCATAGGTCCTGCTTCACCTTGGTCTTAACCATCCAGCAGAAAAGTATAAAAATGAAGTATAAGAAGTAAAGCCATGGTGTTATGTTGAGCTGTAGGCGACTCAGGTCAACAATTTCTGACACTGCCAGTCAAGCGGAAAACCCAATACTATTATGGCCTACTGAACTCTTTTAGAATATTTTGCTGAGCTTACATACCTATAATATTTAAATGATGGAACTAAACAAAAAAAGGGGATACAGATGAATGTCCATTTTGTATCTGTGTATTCAAAGTGGTTTGGATAGATATATAGTTGCATTCTCTTAATGAATAGAGGGATTTATTCTAATGGTGTTTGTAAATAGGATATCCAGTCTGCATCTTGTACAGCAATTAACCACTAGGAAGAATGTATGCAATGTGTTAATTACTGAAACTATCCTACCAATTTGGTTTTAAACTGTCTCATTGCTATTTGTTTCTCAATAAAATTATGGGAAAAAATAAAATTAAATTAAGAAATTCTGTTTATCAAAAAGACTTTAAAGAAAATACAACACCACCTTACAAACAAGGAGAATATATGCAAAACATGTACAACCAACTAAAGATTAACATTGGGAATATCTAAGAGAATTCCTAGATTATTATTAATAGAAAGATCTTAAGGGAAACAACCAAAAAATTATAGACACTTCACAAAAGAGGAAATGATGGTGTCCACTAAACATAAAGAAAAAGCAAGCCTATACATTAAGATACCATTTCACACCCATCTAAACGACAAAAAACAAAGGTATACTGCCAAGCACTGGAGAAGATATGGATCTACAGGGTCTCTTAGATGTTTCTGCTGTGATTACAAAATAGCACTCCCTCTGGAAAGCTATGTGACAGTATCTCCTGAATCTGAAAATCCATACAGCCCGCCTCCCAGCAACTTTATTCCTGAGGGAGTCTCTCCATAGTCACAACAGGCAACATGTACAGGAGTGTTCATGCTGCTGTTAGAAACAATCTGACTATAAGATCAACAGTTGGATAAAGAGTGGTGTACTCATTCCTTGGATTATAAAGTAATCAGAATGAACAAAAGATGGCCCATAACACAGATTTTGGCTACATGCAAGCAATTACATAGAGTATGATGCTCTTTGATAGAAATGAAAGAGCTAAATTAAAACACTATTTTGGTGAAAATTTAAAAATATACTAAAGAAACCCAGGAACTGGTAAATGCGGAATTCAAAGAAATAGTTCTCTGAGACTGAAGACCCAGCAGAGACTATTAGATTGGATACATATAGCCTATTATCAGGATCTTAGCTTTCAAGTGTTGGGTTCACAGATGGTATAATAATGTTTAAAGGCACTAAATAAAAGTAGGGCACAATAAAATAAAAAATAAAAGATAAAAAGTAGAGCATGCACAGACCAATAGGAAGAGACTCATGAAATGAGGACTAGGTGATCTGGACAGCTGAAATCAAGAAAGTCCTGGAAAAGTACAGAAAGCATCATGGGAAAAGCTACTCTGTCTCCATAATATGCATTGGATTCACATGCAATACAAGTATTTCTAGAAAAACTCTCAAAAAAGTCAAACATCTAGGGCCAATGAGATAGCTCAGCGGACTAAGCACCTGCTTTGGCAAGCACCGGTACCAGGGTTCGATCCTGGTCCTGCATTCCACACTGGCTCCTCCCGCAGGGCACACTGAGCCCAGGACCAAGTTCAGGGCATGTGAGTCTGGGGGCGTGGTGGCCAATGCCTGTAATCCCTGTGCTGGGTAGGCTGAAAAGAGGATCATTATGAATCTGAACTACCTAGTGAGACCCTGTACCAAATACATAAAATGAAAAAAAAAAAATCAATTATCAACAAATATAGTTATGTTAATTTTAGCCCACAAAAATTGAGTACTTTAAATCTATTTAATTGTGGTAACTGTCTCTGATTATGAGAATGAAATATTAAAACAAAAAAAGACTCTCGACCATGAAGGCTTGTAGGAAGACATAATTTCAACACGAACATAAATGAAGAATTGGAAACAGATGAAAAAATATCTTTCTCTTTAAAGCATCAACACTAGAGCTGGGGAGATAGCCCAGTAGAATAAGCACTTTCCTGGCAAGCGCAGGGTCCTGAGTTCAATCCCTGGTACTGCAAAAAAAACAAAAAACAAACAAACAAAAATCAACACTAAAGACTTGGTATTAATTACACTCTGGCCAAGGAACATTTAGAATAAATGTGTATTTAGAAACCTGATAAAAAGATTTCAAAATGACTTTTACTGTTTATTTATTTACTTAATAATTTTATTGAGAAACAAATAGCAATGAGACAGTTTCAAAACTGATTACTAGCACGGTTTCAATAATTAATACATTGCATATTGTTGTCTTAGTGGTTATTCATTGTACAAGATGCAGACATGATATCCTGTCCACAAACAGTGCAAGAACAAATCTTTCTATTCATTGCATTAAGAGAATGTAGCTGTGTATCTATCCTACTTATTTTGAGTATACAGATGTAAAGTGGTCATTCATTTGTATACCCTTTTTTTGTTTAGTTTGTCAGAGAAGGCTATTCCATTGTCATTTAAATATTGTAGGTGTGTGAATTCAGCAAAATATTCCAATATAGTCCAGTAGTCCATAATAGTAGTGAGTTTTCCATAAGACTGGCAAAGTCAGAAGTTGTTGACTTGAGCCTTTTACAGCTCAGCATATTAATATGGCTTTACTTTTATACTTCGCTTTTATTCTTTTCTGCTAGCAGGTTAAAACCAAGATAAAGCAAGACCTATATAACAAGAAATGTAACTTTTGTATCTGATAAGGTCAGCCAAATCCCCTCAGGATTTATCCTAAAACCCTGTACTGCAGTTTGTAGATCCTTTGTCAGTGTCAGCCATGTATTTTCCTGTAGGAATTGAAAACGTCATATCATAGTGATATATGTGCACCTAGGTTTATAGGAGCACAATTTGTGATAGCCAAATCTTGGAAACAACCAAGATGCCTGCCACCTGAATGGATGAAAAAGATGTGGTATTTTTATACACAATGGAGTATTACTCAGCTATAAGGAATGATAAACTCGAAGCCTTTATATTTAAGTGGATGCCACTTGAAGATATACTCATAAGTGATATAAACCAGTCCCACATATGTAAATATTGTATAGTCTCCTGAGTATAAGAACTCAAAAGAAGAAATAAAAATAGAAAAGTATAACACAATTAAAAGGAAAGCGAGAACTTGAGGATTATACAATGAAGAGAGGGCAAGGAGAAAAGCTAGGAAACATGACAGGGGCAAAGCCTTACATTTATATGCACAACATGGGTAAGGCAATGATCCTGAGAATCTTCAGCAAGTTTTCAAAACTAGCAGTTAATTGGTAGGAATCTCACCCTGACTGACTTATATATGCTGATACCTGTGAACTAAGCAACTGCACTGAAGATAGCAATGTGTAATAGTAGGGTGGGTCTTGGAATGCCTGTCATTCTGTTCCTCTAAATATGTACTGCTTGTCATAACATATCAATTACATATCCTGTACTGTGTCTCAAGTAAATGTTTGTTTTAAAGAAAAAAGGTAATAAATGAAAACAAGAGACAACATAAAAAAGTCACAGGACTGTTCTGCTACAATGCTGTTATATGGTTAGATTTCTAAATTTCTGTGTAAAAATATGTAATTGTTTATTCCTATTTTTAAAGATATTTTTAAATTTTTTTCTACATATTCTGTAGGGACTTAAGTTTAACATATCTATACTTGATGGAAAATACTTGTTCCATGTTACATCTAAGATGTTTGATATTTAGAGAGTGAGGTTATTCCCAACTGCCTAGGTTGTAGGGTAATAACAACAAGCTTCTCTTCTGTAGGGTTAACAACCTACATTTGTAGACCAAAAATTAGAGAAAAAGAAGGGCTGTAAGGACAGCCAACATTTTGGCCCTAGCCTTCCAAGGTCAATTAAGACTCAGGACATATGAGAACCTGCACTGTAACATTATGTAACTCAGTTGCGTCCCAAATTTTCTGATCAAGGAGATTATGGGGCCACAGAGGAAAGTGACCGATGATGTAGACTGTGCCTAAGGAGTGTCACATGGAGAGAAAACATTCTCTCAGGGCTTCACAGAGAGCAGATTGGTCAAACAATGGCTGTGACTCATCTACATGCTGACTTCTGTTTAGAAGAATACAGAAACAGTTG
>NW_004524685.1:6182589-6183748 GCF_000260255.1 Octodon degus | reverse complement strand
ATCTGTGGGCTCAAGTGAGGCTAACGAACAGAATACAGGTATTCATATCCTTACATAATGACTTGTAAAAGCATCCCAATTCAACCTTAAAGTCTCCATGGGAAAAATAAAGGGAATAGTTAGTCAGTGACAACATTAATAAAATGAAAAGATTTGTCTTTTCTACATGAAATATAGCATGTTTAAAGGCATAAAGCACACAGACAAATCCATATTTTGCAAGAACATACAGATGTTGAATGACAAACTGCTCCATATGGCTGAACAGTTGGTCCTAAATTAAAATAATGGCATGAGGTGATGGTGGTTTAGAAATAACATTAAAATCACTACATGCTGTACTAATGATGCGTGCGGCAGCCATGGCAATAGGGTAAAGGCAGCCTTGCTGAAGCAAACCCAACAGCTCCGAACGGCATCTGTATCAGCCTAAACGAAGAGAGATGGCAAGTGCCAATATCAAAATTCAGGCAGAAACAACCTACTCTTGTTGAAAAGAAAGTATTATGTAGAGAAGAAATCAATGATAAACAAGGATTTCTTAGAACCTAAAATAAATATACAGTATGACTTTCACACGACTACTGCTTTCTCTTCATCCTCCGATCTTAGTTAGTTTGTGCCTAGATACTTCATCAGTGAATAAGCTTTTCAGCAAATCTGGCATTCTTCACAGCCCAACAGCACTGCAGTATTTTCATACTTCATACATATTCCTTACAGACTACTTAAAGCAACTGCATTCTTGGCAGAGAGCTAAATTATGCAAGTGTGGATTTACCACAACATGACGTTAAATAAGATTAACTATTTCCATTTTCACCTGGTGAGGACTCTTTTCAGGATTAATTCCCATACCCTTGATCTCTATATTTTATACCCATTAGAGAAAATGTGAAGTAAGGCAAATAATATTCTTTTATTTTCAAGAACACAAAAAAGAAAAGCATGTGGGAGACTCTGTGTGTACAGCATTCTAATCTCAACATGTGACAATATTCTAATGCACAACCAGCAAAAGCTTCCATGCTGGAACAGAAAAAGGGAGATACATATTTTAAAAGTGGTCTCTAAATGGAATAATATATGCATTCTATACTTAGAATAGTGCTTGCGACATGATAATCTCTCAATAAATATCACTTGAATGCATGTTTGA
>NW_004524685.1:6157977-6175724 GCF_000260255.1 Octodon degus | reverse complement strand
GCTCATCCCTCCTTACATTGTAATGCAAATTACCTGCCCAGGGCAGGTGCAGCACTCACACCCACGATGATCAATCACACACTCCAGGGGCCGCCCCATGACTGCATGAGGCTTTCGGGGGACAAAGGCTACACACAAATCACAACACCCATACATGTCTCAAGGCAGATCACAAGTACAATTCAGTACAAAGTTCCATGAAGATTCAAATAGGAAAAGGTAACATCTAGCTGTGGGAGATCTAGACAGGATTCTCAAAGGGGGTGGAAGTGGGGCTTCCAAAAGAGTGGTGCATTAGCATGGATGAGGCGATTCAGTACACCCAGGAAAGGTCTTGGGACCAGGAATTTTACTCTCTGTTTCTCTGTCCTCCTCCAACCAACATAGGATTATGGTTGGGAACAGAAAGCTAAATTCCATCCCCCTTACTTCACCAGCCCCTTGCCACAGAAATGCTCATGTATCCATGTGTCCCTGGCATGGGTATCTGGTTTTTTAAAAGTTTATTCTAATTTGAAAAAAATATATAGAAATACACAAAAATAAAAGAGAAAAAGTGACACCAAATGTTACTTCTTCTTCCCCTGCCTCAATAAATCTAGACTAGTACACATATGTATCTAGAGATTAAAACGGAAAAACACATATCATTATGTCTTACATGGTCCTAGGTGGGGCATTTTTAGAGATGGCTGGATCTGGTGTGCATAAAATTGATGTTTAGTGTAATGTTAAAAATTAAGGATACTAGGATTAAGGGTGCGTTACCTGCTTTAAGTAGCCTAGTAAGATATAAGAATAAAAGGAGCTGTGTCTATTGTTTGCTTACTGTTTTGTTATCTTTTGCCTGCCATAAGCTGTTTCTTCTCTGGAATACCTGTCTCCCATGCCTCCTTGCCTTGCTGCCAGCCGATTATAGGCTAAAACTTCTACAAACTACAAACTAAGTAAATCTTGGCTCCTTTGAGTGTCAGGTATTTTATCTCAGCAATTAGAAAAGTAACACAAAATTTGGTACACCAGAAGTAGCGTTGTCATTTTGACTGTATTGGACCATGTGGTTTAAGGACCTTTACACATACCTTGCAGGAAGAATTTTAAAAGGCTTAGAGATGCCAGCTGTAAAAGTAGAGCTAGACTGTCTTAGAAGACATACTTGAAGAGATTCTGGTCAGAACTCAAAAGACCAGAATGCTGACAAAAATGATATTGATAAAGACCAGGCTTGAGAGGTTTCTGCTGGGAAGAAGGACCATACTAGCTGTTAGATTCCACACGATGTATATTATGGCTTGGCAAAAAGGTTTTCTGAACATTCAGGCTTTCAGAGAGCAAATTGGTCAAGCAATGGCCATGACTCATCCACATGGCTGACATGGACAAAGGATCTACAAACTGTGGTACAGGGTTCAGGCTAAATGCTGAGGGGATTTGGCTGACCTTATCAGATACAAGAGTTACATTTCTTGTTATATAGGTCTTGCTTTATCTTGGTCTTAACCATCCAGCAGAAAAGTATAAAAATGAGGTATGAAAAGTAAAGCCATATTAATATGCTGAGCTATAAAAGTCTCAAGTCAACAACTTCTGACATTGCCAGTCCTATGGATAACCCACTACTATCATGGACTAGTGGACTATATTGGATTATTTTGCTGAATTCACGCACCTACAATATTTAAATGGCAATAGAATACCTATCTCTGACAAAACTAAACAAAAAAAGGGGGGAATATAAATGAAGGGCCAATTTGTATATGGATATACAAAATAGTTAGAATAGATATACAGCTACTTTCTCTTAATTCAGTAAGAAGAAAGATTTGTACTAATAGTATTTGGACAGGATATCATATAGGTTTTCTGCACTTTGCTCATGCCCAGTGACTTTATCTGAGACTGAGATTAAGAGCAATGACTAGTTAATCTTGGGGGGGAAAAAACAATTATGGTGATCTAGTGTTGAAGCTGTTGCCTGGCTACTACTGGGGGCCTTTAGCCAGATTTCTGAAGAGAATCAAAAGCTATGATCCCAGCAAAACAAGTTAAAACATTTTGAGCTTCACTAAAAAAAAAAGTTCAGGAGATTTGTAGACTACAAAGACAGAACAGAAGAAACCTTGATTGTTGGAAAGGAAAAAAAACAATAAAGAAGATAGTCTAAGGGCATCATAAAAAGTAGAAAGACTCTACCGTGGCAGTCTCAAAATTACAAAAGTAAAAAGCTTTGCTTTATAAAACAAAACAAAACAAAACAAAACAAAACCTCAAAGCATCATGTTCTAAAATGGTGGCAGCCTAAAAAAGTTGTTTCTCAAGATTTAGTTTATAGCCACTAGACCCCTACAGCCAAGAGAAAAGACAAAAATGTCTGGCTACCGCTCCAGCTGGCAGCAGGTTTTAGTGTCATCCATGTGGTGATGGTTTTAGGCACATACAAAATGCAATAGTTGTGAGGTCAAAAATGCTTCCACTCAGTTTCTTTCTTTTTTTAAAAAAGGCCTAGGAGGGCAAGCAGTATGTCCCTGAGAGGGCAGTATACAAGCCGTGAGGAAAACCAAAGGTGCAGTAGAGACTCCAGAAGGTTAAAAGCCAAAAACGCAGATAATCCAAGAAAAGCTGCGAAGAATGAACAAAGCCTGCCAAAGAAAAAAGGCACTTGAACCACAAGGACCAGAAGTGCTCTTGGGCAGAGTCACCCAAGCCCTTTGAAATCCCCCTCTTGCCACAGATTGCCAGGGGTGCTAGAAGTGAAACTGTGGGATTTAAGGTTTCCCCTCCTGGAGTTTGATCTTGCTTTGTTCTCCAATTCCTTACCATTTCCATTTATAACTTTTGACATGAAAATGCTTATCTTGTGCTGTTGAATATTGGAAGTGTTTATCTTTCTTTCCATTTGTACAGGAGCTTGCAGCTAAGAGTTTGCCTTAAATCAGCAACATTTAGAAATAGACTAAATGCTTTTTACATAAAGAGACATTCATGAGGTTTCAGGGGCCTTGGCTGGAATGTTATGGCTCGTGTGTAAACGTCCCCCCAAAGCCTCATGGAGGCATAGGTGGGCTTTTTCAGAGGTGGTGCTAATGTGTGTGAGCTAAAACTGATTCATGGCTCGATGCTAGGATCAAAAGCGCTAGAATCAAGCTTGTGGGTGCCACCTGCCCTAACCTCCCTAGGTAAGATACAAGGGATAAGAACAGCAGTGGCCTTCCTTAGCTTGCCTGTGGCTTTCACTGTCTGCCATGAACTGCTTGTCTCTGTGATACCTGCCTGCTGTGCTACCTCACCCTGGAGCCAGCCAGTTATAGACTAAGCCCTGCAGACTGGGAGCCAAGCAAGCCCTTATTCCTTTGACTTTGGGCATCAGGCATTTTGTCTCAGCAATGAAGATAATATCTAACACATGCACTATTATGTAAGTTGCTTAATATCCTGGTAACTTCTTCGAGTGACATGGAAGAGAGAATGTTAATAGAGGTGCTATTTCTTTGAGATGTCCACAGAAACACTGCACTTGGGTTGGGGAAATAGCTTCATGGTCTTAAGTGCCTGCCTGACAAGCTCAAGGACCTGGATTCAATCCCTAGCACACATGCCATGCTAACCCCAGAACCACGCACACCAAGCCAGCTACCAAAACTAGGTGTGATGGCACATGCGTGTAATCCCAGGGATGGGAAGGCTGAGACAAGAGGATCAGTATGAGGCTGAGCCGTGTAGTGAGAACCCTGTACGAAGTCAATCAATAAATAAAAAGATCTTTTAAAAAAAGAAATGTCAATCTTACTGAAAATTCTAAACTCCTGAATTTATAAGCAGGAAGATAAATTCTTCTTGAGAAAGTTCTTATCTCCATTTTTAGAAGACTGTACCTGCTTTGTCTAGATACAAACTGTCAAATGTACAAGCAGTAAACACAGGTGGCTCTTCAAATTTAAATTTTAATTAAATGTAAATTTAAAATCCAGTTTATCAGTTACATTAGCCACATTCCAAGTGTTCCATAGCCACATGTGGCTACTACTATTGTGTTGGACATCAGAAATATAGAACTTGTCTATCTTCTTAGAAAGTTCTATGCGACAGAGCTCATAAAATCAAACTGGAATTTTTAACTTCATCTAGCTGAGGAATGAATATAAGTTACATAAGCCAATAAAGAAGAAAATGAAATACTCCTTCTGAAACGACATGGACCACATATAGTTGGCACTTTCACTCTAAACGTAGAAAAAAAAGAAATACCAGAGGACAGATGGACTTAGCCTTCCAGAGCCTCTATGTCATAGCTATTTCTTGCTCTTAATTAATTTATCATTAGTGAAGTTTTATGTATTTTTGTAATATAGGTAACAAACCATAGTGTTGTACTAGATGTGAGGTTAAGATCTATAATTCTGGGACAGTATTCCATTGATGCAGCCAAACTGTACAAATACACAACTGGAGAGACATTCAGGTTAGTTCTGAGTGTTTTGCTTTCACAAATACCACCGCAGCGAATGCTCGTGTACATAAGTCTTTTGTACATGAAGGCTGCAGTTCTATAGGATAGAATGCTAAAAGAGGTCTTTGCTGAGTCATAAGGCTATGAGCATTTCAACTTTAATGGGTACTGCAAATTACCTTTCTGAAGAGTTACACCAATGTAGTCAGCCTCTAATCACATAGGAAAGGCCCTTGAATCCATGCTCGACCCATCCCTGGCTATTATCTGTCTTATTAATTTTTGCCAATATGATGGTTTTTACTTGCTTTTTCTTCATCATTAGTGAAGCCCTGGATCTATTTACATGTTAATTGGCTATTTGAAGATCCATAAATTGTCTTTTCATGGCTTTTTAATATGCTTTGCTATTTTATTTATTAATATTTATAGGCTAGTTTGCCTTTTGCTGATTGATTGCAGAAAGTACAGATTTACTGGAATTACTTTTCATTTTTACATGCAACAAATTTCGGTCCCCTCGAAACATCCCTCCATCTGCCCTATTTCTTTTATCACCTCTGCTTTTAACTTGATTTAAGATGTCTTTTGTCTCGTCACAGGTTCTTATATAATCAAGCCTGTTGATCTTCTCCTTTAAGACATCTAGGTTTTAGGTCTTTCCTAAGACATTTTTTAAAAACATCTTTGATAATTTCAAACTCTAATGTATATGGAACTTTTTTGTATATGATGAGAGACATATTGCAACTTAACTTTTTACAAATAGAAAACCCATTATTCAGTATCACTGTCTAGAAAAATCTTTTCTAAATGATTTGAAATACCATATTTACCACGTGTTAATAAAAAAGTTTAGTCTATTCTGGACTCTCAATTTGTTACAGCTATTTATCTAAACTCTTGTTTCTAAATTATAAAAACTGCATGGACCTGAGGAAATTCATAGTTCAAATTCTAACAAAATGCTCCTACTTTCATAAGTCAAGGCCAGAGTTACAAAGGGGGCAAACATATATTCAGGACTTACAATGTGTTTTACAATCAGTCTCTGTTACCACCTTTCATATATCACGCTAAGAAGTGGCACTACATTTGCACTTGGCAGGACACTAAATATCAGCTAAGTTTCCTAATACACAATAGTGAGTCTCAAATACTCTGAATATGTAATTTAAAAGTCATAATCTGATAGATGTCAAATTTTACCTCATTAACAATAGATTTTAGGAATGGTAAATGGTAGCTTGTATCACCTAAAGTAACACAACAATGTAACTAAAGCCACTTCCACAGCCTATCTCTAAAAAATAAAGTTCTAGTGCATCTGACAGGCCGCTTGGGGTTCTGGGAATGTCCTTTCAAACTCTTCATGATGGCTGTTAAATACCTTTTGCACTCTCTTCAAATCTCCCACCAAATGAAAACCTTCAGATTTTCCCACCATAGCACCATATAACTTGCCCGCAATGAGAATAAATGCTCCTGGTAAGGACGAACTCTTCCAGTTTACTTGAGAACAATTCTATCATTTTGGGGGGGAAAGGGGTAGCGGGGCTCAAACTCAGGACCTTGGGCTTGCCAGGCAGGCACTTATGCTGATGAGCTAGAACACTTTCATCATCCTTCTTTCCTGTGCCACTCCTGTCTTCAAGATCATTCTCATCAGGTCAAGAAGAGAAAATATCTTCATCTTAAAAGTAAGAAATACAGAAGTTTCTTTCTAGTCCATATTCCTACTCCTCTCCAATTAGCATATTTCCCTTTCCCCTCTAGAGGAAAACTGACAGCCATGGATTTTGCCTCACTACTTTTCAAGGACTGGGTCTACCCTGATGAAGTTTCATTACTCACCACTCCTCTGAGTTTGTTATGACTGAGATTCCCCAAACTTTGATGTTGCCAGAAACAACAGACAGTTCTTAGTCCCCAGCACTGGCCCAGTATTCTACCACAGGTGAGTACTCTGCCCCTGCTGCATCTGGCCACAAGCACAGGCAGTTCTCATGGTGCTTCCGTTCCTCGCTGACTGCTCCTCCTTAGGCCCCCTGGTGAATCCTCTCCATTCTGACTTGGACACTCAGGTGTATGAGAAGTCCACAATCCAGTCTTTAAAACTTGTTCTCTTCTAGCTACACTTAGTCTCTATGTAATCTCATCCAGCTCATGGCTTTCAATATCTCAGAGTCCTAAATTCTTATCTCTACACCCAACCTCAGCCACAAACTCAGAACTCCTAACTATACGATGTCTCACCAGTATATCAACATAGTCTATTCAAAATCCAAACAAAATATAACAACAGCAACAACAAAACATTGTCTTTTTTCATATGTTCCAAAGCATCCATCCCTTTAATTACCAGTCTAGGTAAACATCCATTAGTTCTACTGCCTGAAAAAACCTTCGAGTTAGTCTCTACTTCTATTATGTCACACTTCTTCTTAAATTCTGCTCTCATCAAGTAGTTCACCTGGTCTTTTAAAATTATAAATCCAAAGTTAAAATATGGGGAACTATTTAAATTTCTCTGTACTTTCCTACTTATCTATCTACTCTTCTGCCACTTCATATAAAAGAAATCACCTTTAACTTGTGTGCCGGCTTTACTCACCTCACATCACGTCCTCAAGCTGCGTCCATCCACCTATGAGGGCCTCAAGTCTAATTCTTCCTCAGGGTAGTACTCGGCCATGTAAGAATACAACACTCTCATTCACTATTTATCTGCCTGTAGACATGCATCCTGTTTCTAGCACCTGCCTAGTATAAACTCTGCTACTGCTCTTTCTCTTCATGCTCTTATGCTTGTTTCTTCTCTGAATTTTTCTGTCCATGTCTCCTGCTCTCAATAACTCCTTGAAGGTTACTGAGTATACACTGTTTACCATTGTTACTCCCTTATTATTTCATTATGAATTTTTTCTTGTTAAAAAAAAAGAAGAGATATTATAAAGCAAGGCTGGTTGTATGTAGCTGCTATGTAGCTCAGTAGTAGGATACTTACTTAGCCATGCATGAGATTTTAGATTCAAATCCCAATACTGGAAAAAAATATAGTTGTATATATGACTGTAAAACTCCTCTCAATATTTTCCAGTGGCACCCCACCCACTAGCATAAAAATCTAAAACCTTTCCATGACTCATAAAGTTGCAGAACTCTTTCTGAGTTCTACCTATCTGCTTAGCCTCAACTCTTACCAATACCACATCACTCATTAAGCAAAACAAGCCTTCCTATAAATAAACAAAATGTTGCCTTACTATGCTTCACATACAGACCAAGTAACTCCTACCTCAAGAAGAGAATAATGCACTGTTTTGGGGTCTCTGTTTTTGCTTTTCCCTCTGCCTGATATCTACAGATTACTGCGAAAGCATTATTCTTCTTTCATTTGTCTTTGATCAAATGTCATAATTTTTATCCAGTTTTACTTTTCCTCATACAGTACTATGTTATACGAATTACATTCTATTACAAATTTTTATCAAACATCTTTTCTTAAAATTTATTTTTAATTTTTATTTATTTGGTACAGAGTCTCGCTACACAGCTCAGACTCATAGTGAACCTCCTTCTCAACCTCCCCAGTGCTAGCACTACAGGCGTGCATTAGCACACCCTGTTTCAGTGTCTGGCACGGTGGCGTGGCACAAGGTACTGAGGAAGGAACCCAGGCCCTTGTGCTTGCTAGGCAGGGGCTTACATCGCTGAGCTATCTCCCCAGCCTCAAACATCTTAACTAGAGTGTAAGTTCCATGAGGACATGAATTTTTGTTCAACCTTTATCCTCAGAATCTGTAACAATTCCCAAAATCACAGGTGTTCAATAAACGTTTATAGAAGTGAGTAAACACGTGTCTATGTACAGGTCTATGAATCTGGCTTACCAACCTTAGTACATAACCCAAAAGGGGGAAACTTTGAAAGCATTACTTACTTTTCGTTGTTTTACAGAGTCTAATTTTATGAGCCAGTATGAAGCCACTTTTGTCTTATGATGCTTCCAATTGTCAATGATCTGTTGGGAGGGAGAAACACTAAGAACTTTAACCTAGCATGGTCATCAGAAGTAACAAATAAAAAGGAAATAAATGGCCTTAAAAACATTTTTAGTAATTTATGTGTATTAATAAGTTATTAAGGAGGGCACCATAACAATATTTGTAATAACGTGAACTTTCATATGAAGGGATTTGCAAAGACTTCTAACATGAGACAAATACTATCTCAACGCAAAACTTTTTCTTCTTCATGTACCAGAAACATAATCACTAGTAAATGAACATTAGAAGTCTTTGGCACATACGTTCTGAGAGGATGTGTAAGACCTAGATATTCCTTTTTCTTTCTTTCTTTCTTTCTTTCTTTCTTTCTTTCTTTCTTTCTTCCTTTCTTTCTTTTTCCAGTACCGGGGATTGAACTCAGGACCTTGAGCTTGCCAGGCAAGCACTTATTCTACTGAGCTATATCCCCTAGACATTTCTATCATCATTCCCAAGGCTATATTAACCTTATCAGCCACAGTCATTTAATACTGAATTACACAGGAGGCCTGCCCCTTAGCTCAGTTCTTTAAGTGGCTGCTTCAACAAAGCAGTCAGGCTCAGGTTGCTGTGGTTCGATCCCCACAACTTCAGCCAGCCAGAACTGCCCTGAAGGCATTTAGAGCACAAAAAAAAATTGAATTACACATAAGAAGCAACCTATAGTTAATAAGGATTCAATTATCTTTTGGTATAAATCTACAGAACTTTTGAGTGTACATTGTGTATATGGTAGAAAACATTTACAGTATATAGGGCACATATATAAAATAATCTAATAGCTAATGTTATTAATTTCATTTTATACTTATATAAACTTATGTTGTATTCTTTTTTATATAAAGTTTTTTTGTTTGTTTTTGATAAAGAGTCTCACTATGCGATTCAGACTTGTACTGCGCTTCCTGTCTCAGCCTCTCCCAAGCTGGGATTACAGGTGTGTGTCATCTCGCCTGTTTTCAGGGCCAGCACAGCATGTAGTATTGGGTCCTGGGTCCTTGTGCTTGCTTGGCAGGTGCTTAGATCACTGAATTATCTCCCCATCCCCTGTGTTGTGTTCCTGATAGCCATTCTGACTGGGGTAAGATGGAATACAAGAGTTAAATGAATTGTATTCGCTTAGTGCTAAAGACAGTGAACATTTTCTTTCACGTACATATTGGTCATTTGTGCTTGCTTTGAGACATGTCTATTCCATTGATTTGCCTGTTTTTTATTGAATCATTCATGTTAGGGGAATTGGTTCTTTTGAATTCTGTATATATTCTGGATACCATTCCTCTACTAGAAGAGTAACTGGCAAACTTTTTGTCATTCTCTGGGCCCTCTTTCAGTTCTGTGGATGGTTTTCTTTGCTACATGGATGCTTTTACATTTTATACAGCCCCATTCGCTATGGTGTATGATCTTTTTAATTTAATGGGTTTCTGAATTCTGTTTGCAAGTATCTTTTCTATACCCATGTTCATTACGGATTTTGACCTGCAGTTGTCTGTCTTGGTTGGGTCTGACTGGGGTAAGTATTGGCAGTTTTGGTATTGTGGTACTCCCGGCTCCAGGGAAGGTGTCTGGAACCACTCCTTTGAATTACTTGAAAAAAATGTGACAAACACTGGCATTAGTTTTTTCTAATCATCTTATAAAAATCAGTGGTAAATCCATGAAGTGCTGTGCTTTTCTTTGTTGGCAGAGGTTTCATTACAACACCAGTTTATTCATTACTGTCTACTCTGAATTTTTGTATCTTTTTGGTTCAATTTGCATAATTCATGTGTCTAGGAAATAATTCATTGTGTCTACATTCTGCAATTTATTGGGATATGTTTTCAAAATAGTTTCTAATAATCATCTGGTCTTGTAATTTTGCCTTTTTCATTTCTAATTTTATATTAGAAGAGTAGGACTTATCACTCTGTTGATAAAAGTTTGGCCAAAGGTTTATCAATTTTCATGACCTTTCAAGTAATTAATTTTTGATTCACTGTAATTTTTAGCCTCAATTTCAGAAATTTCTGTTCTGATCACAATCATTTCTATTAGGTTTGTGTTGGTCTTGTCTTTCTAGAACCTTTAAAGGCAGCATTTTTTTAGCATCACTCTATTTTCCCAATGTAAGTACTCAGAACTACTCATTTCTCCCTCAGAACTTCTCTCATCATGTCCCACAGATTCTGGTATATTGGATTTGCACTGTTATTTTACCTAAGAATTCTAAAATTTGTTTCCTGACTGCTTCTGTGAACTCACTGGTCACTTAAGAGTGGCTCCTGTGGGTTTCTTCCACTATTGATTTGTTTCATTCCACTGTAATCTGACAGGATGCATGAGATTATTTTAATTATTTTGTACTTATTGAGATAAGGAGGTATTAAAGTCCTGCACAATGATTTTACTGGTCTCTATCTGTTCTTTTATCTTAAAAAATCATTTTTATTTTATAAAATTAAGCATGCCCAATGAAGATATATTTATAACTGTTATCTCTTATTGATGAATTGTAATTTTGTCTTTTTCATATCCAATATCGTATTAGAAGATTGGGTCTTTACCAAAATGGCAGAGACTCCTTTGTCTCCTCTGACCAAATCTGGTTTGAAGTCAACTTGGTCAGAAATTCCAGGCATCATTCTTGCCTTTGGGTCCCACCCTCTGCGGTGTCATTGCCTGCCCACACCACGCCTGTGTCTCCATGGCGAGGGAGCAGTGGGGAAGAGCCCTGCAGCTGCTACCTAAGCCCCCCTTCACCACCGCTGCCACAGGCTCCAGCCTCTGCGCACTCCTGAATTTCTCACTGGCTCCTCATCCAACAGAGCCTGGTTCCAGTCCTCAGCCAGGGCCATGTCCTTTGCCCTTCTCTGGCCCTGGCATTCCTAGCCCCACCCTGCCATGCTCCTACGCGTGGTCCTCAGCTTACTCTTTATACAGTGCTGTGCTAAGTGAGGGCCTCCTCAGGACTCACTCACTGAGCTCCAGTCCTGGAAGAAGACAGTGAAGCTCAACGGACCCGGCTGGTGGTACCAGCCAGGGTGGGCATCCATGGCACAGCTCTGTACATTTCCTGGCATGTGTACTCCCCAGGCCTGGGCTGGGGCCAGGGCAGGGACCCAGCAGGCAGTCCTGCTTCTTATTCCAACCACCTTGCTCCTGAACCTGTTCTCCTCCTCCTGACATCTGCCTCCCTGCAGCCTGCAGCCTGGCACCTGTGTGCCTGTTACCATGGTGAGGTCCCAAGCGTTTCCTCAGTAGTGCTGTCTGCAGTCCGCAGCGATGGAACCTCCATAAGTGTTCTTATAGATCACAAATAGTATCATAGTTCTATTCTCTGAATCTATAATTTTCTTCTACCTGATTCAAAGTAGCAGAATATAACTTAAAAGCTACAGCAGTAAGTGTCTGGTATAGAGTTATTGCCCTTGCTTAAAAAAGAACTTCATCAAATAAAATACATGCACAATGCAATGCTTTATAAGCCATGATGTTGTTCCTTTTCCTTTGATGGAACAGCCAGCTCACCTTCAAACAAGGCAGCATTTTCAGGTGTGTATGTGTGTGCACAATGCACAACATCTGGGGGACTTCCTTATATGTCATGAATACAAAACATTAATTTTTACTGATTGTTTAAAGCACTGATTTTTTTTTTCCTTGCTTGCACTTGTTTTTCTACACTTGGCTTACCCAGATCTAAAACCAGAAAGTGCACATGTGGTTTTTATCCTATAGTTGACCACTAGATGGTGCCTTCTCTTTTAAAGAAAAAAATACAGGGCACCCAGGGACAACATTCAATTACTGAAGAACTGTCTGAGTATTTGAAAAGGATGTTTGCATGAAAAAATAGGACGTTCAGTAGAGAAATTCTCTTGCAGCAATTTTTTTTAATATCTTTGTACTTCACTATGAATTAGAAGTCAGCACTTGCCATATTAGTGTTCCACTGGGTAGTGTAAATGTGTATGTAAGAAGAAAAACAAATTAGTATCTGCTCCTTTCCACAGACCAGCACAAATGCACAGTACAGTTGTCCAAACAATCCTGTTTGCATGCAAAGGTGGAAAGGGGCAGATAATAATTTGTTTTGTCTTTTTCTAATTGATTGTATTTTTTCTCTTCTTAATTTCTCACAAAATACATTTCTTTCTTTTTCTTTTCTTCTTCCAATCTTACATTCACATATCAGGTAATATGAATGACTGGAAGACAACACTATGTATAACAATAAATACTGTAAAATTCATAGTATTTTGTTAAGTGAAATTTTGTATCCCTTTTAATTTTTTGTTTTAATTCTAATTGGTGCTCTTTAAAAAATAAAAAAAAAATCTTAAAGAAAAAAGAAAAACACAAATCAGCATGTGTCACTCCACAATGATTAGAAATGTGACATTCAAGATGTCACAGTAAAATTTTCTTGACACTGTATGACAGAAACCCATTTTTTTTCATTCCATCTCATTCCATCCTTTTTTTTTTTTGCAATAGAAGCAGTTTTTTTATCTTTATCTTTTCTTTACTATTAAGACCAATATTTAACACTAATTATTTAACGTGATGAATCAGTCTTATCATTAAAATAGCATTTCATTTTTAAAAGTATTCCTCATGATTGAGTTCTTACTGTTCATGAATCACAGTAATTAAAATAAATCCTTGTATTTTATAAAGCTCTTGGTAGTTAAAAAGAATACCTAATAAGAGTGCTATATTATCGAGCTAAGTTCCTCAGGGAACACATTTTAACATTTTAAGAAGAATAAACAAACACTTGTAGGCATTTTATATACATCAAATACTCACGTTCTCTATCAAAAGTTCGGATTCTGCATCTGATTTTCCTGGAAACCGGATCTTCATGTCCTTGAGAACAAATAAGGTCTGACTCGTTAGAGCGTCTTCTTGTTCTTTGGTTTTCGGTTGCCGGAAAGACTCGCTCTTAAATTTGAAAGAATACAGATATTTGGAGGGGGTCTATTTCATTGTGCCAGTATAATCTGAAAGATATTTCTAGGTAAAAATGATGCAGTTTTAATTGAAAAAAATACCAAAAAAGAAAACAATGAGTTTACAATTATGAGTTCTCTCTTAGCACTAAATGGATATAAATCCCATGGGTATTATTCATTTCTTTCTTTCTTTTTTTTCCAAGATAAGGTCTTATGATGTAGTTCAAGGTACCTTGAGCTCACTTTGTAGTCCAGGCTGGTCTTGAACTCACAACAGTCCTCCTGCCTCAGCCTCCCAAGTGCTGGGATTACAGGCATGCACCACCATGCCCAGCTGTTACTCATCTCTAAGTGGTCATATATTATTTTTAAAATAACAAAATAAAACTAGGAATATTTAAAAAATAATTCCTAATCAGTTTTTCTTAATATACACACGTTAGGCAATTGTTCTTGATTTGAAAAACAAAAGCAGTGGTTGCCAAGTGAAATTCATTCACCAGTCTTTCCTGATTCTGTCCTTTGATATTTGGAAATATCAAGATTAAATAAATTAAATAAATCCCAGGTTTGTATGAAGCTACTTGGTTGCAAAACAAAATCACTGGCTTCCTCAATCCTAAATTTATGGAATTCTTGCTAAAGAGAAAATATGTTCATTTAAGGTACAGAAACATTATAAATAGCAGCGTGCTTAAGTTCTCTAAGGATAATTTATCAACTCTAGGGAGCCAGGGATATAGCTCAGTGGCATGAGCACCTGCCTGGAAAGTGCAAGGTCCTGAGTTCGATTTCCGGCACCACAAAAAAAAAAAAAATTCAAACTCTAACCTATTTAACCAATAGTCCCATTAAGTAAAATTTTCCCTATAACAAATTTACAGATAGACTATATAAGATACTCCTAAAACTATACATTTACTCTGATGATTTTGAGACAGTTTTCCTATTACATTAGCAAATAGAAAATAAAGTAATGCTAATCGAGCGCTGTGCACAGAGCTCTGTGACACGGGAAAGTCTGCCCTTTAGGAGCCGCACCAACCCGTAATGTAATATAGGTGAATAATCCAAATTTCGAGAGGCTATGAGCTGAATGATAAAAAAGATCTGAGGTTCACTCTGTTCTCTTAGCTGATCACCTTTGCCGGCAAGATTATGAGTGTAACACTTTCTGAAGTCCTAAGAGAGCAAGCTGGATGACTTACCACCTGTGAGCTGGGAGAGCCCGCATCAGTGCTGTGCAGCGGCTGTTTTGTGTAAGAGGAAGCCCGGTTCAGAGAATGTGACCGAGAGGCTGAAGTTGGCCGTGACGCTGCTATCATCTGCTGAGCAGAAAAGGGCCGAGTGTCCCCTCTGAAAGGTGAATGAGCAGAAATGGACCGCGGGCAGCTGACCGAACGCCTCATGGAATCTATCAACGATGGAGAAGAGGGTAGCAGAGCAGTACTGTTAGAAGTTTCCCCCAGCGTTGGAGCTATAAAAACTAAACATTAAACCAGGTAGTGACGGAGTGGCAAGAAATGTCAAATCACAGTCATCTTCATGAGAAGGTATGTTTAGAGCCAGTGCCTCAATGTAAACAGTGAACCTGCTCAGTCCTGAAGTTGTACAAATAACGGCTACTGTGGGAACAGTAACTATAAACAGCACTCTGAAGTTATATTCTCAAAACATCACACACACACACACACACACACACACACACACACACACACACACAAACCAGAAAGGAAAATGAACATTTGTGGAGCAAGCTCTATAAGTCATGCCATGCACTACACTTCTTTCCTTAGTGCTCACAAAAATGCTCTAAAAGAGAACTTACCATTCCCCAGAATTTGAGAGGAAAACATTTCTCAAGGTCACACAGTGACATGGAGGCCAAGCTTGGGTCTAAATGCTTACCTTTCCATGAGGCCGCCCACCGTCCTGGGTGCACATGGGTCAGGCATTAGGAGCTGGGTTTAAAGTACGGATTGAGTGTTGTACAGACAGGTTTACATAGAGTGCACAAAGGAGGAGGGAGGGTGCCAGGGCAACCAGGCAGGCTACAGGCTATAGGGACCACAGAAAGGAACAAACGGAAGATGAATGGGAGGAAAAATTAAAAAATCATCCTGGGGCTGGAGCAGTAGCTCAGCAGACTAAGCGCCTGCACAGGCAAGATCAGGGACCAGGGTTTGTTCTCTGGCACCACACGCCACACTGGCCCTGCCCCTGGGCATGCTGAGCTGCCCACCACGTCCAGCCGTGGTGGTGCATGCCTATAATCCCAGCACTGCGGAGGCTGAAAACAGGAGGATCACTACAGGTACGATTCAGAGCCGCGCAGTGAGACCCTGTATCAAATACATTAAAAAAAAAAAAAAAAGTCATCCTAATGAAGTCGAAGTCAAAATAAGTAACTGCTTATTATAAGACTAGTTCTAAATATTCTTCTCATTTATGGAAATGAATAGAAAAAAATCCATTTCCAAAAGACAGGCAGATGTGCACGCGTGCACACACACACACACACACACACACACACACACCCTAGATTTCATGCTAATAGTAAAAGATGTTTAAAAAGAAACTATGAATCTATAGGAATGTTATCAGGACAAATATCTAGGGAAAACAAGAGGATACCTTCCCCAAATCATCGCAGGTACATTAAGATAAATAACCAACTGTTTTCAACAAATTGTGAATACAGATAGGGAAAAAGAGATTATCACTCAATACTACCAATTTTTGTTCTTACTGTTCATACGTTCTACATATTCTCAGTTCTATAATCTCTCTGCTTAGGAATATACAAATCTTCATTAGTTAAATAATTTAATGAAACAAAGACTGCATATCCAAATATTTCTCATTAGCTGCTGAAAACATTAAATGTGCATGAAGGTAATGGAAATAAACCACGTATTTAGGAATGAATAGATGGATGACAGCTGTAATACGCCTCATTTTAAGTTCTGGAGAGCACATAAAAGCATATTCATTCAAGTTTCAGAAGATTAAAAGGAGAGTGTCTGTTGCGTACTAGTAACTTCCTTCATAACCTGATAATCACAGCACTTTTTGAAGAGATGGTGCTTGCAGGAAAGGGCTGTGTGAAGACTATGCCATGACAGGCCACCTCTTCGTTTCTGCCAAGGACTGCATGTTTAGGGTGACAAGCAAATGTTTCGGATGACACGCAAGTCAACCCTGTACTCAGCAAATACCTGGCTCATTCGCTACTCAATACGCTGCAGTCACGGCTCCCCCTGAGGGCCTAAGGTGACGGCCGTGATGTACACAACCTGATCAAAGAATGGAAGGAATATATCTTTCTCTTCTATCATCTCAGATTCCCATTTTTTTTCACCTGCATAGATTGAAAATTCAGACAGAATAAAGTAGTTAAACATATCAATAATATTTAGGTTTACTAACAACAATGATTCTAATTTTCAGCCACAAAATAAATGGGAAGCCGGGGAGATAGCTCAGCAGCATAAGCACCTGCCTTGCAAGTGCAAGGTTCTGAGTTCGATCCCCAGTACCACAAAAAACAACACAACAACAACAAAATAAATGCGAAAATAATTCTATATAGGTTTCCATATGAATGTCTAACAGCAAACCAAGTGTGGCTCTTTGAAGTCTGGCTTTCCCATGTTAATCTGCCACAGAAGCACATGCTCTGTATGATCTGGACTTTTGTCCTCGGTCAGCAGGGTGACTTTGGTGATAAAACTCAAGGATGATGTGTAGCTGTAATGTTCCTTAGTGTAAGATTAAGGAAAGAATGCAGAACAAGGTGAAACCCTGATTACAATTCCTAACGAGTGCAAAAGAGGATACCAGGAATAAGGAAATGATGTAACTGAATTAGACTAGCTTTAAAATGAAAATTTATACTTAATACTCATTAATATATTTTAATGCATTATTGTCTGATCTCAATTTATTAACCATACTGATCAGAAAACAAAAAGCCATTTCAGAGCTACAAGAAGCCCAGTGATTGCTTTCTGTACTTTCTTCATTCTCTACTGCTTTTATTTTTCTGTACAGTTCCTGATAATGGAGGTAGATGTGTCAGTTTTTAAAAGGGTAAAATTCAGGAAATAAATGCAACTTCCCACACAGAAGTAGAGCCACAGTTAAAATGAGATGCACTGAAAGCACTTAAGGAATCCTTTAAAAGCAGAAATAAAATGGCTTACAAATGCTTCAACAGGTGGCTCAGTAAGCATCTTGAGTGACTAAATATGTAAATAGAACTTGAGGGGCAGGGGAGATAGCTTAGTAGAATAAGTGCTTGCCTGG
>NW_004524685.1:6153874-6154999 GCF_000260255.1 Octodon degus | reverse complement strand
AGATGAACACACACTTCTCAGAGGATGAAATTAAAGAAGCGAATAAATATATGAAAAAATGCTCCACATTACTAGCCATCTATGAAATGCAAATTAAAACAACATTGAGATATCATCTCACCCCAGAAAGGGTGGCTATCATAAAGAAATCAACGAACAACATATGTTGGAAAGGATGTGGGGAAAAAGGAACCCTTCTTCACTGCTGGTGGGAATGTAGACTGGTGCAACCATTATGGAAATCAGTGTGGAGACGCCTTGGAAAACTTGGACTGGAAATCCAATTCAATCCAGCTATTCCTCTACTGGGAATTTTCCCGGAGGATCTGAAAACATATCATAGTGACATATGTATGCCTATGTTTATAGCAGCACAATTTGTGATAACCAAATCTTGGAAACAGCCAAGATGCCCATCACCTGAGGAATGGATGAAAAAGATGCAGTATTTTTATACAATGGAGTATTACTCAGCTATACAAAATGATAAACTCAAAGCCTTTATATTGAAGTGGATACCACTTGAAGATATACTAATAAGTGAAATAAACCAGACACACATGTGTAAATATTGTGTAGTTTCCCTAGTATAAGAACTGAAAAGAAGGAATACAAATAGAAAGGTATAATACAACTAAAAAGAAAGCAAGAACTTGAGAACTAGATAATGAAAAGAGAGCAAAGAGAAGAGCTAGGAAACATGACAGTGGCAAGCCATACAGTAATGTATAGAAGATGGGTAAGGCAATGATCCTGAGAATCTTCAGAAGATTTTTGAATCTAGCAGTTAAGTGGAATGATTCTCACCCTGACTAACTATATATACTAACACCTGTGATCTAAGCATCTGCACTGAAGATGGCAATTTATAATAGTAGGTTCATGCTTGGAGTGCCTGTCATTCTGGTCTTCTGAATATGGACTGTTTGTCATGACATGCCAGTTGCTGCCGTGCTGTCTCTCAGGTAGATGATTGTTCAAAAAGAAGGGGGTGGTGAATGAAGGGAGGAGACAGGAAAAGGAATGTTGTGGGACTGTCCTGCTACAAGGTTGTATATGGTTAGATTTCTGGACTTATGTGTAAACATGAGAATTATATAATTCTTTAGGCCTATTTTTAAAATA
>NW_004524685.1:6145117-6153774 GCF_000260255.1 Octodon degus | reverse complement strand
AATAAATAAATGTAAATTATTTCCCCTCCAACACACAAACTCTCAAAAAGAGGAATAGTAGCAGCATGTATCTTTATGGGATAATTCAGGAGCAAAGGAAAATTCATCCCCCTACAATCTTAACTGATTAGTTCTGTATTCCTCATGTATTCTGCCATAGGCATGGAAGACCAGTTTTAACATACACATGTTATTGGGGAGCTTACAAAATAAGCCTTTTGTGAAGCTCAGCAAAGGCTAACTGTTGTGTTTATTATTGACTGGGTTGAGGGTATAGCTCAGCAGCGCAGCACATGGCTGGCAAGCACAGGGTCCTGAGTTCAACTCCAGGTACAAAAAAAACCCAGATGTCACTATATTACCAAACTGGTCCCTTTAATAGAACAATAAATAAGAGATATCAGAGACCAGAGTTAATAACAGTGCTAAGTTGATGCAGTATCAGAAAGCTTTTTCCAAGTGGGTCTTATTGGTCAGAAAATCTACTAATAAGAAAATAAAGTGGGCCTTAAAAAACAACAATACTACATTTGGACATTTGACAGTGAAAGAAAAATCACAGGCACAATAATTTACATTGAGTTTGAAGAAGAAATGAAATACAGAAGGAAGACAAGAAAGAGGATGTAAAAAGAAATGAAGAAAGGGAGAGGAGGAGATGGAGAAGTGGGCTGGCTGCTCTTAGTATGTGCTGCACACCACAAGGCCTCACTCAGATGGAAAGGGGAGGGAACAAAAGCCTGTGTCCCAGCTGTGCTGCTCACAGGTACACGCGAGTCAAATGCCCAGGGAGAGACACACATTCTTAGAGCAGACAGTAGAGCCAAAGCGGGTGACGGATGGAACTGGAGTGCCAGAGACAATCAGCCCTATGGCACACTTATAATACTCACGCAAGAATCTAGAAGTATAAAAGCTATGAAATACAGTTTACAGAAGGACGTATCTTTAATTCAACCTTTTTTTTTTTTTTTCCAGAACATGACAGATACTGGCGGATGTGACCAGGCCTAGTCAGGGAAGAGTAGGGTTCGATGCAGGTCTCCTCACACAAAACAAAGGTTAATTTTACTGAAAGAGCTTTTATTGAGTCACACAGCTTAAATTCCATAATTCTTCATATATCAACCAAGGTAGAAGAAGCCAACTTACTAGATTGTTGAATTAATTTGCAGTGGCTAGAGTGTTTAAAGTTATATGTAACATGCTTTTCTCTTTTCTTATTTTGATATTCTTCTTTCTCATCTTCCTCAGATTCAGAAGAGCTGCTGCTGCTATCATAACTGCTGTCACTGCTGTAGTACTTCTGTCTTTTCATTATCTCGCTGCTCTCTGGCATAGAACACAGAGGCTAAAACAGAGGAGACTGTATTATAATATTACAATTTTTAAGAACATTTATTAACATGATCAGTTACAATTTTTAATTTGCCCTTATGCTTGCTGCTTTTCACTGAAGGCTGAAAATATCCCAATGTGCTATTTATGCCTTTCACTTTAGTAAGAAGAACCAGAGTACAGCAATGCCTCAGTTCACAAACATGTCTATTTGTAAACAACTCAGTTCACAAAACCATTCTGCAAAATTTGCTTCCATTTGCAAACTCTGCACTGGGTGACAAACACGATTATTTTCCCCTAATTCATAAACTGAGGTATCACTGTATCCATGAATGATAACAAAAGGAAGGGAAACATTTGAAAAGGAGTATTAAAGCTATAATCAGCTTTCCCGTTTACCGATAAGTTACTTATAAGACTCAGAGACATACTCTGCGTTCCATTATCCTTGCTGATTATTTATTTGTTTGCTTGTTTGTACCAGGGATTGAACTCAGGACCTTGTGCTTGCCAGGCAGGTGCTTATGCCACTGAACTATACCCCTGACTCCTGCTCTACTAACTTTGAGTCATTCAATAAATGGGAGGTGATAAGAGGATGATGAAAAACAAAGAGAACAAGAAAACAGCAGCCCAAGAAGCCACAAGAAGTTCACAATTAGAACAGACTCATAGCTCACACTTTCACATAATGTGTAACAAAAGCTAAGGTACTCCTGCCATGTCTAGTTTGGTATGAATGTTTGCTTATGGGAGTTAAAAACGGGACTTGGCTTAGTAGTCTACCACTAAGCTACTCCTTGTCCTTGCAGTGAACAGTTACAAAAATTGATTATCCACTTTCCAAACTGGTCACAAACAACTCACATCTCTTCACAGAAGCTTCCTAACTTTGATACACTGATTCTGGCCATAATGGAGTAACAAGTAACACTGCTTTTCTTTGGCAATATTTTGGCAAAGAAAAATGGGAAAATCAATCAGTGCAATATAAATTTTTTAGAGGATAGGCACCATGTAGAAGAGTAAATATGTAAAAGTTTTAAAAATCATGCTGTTGTGTTTCACTGTCTCCATTCACTTGCTTCTAATCATCTTAATCTAAAGTTTGTAAAGATGCCGGCTGAAGAAATAGACACGATGTGGGGCAATCTCTCTTCAGAAAGAAGTGCATAACCAGGATAAAGGCAGTTTTGTAACACAGGCATTTTAAGAAACTACTTGTTTCACACACCATATGCCTCCTATTCCTGCCGGGAGAGGTTTCTACAGTTGTATACTAGCAGCTTGTTCTCTGTTAAATCAAACAAAAATGTTTTGATGTTAGCATACACCATAATGAAATCCTCGTGTACCAAGGGATCCCCCTGAAAGGCGGTATACTCTCCAGTGTAACAGCGTAAGATGAAAGACACAGGAAGAAGAAGCTTTTCGTGAAGTGCCTGGAATACACAGTAAGCCAAAACATGATCATCTTAAAGATGCAGGCTTTGCAAAGGATGAAATATAACCAGAGCAGGGAAGGAATTGAATACACCAAGGTACCAACTTGTGTTTAAACATATGTTCGCCTTTTGATGGTCTAGTATTTACTGAGCACTAACAATATTCAAAAAGATATGCATAAAAACATTTACCAGTAACACAATCATCAAACATTCTGACAGGCTTGGGGAATAGGAACTCTAGAGGGAGCATGTTTCCACAGCAGTTTAGCATAACTGCAAGAAGCAGCGCACCATCGGGCTCCTAGCAGGGCTTTCCTTCATGTGGCAAACAGCTTTAAGAGTTCTTAAGGCGCTTGAATACATAATGAGCTATTTGACCCGATAAAGAATCACAGGGGAACAGGTAACTGAACCTTTCTGTCTTAAGTATTTGGAACCTTCTGACCAATATACTGCTCGAGCAGTATCAGAAGGTCCAGCAGCACACACTCTAAATAGTGCATGGACTATCAAATGGAATAGGGAACCTGGCTTGGAGTTAGGACACAAATGGTACAGTTTACTTTATGTCCAACTTTATCATGAAATAGTATAATTTAAAATACACAAGATTATATACAGAATAATAAAAAAAAGGATCCAGGAACTATGCTGCCTAAGAAAAAGAATATTGCTAATAGTTTATATAGCATTTACTATCTATGTAGCTACACATTTCTTAGAGTCTTAGATAACTGAAGAGTTATTATTTCTCCTAGGACAAATACACATTATATGTAATTCTCATTCTCTCCAATTGTTCTTCTACTGATAAAGAAACTGCATGTCAAGATTTGGCATCCCTCCTAAAAGGAAGGTATCTCAACAACTGGCTGATTTTTGACCCTTCATAAACATAAAGTTAAAAGCTATAAAAAAAATTGATTTCATTAATGTAGTTTCCAGCCACTTGGAAATACTGCTGACTTTAATGTTTACCGGCACTGTCCAATTCATGTGTGATTTGAAGTGACTTCACTTCAACATAAACATTCCTAACTCCCAATACTTTCTTACAATGAGTAAAAAAAAAAATGAAATGTGGATTTTGTCCACTGAATATTATGCTTTTGTTCTAATGACAAGTCCTACATGAGTAAAGCAAAAGAATACGTGAGCGGCTTAGGACTTTCGCCTTTGCCTCTCCGTCATGAACACCATGCCCTGCGATGACCTTAGGTCTGGTGAGCCTAACTGCAAGAAATGACATCCAAAGCTTGCAAACTCCTGAATATTTTCCAAGTGATGCCATGACACTGAAGGTATTCACTTTTATAAATACTCTAAATATGTTTCTTCCAAAGAAATTATCAACTACAGATTCTATGGTGCCTCAAAACAGAATGCATAATTCAGAACAGTGCGTGATACCCAAGTCTCCACAGATACATACTTAAGTGTGACCACCAGTCTCATCTCACCCTCCAAAACTTCCATTTGTGTCACCAAACTTTTCACATTTCTGCAACACCCTATGCAGCATAATGCTTCCATACCTTTCTTTAAAATGTGTTCATTCTATCCTGAATATCCTTCTACTTCTTTTAGCTGTGGAGGACAATGCATTTTTCAATATCCAAGTCAAAGGGCAATATCTCTGCGAAGTCAGCCACGTTCTATTGATTTGTTCTCCATGTTGCTGTAGCACTTTACACTTTTTTAAATTATAGAATTTGTCATGTGATTTCTTGGTTTGAAGGAAACCAATCTATTCCTCCACTAGCCAGTGAAGTCCTCATGGACACATTCAACAAATTTTTCTAATGGATTTTTGGAGCTTATGATGTGCCAGACACCATGCTAGGAACTGGAGATGCAGAGATAAAGATCCACATCCCACCTTCAGAAGCTTCTCATCTCATACTGAAGGACATACGAGAACAACTAGAGCACAGGTGCTCTACAAAAGTGCTACTTACAGCACAGCAGAAGGGACTCAAAGTCTAACTGGAAGAGCAAGGGAAGGATTCACAAAGGCAGCAGCAATAAAGCGAGATTAGTAAGGGGTCTCTACCCCATCCAGCAACAGATAAGTGACTTGTTTTAGTGCAAATACATTTAGAGGCACAGAAAAGCATGAGGATACAATACAGCATGACGGGCAGGACCCAGAGGTAGCTTGGTAATGCCAAAATGTAAAGTAAAAGGAACAAACTGAAAACAAGTTCCTAAGATTCTTCAAATTCAACTGTTTCCTCTGGTATTAGCAAGGACTTTGACATATATTGGAAGAATATATGGATGTCATTACCACAGAAGAGATGCAAGGAAAATGGACCCTTGTTATTTTTCACCTACATGGCAGCTTTTTATTTAATCCTGGGAAAGGTACCTATTTTTACTACCATGCTGTCAGTGTTACCAGGTTAGCCAAAGATGGGGCTCCCTACCAATAAGACTTGCCTTATACCTAGCATTACATGTATCTTTGATGATTATGTCTAATTGGTTATAAGGAAAATTTAATGAGTTTGGAACAGGAGTATCACCAGAGTTATAGGTCCCTGTACCTCATACAGGTTTCTACAACTCTAGAGAGAGAACCAAAAAAATGAAAAGAAACAGAACAAAACCTCTGTTGGGTATAACAACAACACTACCTTTCCAGTTCCTCCTGCACTAGTCACACAGTCCCTACAGTTTCCTGAAAGCACCACTAGCTGAGTGCTATCAAGGAGAAAATCAACCGTACCCAGTAGCACATACTTAGATACTAAAAAAGGTACAGATTAAGCACCTTAGGTCCTCGGTGCCTGGTAGTTTTTCCCATCAACTTTTCATCATCAATTTCGCATTGTTCCAGAAGATCCAAAATATCTTCCTCCTGCAAAAAGTATATTTATAAAATTACAATCACTAGCAGACTCTAGAATTTTTCTAAGTTCATTCATCTCTATAAAATAATGCACAAGTACTCCTGAAATTATTCAGTAAAGACTGTTCAGATCAAAAGCAAAATAAAGTTCCATGGCAAGCTGTGTTGAAGAAACATTCACTAAAATCTGTCAATATAAATAATGCATAGCTGAATCTGTCATACATTATCACAGCATACTATTAAAATTTCAGAATATAGTACTTCAATAAATTACACATTGCACACTAAAAGTTTGGAAGTTCACTCTAATTCTCTAGACTACCATTTCACCAACCTTCCTATACTGATCATAAAATATTAAAATCCCAGATAGAAAACTGAAGATTGCCTATCTGAAATATATAGACTATAGGTGAGAAACAACTGTATCATAATAAAAATATAAATAAGTGAAGTTTTATTAAATATGTTAACTCTATTAAAAGATTTCAGACTCAGCCCAAGACAGTTCCTCTTCACTCAATGGAGTACCAGGGTGCCTACCGCTGAGCCTTGGTTAGACACACTTGACAAAGGAGCTCACTTGGCCAGCATGACAAGGTCAGCCAGCAGAACAGCCAGGAGAACCAGCAGCTTCCAACAGCTCCCACAGCTTCTCCAAACAGCTTCCCTCACAGCCTCTCAAGAGCTGCTCCAGTTCTGCCTCTTATGCTGCTATCAAAGATCCTCAGGTGGGCCCGCCACTCCCAGCACAGGCTATGTGACCTCAGCTAGGTGTAAGGAGTGGCCCGCCAGTTGGCAGTCTACTACACACATCAGTGCTCTTTAATGTAAAATATGCCACAGTAGACCATACTTTCTAGCTGGTTTCACATCCAAGAACAGCACACAACTGCTTGCCTGTTCACGTGAGAAATAAGATTAACATTAAGAAGCATAACTGTGTGTTCTATAGTTTTATGTGGTTTCAACATGACAGTTTGGAAGATTTAAAAAAAAAAAAAAAAAGGGCTCACTTAGAAGCAAACTAGGGCCAGGGAGATAGCTCAGAGGCATAAGTGCCTGGCTGGCAAGTGCAAAGTCCTGAGTTTGATCCTTGGTACCCAAAACAAAAAGAAGCAAAATAGTTGTATTATTTGATTAATAAATCCCATTTAATGAAATACTTTAGAAAATTTAACTACTGCAAGATATTTTTACAGCTTTATGAAAGGCTTCCTTTCTATGGATATAATAGTGTAAATGCCCTGTGTACATTGTCTTATATTCTTCTAGAGTCATTTTGAAGTCAACCAAAAAATTATAAAAGCATAAACCACAGTAGATATTGAAGAAACCAGAGTAACAATTATACAGAAAAAGGTATAATCGGTTGCGTCACTGAGCTCTTCATTCAACCTATAAAAATATCAAAACTATATACTTATGATTTATACTTAAAATTTTCCCTCTATAAAATTTTCAGAAAAAAATCAGAAATCTCACTATAAATTATAGTTTATGGAATAAGTTATTCTTTATCCTAATCTAAGGGAACTTAGCTACTAAAACATCAGAAGAAGGTCGGGGAGAAGACTCAGTAGAATAAGCCCTTCCCTGGCAAGCACAAGGGTCTGAATTCAATCCCCTGTTCTAACAAAAAAACAAAAAATAAAAATAAAATATCAGAAGACCTGTTATGGATTTGATTAAAGACTAATCCTACAATGAATTCTATGGATAGTAACAAGAGACAGCTAAAAATAATCTCAAAGTTCTGCTGCTCTTTATAAGAAGGATCACAACACACAATATTGTACTTTCATTCTAAGAGCTATAAAAAGTCAGATAAACTGAACAACCACATTTTAAAAAATTCAGAACACTATTTAAAAGTAGTATAAAAGAATTAAACACCAGAGAAGGGTAAGTTCTTCCTAAGTGGACAGGGATGAGTGGGCACTTTCTGGTCTAGGGTCCTTGGTCAAGTGTGCACACACAGGGGTAAAAAGCAAATCTATAGTAGACCCAGAAATTCTGCTTGCATGAAGAGAATCCTCCTGAACTGCTCCCTTTTGAAACCATGAGGTACCACCAGGTGTTCAGGCTGTCTCTTCTGGCAAACCAAACATGGGATTCTAGTCCCCAGATGAGTGAAAGAAATTCTGCTTTCCAATAAATTAAGTTACTTTCTTCACGGTAGGCAAGATCAGCAAGAGCCACATTCCTAGCCATGACTACAGAACAGTGGACAAATAAAGAAAGCAGTATGTTTTGTTGGAAAAGATTAACTGATAGACCTTTCATTAGGATAAATTAGAGGGATTGGGGGAGAGAGAGAGAGAAGCAGAGAAAGAGGGCAGGGAGAAGAAGAGAGAAAGAGAGAGAGACAGAGAATTTATGTGTCTGTGTCTTAATTATTCTCATATGCCAGGTCTATGTAGTATCAAGAAAAACACTTCATAATGTTAGTAATATTCCGAAAAGGGAAGGTATCAAGAGCTATTATGTTAACTCAATGACTTTCTTCACCCAGTTACATATATAAATCTATGTCATAAAACATGTTATTGTAATATAATCATATGATATGACACCAAAAGTCTCTACTCCTACATTTGTTCTGTTACAGATCCTACTGATGAAGTCATTTGATTTGCTATGAAATGTTACTAAATATTAAAATGAAAAAAGCTGAAGTGCATCAAAACATGTGTATGTAGGTGTAAGGATGACTGCTATCAAAGGCATAGTGTCTGGGTTCATTCATTTTTCTGTTCATAAGTATTCATTCTCTCACCTTCATTCTTTTCAAAGGATTGTTCAGCTCTCGCTGGAATGAAGCCGCTCTGCCTGAAAGGAATGTCTGAAAGGCAACAGCCAGCAAGTTCTCATACTTTTCAAGTAGTGTTTTATCTTCAGGAGGATAAATTCGTCTACAATAAAATCAGATAGACCAAATTTGTTAAAAAGTGAAGAGAAGAGCAAACCAAGCCCAGGCGCAGCGTGGGTGAGACCCTCTTCCACCCCCT
>NW_004524685.1:6131405-6136577 GCF_000260255.1 Octodon degus | reverse complement strand
ATAGAATGATTTGTTCTAATGGTGTTTGTAAATAGGATCTCACGTCTGCATCTTGTACAGCAATTAACCACTAAGAAGAATATATGCACTGTGTTATTTGTTAAAAAAAAATCATAGAAAAAAATATTCATCAAAAGAAAAAAAGAAAGAGAAGATATTACGCTCACTTGTTAAGACAGCGGTTTGGATAACCATTTATCTCTCTTTCTGTGAGAACTGTTTTACTAGGTGCTAGAAATAAAGATGAACAATTATTCAAAATTAAAAACTTTTCTGGTGTCTCCTACACAAATTAAATTCTGTCTAGAGAAGTACCATTAAAGAATGTAGTCCTAGAAGATATAAGGATTTAGTTGAAAAGGGTAGAAAAAATGGTAATTGGACAAACTGGGCAAATTATGGAAGAGCATTCAGTTGCTAGACAGCACAGAAGTTCTGACTCACTGAAATTACTAATGCACACAAGCATACGGTATCAGTTATGATCATCTATTTTGAGGTGACACAGTGAGAAGGGGGTAGAGGTAGGGTGAAAGGGATGTGTTTGGCTCTCTTCTACAAGTGTTATGGCCACAAAAGAACATCTTACAAGCTAAGGACCTCTATGCCCTCCCTCTTGCATAGGCAATGTCAAAGCCTGGGCGGAAGGTAGCATTACCTGGAACCCAAGGAACTTACAGGCTCCACCTCTGTCCCTTGTCAAGGATGGTAATGGGAAGGGCTCCAGGGCCACATAGTTCACACTTATCTTGTCTCTACACCTAGCTCTTTCAAATATTTTCTAATTTTGCCTGGTTCCTGAGCATTTGGGGTTACAGCAAAGTACAGCAACCACTATAAATTGGAAAAAAAAAAACACCTAAATTTTCACTTTCTTAAAATATCAGGTACTAATGAAATATAATCTGGTTATAAAGACTTTCAACTGCACCCCAAGGCGCAAGAGGGCTCAAGTCAAAATCATTTGCTGACTATCTTTTCTATCTTGAAAATACAAAGCAAAAAGCACATTCTCAGAAAAAAACAATTCTTAAAATAAGTCTAAAAGGCTAAAGAATGACTTCTCTGACCCTTCATGCCTTCAATCTGCACAAAAATGGTAGCATCCTTACCTGTAGTTCCCCATATGTCGGTTTTCATGTTCTTCTCGTGAAATCTGCTTTCGTACTTGAGCAAGTCTCTCTTTCTAGAAATGAGGAAATTTTACAAATAAAACCTGATAAATGCATCATTCTGTATAAATGGTAGAAACTCTGCTGCAATGCTCCTACTTGGCAGAGGATGTGGTGCACGGAGAGAGCGCTTCTCCGGCATGCACCCGACCCCAGGGTCGCTCCCTAGCACCACCAGGTAAATAAAGCAAAACACTCCTACCAGCTCTTCTTTCCTCCGCTCCAGCTGGTGCCTCTGCTGCTCCCAATCTGAGGAACCTGGTAAGAGCCTTTTTATTGAATTCTGCCCATAAAGCCTCCTCTGAGCCTCTGCTTTTTGCTTGGCCAAGTTTTTCCTCTTATCACTTGTCCTAAAACACAAAATGCAAGATTATATTCTAGAATTTTAACAAGTTCTGATCTGATCCCTCTAAAGAGAATTTGAGGAAGGGGAAACAGTGTACAATAATATCAAGATTATTAAACTTATATATTCACATATATTCATCTAATTATCCATCAAATATGATAAGTCAAAGTTGTAATGATAACCAGTTAAACTGGAAGCACTACTTATCTTGCAGAGTCAAGCAACCTACTTTCATATTCTATCCTAGCAACTTAGAAGGTCTACAATCTTAGACTGGCCCATCAGCAGCCGCGTCTGTTTGTTCATCTATTAAATGTTAACAATAATGCTTTCTCCTACATTTCTATGAAGATTAATTTGCATGAACATTAATAAATGATAGCCTCTTCTCCTTCAGCCAACTCCATTTATACTAAGTACCCTCATTTACACTGACAGGTCTTCAGTGCATTTTCAGTCATCAATAAAATCTCAACCTAACAGTCAGTCATCTTTTGTTTCCAAAAATCTATACAGCCTTTCTCATTTTCACTTATAAATATCTACTGATAACTTCTTGATTTTTTTTTTTTTTTTTTTTTTCCTGTACCGGGGATTGAACTCAGGGCCTTGCGCCTTGCCAGGCAAGCACTTGTTCTACTGAGCTTTCTCCCTGGCCCAACCCCCTGATTTTAAAAAAGTAGATCTGTGGTGGGATTATTTTGCTCTGTGCCTCTTTCCTCTCTCCTCTTTCCCGTATCTGAGGTCTCTTCCTTACATCCTCTCTGTACAGTTTGTGTCTGGTTGTCTCCCCAAAGCCTTATGAAGTTATGGGGCAGACTTCTAGAGTTTATGATGAATTCATGATCCAATAGTGGGATTTGGGTGTGAGTGCTACACATGGGCTGGGGCAGATAGCCTGAATGCAACATAAGGGAGACAGACTTGCTCTCTGGTGCCACTGCTGCCCCTACTCCTCCCTTTTGCTTTTGCTGTTTTGGGTGGCCATGAACAGCTGCTCTCTGCCATGTGCCACTCTGCCTTGGAGCCAGCTGAATACAGACTGAAACCTCCACAAACTGTGAGCTAAATAAACCTTTCCTTCCTTAATTGTGGGTGTCGGGTATTTTGTCCCAAAAACAAGAGAAAGGTAACTGAGGCACTATTTAATGTTCACTCTTATTCTTCCAAAACTGATCAGAACAGGGTGTGCTCTAGGAGAAAAGCAAAATAGCCAATTCTGCTCTCATTCTTAGGTCACAAAAACAAACAAAAAAACAGAGTTCTTATCCTTGAGCTTAGATTTCTATGCTGTCTGTTGTCATTAGTCTGGTGGGACCCAGTATGGATAAAAGCAAAGAGAAGCTGATGAGAAGGCTGTTTGACCACTTCTGTTGTAGAGAGAGTCTTGCTTGAACTTTTATGTAGTGCCATTCATCAGAACACTGCAAGGAAATAAGAGCTAAGAGGAAATAGAAAAGAATGCTTTTCTGCCACAAATACAGGCCACCTTCACAAGCCCAACTAGTAGCAGAGTGCTAAGGAACTGACTCATTCTCTTTTATGACAACACGAGGTTTCATTAGCAGGAGTTCTACAGGTAAGCAGAATAAAAGGGAACATTTGAGAAAAGGAACATATCCAAAAACTCAGAAGTCCTACTCAACGTGCCTAGAGCTATGGATGAATATAAGAAACTCAGCTAATCAGGCAGGCTACCAGGATGCTGAGTTTCAAATTTAACTTCAGGCAAAGAAAAGGAACATGAATTTTAAAGAGTGAAGGACAATAAAGATGCCTTTGGCAGGGTGTGCAGTGTAGAGTGGCTTAGAAAATAAGGAAACAGTGGATGAGATAATAGGGACGTTAGGATGAGGTGCCATTTTGCTGGCAAACATGAAATATGGGGGCCTGAACCAGTGAAGCAACATTGAGAATGGAGAAAAGATATAATGATAGAATATCATTGGAGGAAAAACAAATATGCTTTGGTGATAAAGAAAAACAATAAATATCTGATGATTCCAAGACTCCTCATTTAGTGATGGGATGATAGTCATTTTATCAGTGATGATTATAATCTGGCTGTTTCTTCATTTAACAGAAGAGAATGCCATGGATTAGATGACATTCTGTAATGTTTTACATTTTTTTTATTCATTTCATCCAGAATGGTCATTTCTATATAACATTCAGTTTAAAGGCAGGAGAGAAAAGGAAAGATAAAAAAGCACTGAAAATGAGAACAATAGGGAAAAAAAACAAGGCCAACTATTCACAGAGAAAGGAAGTAAAAACAAGGGCATAAAAGAAAGAGGACAAATACAAATGGACTGAAATGCTTTGGTCAGATCTATGTGCACATTCACAGCAAACAAAACACAATTGAGAAAGATCCTGACATATCAACAGTGAAACACACAAAGAAGAGTAACAACACCAAGCATGCACAGATACATCAGGAAACGAAGAAAAGCCAAACGCACCGAGAACTTTTCTGTTATGATACGGTCTTTTACTAGAAAATAAGTCAATAAGCAGTATGATTACTTCTGTAATTCACAAATCAGAACCATACCAACATAAGCTTACATGTAAGGCTACAAGCAAGCCTTGAAGCAACAGCTATGATTAAGGTAATGATAGTTTACTTAGAATATTCTTTTCATATGCTAACCTTTAAAAATACTGTCACTACAAAAACTGTATTTCAATAAATGCAGGCATAAATGAACACTAATGACTTTCAGTACTTATTCACACACTAGAATAAAATTTAACCAAAGACCAAAAGATCCCATTTACTCAAGTGTTTTAATCAACATCTTCTACTCAATTGTATCCAAATACTGATCTAAGCAGTTTTGTTTGCTCCTTTCAATGACTTTTCAGGGCTCCCTACCCTGTGATTTTTACCTGAGGGGCATCTGCAAATATGAGCCTCATATATTCTATGTCCAGTAATGAACTCTTGGAAGGTCTATGAACACATTAGACTTCCGACCACTTTATTTTTCCATAAAAGTTACCTCGAATGAAACATCCTCTGTTACCCTCTCTTTCCCACAAAATTGTACTTAGTCCTTGGCATATACTGTTCTAGGTATGGCTCGAGGGATAGAAACAGAGCCAGAGGCAGCACTCCCTTCAAGTAGCTGTGGCTAAACAGCTGGGGTTGGCATGCGAATAAACACTTAGGGCCCAAAAATGTGACCTATACTGTCATGGCAGTAAGACCAACAGAACAAAGAAGCAAGCCACATGGTCGTATAAAGCCAGGCTTCAGTTCAGTTTTAAAAGGAGGTTCATATATATGGCTTTGATACATATGTCACGGTCTAGGCACGGTCCGTCTCCTAAAGGTTCATGTGCTGAAATCTGGTCCCCACGTTGAAAATACTGATAAGGGGCCGGGCCTTTAACAGGCAGAATCTACAGGTGTTTCGGCCAAGGGACACAGCTCTCATAAATGGGGCAGTTCTCTCAAGACTGGATTGGGTTGCACAGAAGTAAGCTGGGTCCTACGGGACCAAGTAAGCTCATGTGATCCATCGCCCCTCAACTTGCTGTCATGTATGTACTTTTTTTTTTTTTTTTTTTTTTGTGGAACCGGGGATTGAACTCAGGTCCCTGAGCTTGCCAGGCAAGCGCTTATTCCACTGAGCCATCTCC
>NW_004524685.1:6129987-6131305 GCF_000260255.1 Octodon degus | reverse complement strand
ACCCTGTGAGTATATGGGAGAGCTTCCTCTCCCCCTACTCCACCTTCTCCACTCCAGACTCAGCTCAGGCCTGGACTACAGGTCTGGGGTGAAACCCTGCAGCTGCAATCCCTGCATACAGTGTAGGGGACAAAGCCACCTAGCTAGGCCAGCAGCAGAACATCTTGCCAGAGGGGCACAACAGGATCACTCCCAAGGGCAGCAGCAGGAAGGAGCTGAGCACAGCTGCCAGACCCAAGCCGGGCTCAGCTGGATAAATCCAAACTTTGTAAATCTGCACCTGAATTTCAGTAGGTGCTAAGGTTATAACTACACCAAAGCTCTACAACAAAGGCCAGAAGATAATGCTACACAAAATGACAATGAGAAGGAGCAAAATGCAATCTCAGACCCCAAGCCCACCCATAACAAGTACAGAGGACACTATCACAGAACAAATTGGAAATCACGCAGCAGAAATCAATGAATCAACAGCTTCTGACATGAAGAAACAGCTGCAGAAAGGTAGAGAGGAACACTCAGATTGGAAATTAAAAAAGAAATCCCTGAATAGCATCTGCAGTAGAGAATCAAATGCAGAAACATATGGAGGAAAACCAATGCCCACACAGAACAAATGCAGAGGACACTAGCTCAGCTTAAATGTATGAATTAATAGTGTCCGTAGTAAATAAGCAAGAGCAGAAAGTTATAGAGGAACTCAGAGCAGAATTCTTTTCTACTAGCTCAGCTCAAATGTTTGAATTAATAGCATCGATAGTAAATAAGCAACAGCATAAAGTTATAGAGGAACTCAGAGTGGAATTCTTTTCTGAAATAAAAAAATAATTCTCAGAACTCATAGCCTCTGAAGTAAAGAATCAACTATAGAAACATAGGGAGGAAACTCAATCTGAAGAAAACATTGCAGTAAGAGAATTAATAACAGCTAGAAGCCGTTATTAATATAAGAAGATATTGATAAAAAAAATAGAGGAAATTAGAAAAATGACGGATTCCTAGAATGAGCAATACAGGAAAGAAATAGATCCCAAGAAGCAGAGTCAAAGACATACAGAGGAAATTAAAATCTCAGTCACAAGCTTGGAAAACTGCTTAAGTGAAAGCGAAGACAGTTTCAGATCTTGAAGACAAAGGTGCAGCTAGTGAAAAGGTAAGAAAAGATCTCTTAAAAACAACTAGGATGTCCAGTAGAAAAGTATGAAGATGAAATATAGGAAGTAAAGCCATGTTGTTATGTTGAGCTGTGGGGGACTCAGGTCAATAATTTCTGACATTGCCAGTTAAACAGAAGACCCAATGATATTATGGGCTTCTG
>NW_004524685.1:6128481-6128938 GCF_000260255.1 Octodon degus | reverse complement strand
AGTGGATTAGGAGACAAAATCCAACAATATGCTGTATAAAAGAAACACATTTAACTCATAAAGACATATATAGGCTAAAAGTCAAAGGATGTAACACAATACTACATGTCCCAGCACATCAGAAAAAAGCAGGGGTAGCAATCCTATTCTCAGACGGTCTCAACTTCAAACCAAGAATGATCAAGTGAAATAAAGAAGGGTACTATATACTGGTTAGGGGAAAAATTCAAAAGGAAGAGGTATTACTCATAAATATGTATGCACTAAACACTGAGCACCCAACTATATAAAGCAAATCTTAATGGACATGAAAAATCTAATATCCAATACCACAATCTAAACAGGAGACTTTAACACCCCCTTATCCCAAAAAGATAGTCAACCAGACAAAAATTTAGCAAAGAAATAACAACTGAAACAGAGCTTGAAACAAATGGACTTGGTGGACATATACAGA
>NW_004524685.1:6124695-6128381 GCF_000260255.1 Octodon degus | reverse complement strand
TTTTTTTTTTTTTTTTTTTTTTTGTGGAACCGGGGATTGAACTCAGGTCCCTGAGCTTGCCAGGCAAGCGCTTATTCCACTGAGCCATCTCCCCAGCCCCCATGTATGTACTCTTCCATGTGCACCCACTTTCTTTTTCCTCCCCCACCTTGAGCTGATGCATAATGAAGTGCTCAAAGAAGCTAAGTAGACCTAGCACTAGGCACTTGAGTCTCTTGAACTGTGAGCTAAATTCTTTATCAATTTCAGTCTTTGGTATTTTGTATTACCTTTAGAAAACACATGAAGACAGCATATAATTCAATATCATTCAACCTTAAAAAAGGAAAGATATTCTGACAATAGATATAACACGGATGAACTTGAACATAGTATGCTAAATGAAATAAGCCAGTAACAAAGGGACAAATGATATGATTCAAAGCTCATAAAAGCTATTACAGTGGATGACAGAGACCAGAAAGGGGAGTTAAGAGTTTCATGGGGATAGAGATTGAATTTTGCCAGCTGTAATGAGTTCACACTATATACAGTAGTGACAGCTGCGTGACAATATGCATGTAGTTGGTGACACTCAATTTTGTACTTATCAATGGTTAGAATGGTAAATTTTGTGGTAAGCATATTTTATTCCAATTAAAAATAATGAATTTGACATTCACCAGAAGCACAAAGGTGAATGAATATTTAAGTCAGACCACATGCAAAGACATAAAAATGAGAAACAATATCACAAGAGTTTTTATAAAAAATCAAAGATAGGGGCTAGAGAGATAGCTCAGTGGTCTAAGTGCCTGCCTGGCAAGAGCAAGGACCTGGGTTTGATCCCCAGTACCACATGCCGTGCTGCCCCGGCACCCTAGGTGCGCCATGCAGGCCACTGAAATTTGCACAGCCACTGAGATTGGGCATAGTAACACACACTGGAGAGACTGAGACAAGGGATCACTATGAGGCTGAGCTGCATAGGAAGACCCTGTACCAAATAAATAGATAAAAGATTTTCTAAAAAATTGAAAAATCAAAGATAGAGAAAAAGAAGTGATTAGGTTAGAGAAAGATGCAAGAGCCAAATCCAAAAATGTCTTAAGCATAATTGAATGTTCAAAAAGAACTTTTCATGAAGGAGTTCACACTTTATGTAATAATGCAGAAACTAATCAGAATACCAGAGTTTATAAACATTGTTGCAAGTGCTGGCCTCCCTATGGGCTGCCCCTTTTTACTTCTCACAATACACACAACATGGGGCCGGGAGATGGCTCAGTGGAATAAGCGCTTTCCTGGCAAGTGCAAGGACCTGAGTTCAATCCCCAGTTCCGAAAAAAAAAAAAAAAAAAAAACAAAACCCACAACAAATCTGTGGCCTTGAACATTATGTTCAAATGCAATCAATACATGGACATCAATGAAATCGGCATCTCTAGCTCCTAGGCCCCTACACACAAACCTTCCATTTAACAGTTCTGCCTGTGTGCATCTAAGCGTCTCAAAACTAGCAATGGTAAAAACTGAATTCTCTCTTGCTTTCTACCTTCCCCCATCATTTCTTTCAGACTGCAACTTCTATAATCTTTATCTGAATGAAAGTCATTTTACCAAACAACTTGCCCAAGCCAAAACCCAATGCTCAGAACCCCAAGTACTTCCTACAGTGGCAGTGGGCACGCAACTCGCAATACATAGTTGCTGAGTGATTTGCGAAGCTGCAGAGCAAGATGGAGGTCAGCAAGCAGAAAGCAAATCAATAAAACAGTAGAGGACACACAAAGAAGATCTTAAACTTGAAGGGAAGAATAAATTAAGAGATAGTTACAAATTTGACAGAATTCAGTTGATTCTCCATAATAATAATAAATAAAACAGAATTCAGATCATCCAGTTTCCTACCCTAGACTTTGATGTGGATAGTTTTGCCATTAACTAAGAAAGTAAACAAGGTGGAAAACTAGATGTGAGTGATTATCATTGTCTTTAATAGCTAAGATAATGAAGGAAAGGAAATATATATTTTTTTGCATTTTTAGCTTCTAAAATAGTATAGCCTCTTTAAAAAGAACAAGTAACAAATCAATTAGATTTAGCCATGGTTAGTTTGGAAGTACATGATTATCATTAGCAGAAAAAAAATGATAAAACGAGAAAGAGGAATATGTTTGACATAGAAAATAATTCAACCTTGACTGTATTCAATGTAAGGCCATCTGAACATGCAACCCTGTGTACATCTTCCCTCTTGCTCGCTCACACACTCCTTGTTTTCTCAGCATCAATAAGGCCAGAGACATCCAGCGGCCATGGTCAGCTGAGAGCTGCCGAAGAAGTGGAGCTTCAGAGTAGGTGAGAGCTAGTAAGAGGCCTCCGGTCCCGACCTCACTCCACACTGCACAGATGGGGACTCTTCAGACTCACAAATGATGCTACAAAAGTGAGTGAAATTAATATGCAAGAAAAGAGAACTGAGGCAGGATACAGTGGGGGAAAAAGTGACCAGAGGAAAACAAGAACTAAGAGAAGCCATGGAAAGAAACAGAAGAGCATCTGACGCTGAGTGAACTGACAGACTCATGTCAAGAGATTAGCAAGAACAAATTCAAATAAGAGTAGTATTAAATGCCGCAAACCAGTAGCCCATCATTTAATTTCAAAACAGGGACAAAAAAATTTAATCTAACAAATATTTCCAGCCCAGAGATTCATACAGCTGTGATTATGTTTTCTAGATTGTATTGTATTCACTACTGTGGAATATTTGCAGAGGAAAAAATACTCCTTGTTTTCTAAGCACTTTAATAGTTAAGGAAAGGACTGAATTATCACATAGCAACACAACATGCCTACACTTTTAATACAAAGAGAACAACTATAATTGGTTCATATATAGACCCTTGCGCTCTGTTGTCTCGGAAGATCCCAAACCCAATGTTTCAAAACCAAAAATTATCTGAATCTTAAATTATATTCATCCAAAGTAAAAAGAGATCAACCAAATTCTTCCTCAAAAATATACTGATGGTATAATCTAAAAAATAATAGGTTTTTATTTCTTTATGTATTTAGTACAGGGCCTACAGTGTCTCACTACACAGGTTGGACTCGTAGCGATCCTTCTGTTTTCAGCCTCCCAAGCACTGGGATTACAGGCGCATGTCACCAACCCCAGTCTCAATCACCATCTCAGTGTGACCCAGGGGCAGGGCCGGCACGGCACACCAGGAATCAAATCCCTGCTGCTGTGTTCTGCCTAAGCAGGCACTTTAATCCACTGAGCTATCTGGCTGACCCTAATTTAACAGTTTCTGAAAAAAAAAAAAAAATCTGTAGTTTTCCTTCCCTAAGAATTTTTACTTGTGTTGTAAAATCAGTAATCTTCTGATAAATTCTATTAAAAATGCAAGAAGAGAAAGATAACAAGGAAAAGAGATAACTTCAATGATCTGGTTAAAATGAACATTCATAGGGGATTTCTGGATTTACAGAATAACTACCCAACATTACAATAATCTATAAGAAAAATTTTCATTTTATTTATTTTTTTCAAACCAAATTGGTAGGACAGTTTCAATAATTAACACATTGCATACATTCTTCCTAGTGGTTAATTGCTATACAAGATGCAGACATGATATCCTATTTACAAACACTATTAGAACAAATCCCTCTATTCATTAAGAGAATGTAACTAT
>NW_004524685.1:6112756-6117285 GCF_000260255.1 Octodon degus | reverse complement strand
AAATAAATAAATAAAATGCCCACAGATAACTGCTGAATTGCTAGCTTTGCCGGTGAGGCCAAAAGCCATGCCAAGAAAAATTAAAACAGGACTAGCATAGGCTTTGCAATAATTGTAAACTTTTCCGTCAAAATATCTTCACTTAAAGTACACACATTGGCATAAACTAAATAAGAAAATAATCCTATTCTACATCTCCTTCCTTTCTATTTATGTCCTTTTGTTAATTTACAGCATTTTTTTAAAATGTATTTTAGTACAGGGTCTCACTACACACTCGTGGTGATCCTCCTCTTTTCTGCCTCCCAAGTGCTGGGATTACAGGGCATGCCATCATGCCCAGTCTCAGTGTGTCCAGGGGGAGGGCCCACAAGGCATGCCGGGGATTGAACCCCAATCGCTGTGCCTGTCTAAGTAGGTACTTTAGCCCGCTGAGCGATTTGGCTGGCCCAATACAGCATTCATCTTAGGACAACTGAAATACAAGTGCAGTTATGATAAGTAGATCTCTCAGCAAGCAAAGAAGAAGTGAGAGGAAGCCTGCTTCCATGCTTTTCTTATCTTGACACGCTTGCTTTCAATGGTGCTTTTTCATATAGAGCTACTTCTCAATCAGGTACATGTTTGGAAATATCTTCAAAAACTGCTTGGAAACACCTCATTACCCTGCCAGTGTTTCTGAGTGACAATTAGAATAAATGAAATCAGAAACTCTCTGAACCTAACTGGCATCAGAGGTCCTATAATCTGACACCCTTGCTGTTTGAATACTTACAAAATAGACAGCTCCCCTTCATGAAGAGGTCAGTTACACTTCCACTAGTTTTCTTTACTAACATAACTATTTTAAGCATTTAAAACCCAACAGCATGTATGCAGCCGCCAGCCCAAGTCTTCTCCCAGACTGTACTTCACCCTCTAGCTACGCTTTTCTACGATAAAGTTCACCCCGAACAGTGAACAACCGCATCTCCATTCTGCTTAGTGGAATGATTTATGAATACAAAAGCAGAAAATCCATGTCTGCAACGTTTTCACTTCCTCTCTATGCTTCAGTTTTTGTGGGGGTTTTTTGTTGTATTTTTTTCTTGTAAAAAGAGCAAGAGACGCTACAGAGTCTTCAGTGATACTGCCTAATCCAACCTCCTATGCTATGGTAAATAATTGTACCTCCACTGGACTCCAACGACAAATACGTAAATACTGCAGGCAAAGAGTGTTATATAGGTGGCAGAAAAACAGTATATAAAAGCGAAAGATTTTTTTTGAACCTGTCTAGGTTTAAAAAATGAAATAAAAAAGTTCAAAATATAAAAACACAAAAGATTAAAGCCAGTTTCATGTGTAAGTGATTATCAATGTCAAATGTCAAAAATATATTCAAAAGATGGAGGAAATATTTTACCTGATGTTGAGGAGTTTCAGTGCATTCAGCAGCACGCCCCGTTTTACATCGTAGTCTATTTTCTGATCGGTTCCAAAGCTTGGGGCTCGATTAATCTGAAATTTACAGAGAGACTATGAGGGCAGGCAAGTGTTGGGAGGGTCAGCAGCTGCTCAGTGTCTTCTCAATCTCATGGGATCCCTAAAGGACTCTACCGTGAGCCACCGCGGCCTGGATACCACTGCCCATCTCTGCTGCCCAGCACCAGGCCCCTCTGCCTTCAGAGAAGGCTTTCAGGGGCAGCGTTTTCTGGCACTTTCTCCAGCCACTACCCCATGCCCTGGAGATTCCAAGATGAGCAAAGTTCGAAGTGACTTATCCGGACAAAAAGTTTGAAGAAGAATGAAAGCGCTATTCATGTCATCAACACAGTAACAATTATATACATGAAGACAGCATTAAAAAAATCAGCGCCCAGTTCTAATCGCTTCATATCTTCCTATGAACTCATCTTCTCTTGCTTAAAAAATACACTCTGTTTCTTTCTAGCTAGCTCAAACAATAATTTATCAATTTCCATTTCAAAGGTACTGACTAACTCAGAAATTAAGCTTAAAGGTAGCTGCAGACCAACCTCCAGGCGCGTTTCTAACAGCGTAAGCGGTAATGGGAATACAAAGCCCCATTTGTGTCTATCCTACTCTCTGACATCATCACTTCCAGGAATTCATCTAGGTGAAAAATAAGAAGCCACTTTATATGTCTTGAAACCCCTCACACAACAGTCTAGCACTTCAAGAGCTGATCTTTTTTAAAGAGGGGTATTACTGACATTGTGAAAATTAACTGGCATAGCAGATGTTTAAGAGAATTACTCAGTTAAATCAGTTGGTTAGGACACTGCTGAATTGAACACTACAGGTTTGTTCTAGAACACCAACTAATCTCTCAGGCTACTGCAACAAAAACTGTCTGCTCCTAGTTGTAATTCTGCAAATCCATCAACACAAAGAGAAAACACTTATAGTGTGCATTCTGTTACTGGCAACTGAGGAAATGCCACATTAAATTGAAAAGGCCATCAAGGACTATTGTGTCTAACTATAAATGTGACATAGTTTCCCTCTAGGAAAACTATAAATAGAAGGAAAAATAACAAGAAAAGATCACCTGTTGGTGTATTGTTAACCTTTGATAAACAGTATTCAGATATTTTCTATCCATGTATAACAAAAATTCATCTTATCCTCTACATGTGTAAATATGGCAGCTGCACTCTATAAGCAAAGTTTTTCCTCTTAACAATATATCATGAAAATCTTTCATCATGTCTCATGTTTACAGATTCACAGGACTCTTTTCGTATAGCTGTGCCATACTGCATTTTAATGTCGTTATGTCTTAGCAGGTAAAGAACACATTCCCAGCAAGCGCTGGGAAAGTGCAAGAACACCTCGGGATTCCAGGCCAGCATGAAGAACAGCCTGCGCCTGGTAGCTAAGCTCAGGGCATTTCCCATTCCAAGGGCACGTTCGTGTAAACCCTGGAATTTGTAACACAGTGATACTTCTGCTGCTACTTACAACAAGATTATAAACTAAACCAAACATTTAGAACTGCTGATGAAGTGCCTCTCTGGAATGCGGTCTGCTTCACAGAATTCTTTGGTATTCCATCCAAGTTGCAGCTGGGCACTGCGCCAGGCACACCCTTCACCCAGGACACGTCCTGCTGTAACACACTAATTCATAGCTCTCCTCGGACCTCTCACAGATTATTCCCTTTGCTATGATGTAAAATATTCTATGAAGAAATATACACACATATAACAAACTAAATGCAGACAGACAGTAAAACTTTATCAAGTTTCAAGAGAAAAATCAAGAAACAAAATCAGAACCACAAGTGGCTGACAGAGGAGACTGAAAACTAGACAGCTTCTACCCAGCAAAACGCTCCTCTGTGACGCTGGTGCTTTCTTCAGTTCTCACTTCCTACCAAGATGCTAAAACAGACAAAACCCAGCAGATGCTAGAATTTTAAAGTTCAACGAGTTTGTAAAAATTGCAAAGTAGAAATGGTCCAAAACACACTTTTATTACCAAAAGGAGGTCAGTCAGCTCATACACATATCAAGGCATCCATAACAGCATCTTGGCTCTAACCTGAACACTCGCCAGACCACTCACCTAATACCTACCAGCTCCCCTAGCCTCTATCCTACCTTAAACATCTCTGTCCAAATGTTCCTTCTGCAAAGACTTAAAAAAAAAAAAAAAAAGCTCTCAAACATAGACATTAGCTCAGGGATATTAATCACTCCATTGATTGTGCTATTTTTTCGTTTCCTCTGAACACTTACAACTATGACACACATCTGAGTCTTCACCAGGATCACACAAGTGTTCTGGCCAATTCTATTAGTACAATGACTCCAACTTAATACACCTTTAATTTATGGGCACTTAAAACATTTGCAGTACATTCATTCATACTCTATAATTTTCCACTCTAAAAAAATATTTTCTGTGCTTGAAATTCTCTTCAGTTTTGCTACAGCTAATCAATATCTGAAATTACTCTAGTCAGCTAAAACTTGGCACTTTCTCAGAAGTACCTTCTACTTTATTCCACTTGGTGGCGACAAAAGGCTTTGAACAGCATCCTCTATCAGCATGCCGGCAACTTCAGCAGAGAGCAGAGCAACAAGACACAGAGCAAGTTCTAAAAGGGCTAACGCTGAACATGCTAAATGGCCATTTTACAGTTTTTGATTGCTGTGGCGTTTTTAATGGTTCAGACTTATCTGGAAACAATGAAAGAGGGAATACAGAATGAAGAAGCGTGGTATTTTGAGCTTTTAAAAATATACAGAATTCAGTCAACTATGTTTAGTGCATTAATGAAAAATTCCAGTGAGCCTTTTTTTTAAAAAGGTACCAAAAACATTTATGAAGTCATTTTTCTCTGCAATCCTTTTAGCTTTTCTTCCTGCATATACGCTCACCACTTCTCTACCCATCAAGAATTTAAAAAATAGAGACGAACCAGGCCGCGGGATCCTGAACAGACCCAGAGCACAGGCCCGGTGAGTGAGTGAGACGACCTGGGGCTGCGGGATCCTGACAGACCCAGAGCGCAGGCC
>NW_004524685.1:6111675-6112656 GCF_000260255.1 Octodon degus | reverse complement strand
TTAATTGCTATACAAGATGCAGACATGATATCCTATTTACAAACACTATTAGAACAAATCCCTCTATTCATTAAGAGAATGTAACTATACATCTAACCATTTTGAATACACAGTTACAAAATGGACATTCATCTATATCCCCTTTTCTTGTTTAGTTCCGTTATTTGAATATTATAGGTGTGTAAACTCAGCAAAATATTCTAAAAGAGTCCAGTAGCCCATAATAGCATTGGGTCCTCTGTTTAACTGGCACTGTCAGAAATTGATGACCTGAGTCCCCTGCTGCTCAACATAACAGCATGGCTTTACTTCTTATACTTCATTTTTATACTTTTCTGCTGGATGGTTAAGACCAAGATAAAGCAGGACCTATGCAACAAGAGTTGTAGCTTTTGGGTCTCAGAAGGTCAGTGAAATCCCCTCAGGATTTATCCTGAGATCCTGTACCTCAGATTGTAGCACATTTGAGTGAGGCTGTGGGGAAAAGGAACCCTTCTCCACTGCTGGAGGGAATGTAGAGTGGTGCAACATTATGGAAATCAGTGTGGAGACTCCTTAGAAAACTTGGACTGGAAATCCCATTTAAATCAGCTATTCCTCTACTGGGAATTTTCCTGGAGGATCTGAAAACATCATATAGTGATGTAAGAAAATTAACCCCAAAATAGTCATCATCGGCGGGACAAGCCCTCCTGTGCAGGTTGCTGTCGTGTGCTCCACAGGGTCAGGCAGAGAAACTCCAGGGCAGCGATGTGCCTGCAAGGCCCTCAATCTGGAGGACCGAAAGGCAATCTGCAGGTAAGCCTCATGCACACGTGCTCTAAGTGTCACAAATCGGGCGGGTCCTCAGTGTGACACGCAGAAAGATGGGGACGATGATTCCAGCTGTCCCTTTACCTTACATCTGGAAACTTCTCACTCCTTTACTGGTATATACTTCACCTTTCAAAATGCCCACAGAGGAGTAGGATTTTCTGCCGA
>NW_004524685.1:6110217-6110830 GCF_000260255.1 Octodon degus | reverse complement strand
TTTCTTTAAAATAAAAATAACATGTAAAAAATAAATAAAAAAGGAAAACACACACACACACACACACACACACACACACACAAAGAATTTAAAAAATAAGTAGCAGAGTCAGAGAAGCACGGCTAAGCAGAACAGAAAAGGCTACTGTAGACAAAGCAGTAAATTTAAAGAAGGAAGTCTCAGAACTTAGTAAGATGAATGGCCCAAGTGATGGAAAAAGCAAAGATTTAGCACAGTGTTCAGATCTTCTTTCTAGGACCAAGGCTGGGCCAAATATGAGCACCCCGCAGAGAGCCATCATTGGATGTGGAATATAATACATATTAGTTGCTCACAGTAGATGAGCACATACTCCCCGTTCCCATTGTCTGTCTGTCTGTCTCTCTCCATTAAATGAGAAAGCATTCATTCTCTAATGTTATAAATATAACTTCTAATTTCTAAATCACTAACATAAAAGATCAATTTAAAAATAGAAGGTGATTGTGGATTATACCTTCTATTGTCACACATTTCTTAGAATATAATCCAGGAAACATTATTTAGATACATGCTACTTTCCTAATAATTCCTAAACAATGTTTTAGTAGCCCTCAGGACGAAGCAGGATCCA
>NW_004524685.1:6107535-6109707 GCF_000260255.1 Octodon degus | reverse complement strand
CACTAAGAAGATAACAATACGCAATATATTAATTATTGTAACTTTCCTATTAATCAGTTTTGAAACTGTCTCATTGCTATCCGTTTCTCAATAAAGTTAATTTTTAAAAAAACCTAATGCTAATTTGGGAAGAGCAACATCAAAGCACACACTGATCCTCAGAATTTCCAGTCCTCTCAGTCCCATCCTCCTCCTCCCACAACTCCATTCAGGCCTCCTCAGAATCAGCTAAGGGGAGCAACTACACCAAGCACACATTTGTCTCAATCCTAAGAGCTGTGATAACCTCTCTTCTTTATAAAGAACACCTTACCTCCAGAAGCCATGGCTTTAGTTTTCTATCCAACAAAATGTCAAATCCCAGAACTTCAAAACAGACACTCTCACTTCCCGGAGGTTGACCAGGTCTGCACATTCGATAGGCATGCAGCACATGAGGTTCTGCTACGATCAGAGTCTTTACCACCAGTTCCTAGGAAAATTGTGACAGAGCAGGTGAAATGCCGTCTTTCTTTATTTCATTTACATTCAAACAAACATGACCTGAGCCTCCTCACTTGCACTCCGGCCAGAGTGCAGGGCTTCATGCCAACTCGCCCCTGCTACCGTGTGACTTCAAGTCATTCATGTCTTCCGTCTCCATCACCTATCTTCAGATTTTCACTATTTCCTCTGTAGGTCCTTGGCTCTGGTTATTCCTTCTTCCTGGAACAATCCCTTCCCCTACCTCTGCTCTGTCATATTCAGTGACATAACCACTGAGCCCGTCTTAAAATGAACTATCAGATGCATTTCTTATAGCATTGTTATATCAGAGCATAGCTGTTTTCTTATTTAATAACAGCTCCATTTCTAGTGCATGCAACAGTGTATCACATTTCATAAATGCTTAAAAATATCTGTGAACAGTTAAAGTTAATATATGTCCCTTCTATCTACTAAATAGAGAAGAACAGGATTGTGTGTTCATCCCATACAAAAGGAATGGAGACGATAGGAAAGAAAACTTCCAAACACTACACTGGAACCTCTACTTGGACAAAGTCTGAAAGGATTAGAACAATGTGATCTACAGGTGTTGAGTTTCTTCCTACAGTAGTGCTTCTGTAGTTCATAAGGCTGTATCTGAGAAAATAATGATTCCAATTAAAGAACTATCAACACTTTCTTTTTACAAAGACTGTACTCTGAACATGTTAGTATCGAAGTCAGAATAGGTTTCCCAACTGTACACTGAAACGGTGCAAAAACTGTATTGTATTATGACTCTGGAACCTTCTAAACAAGTCATTGCTTTCTCATTTTATTTTTATGAGCACATGCTTGTGATAGATAATGGTCAGATTCCTCAAGGGGAGTTGCTATGTGTACATAGTAAGTCTTCATTTTTTTCCACCTCCTTCCCTATGTTTCTCTCTCCCATTCATCTCTTGGCCTCCTTTCCTTTTGCAAAAGATCTGCCTCTGTTGCTAAAACACTTTTTTGTGAAGAAACACATACTATAATTAAGATGATTACTAATGCTAATTTTTAAGTTGTTTTACAAGTTTGAGGGCAAACAACTTATGAAAAATCAAGCAATCTCGTTGGTTTTCACTTAAAATACAGCATATTAGTTTTCCAACTTCTACCCTACAAGTACAGGCAGTACAAAAAAGGCAATAAAGAACTTGACTCTCGTGTCAGATCTGGGTTTGCTCCTGGCTTTGATACTTGACACCCAGGAAGCCTCAATTTAGGTTGCTTAAAACTTTGACTCTCATTTTTCTTGAAAATAAACTGCAAAGCATTGAGATTCCATGTAGAACACTTAGCATAATGACTGTAACTAAGTGAATTTCAATACATGTTAGCTACTTCCCTATTATATTATGAAACTGCCATTTTTCTAGAATTCCACCTTATAAGTTAGGTCAGACACAAATGTTATACTACCTGCGAGAAGCAGTGTTTATCATATAGGAGAGAAAACAAAGGTGGTCAGTAACTTCATTGTCACCCAGAGCCAAGTCTGGTGCATATTAGGGGAGAAATGGAAACATGCCATAAAAGCTTCTGAGAAACCAAATGGGATGTGTTAAGACATCAAAGTGCATAAGATGAGAGATAAAAAGCTAACTCTACGGAGATATCTTTGAAACAACTTAAGAGTAGAAAAAATTAAAACTCTGT
>NW_004524685.1:6092266-6106365 GCF_000260255.1 Octodon degus | reverse complement strand
TGTACTAATCTAAGGACTTATTCGCTGAATCATCTAGGTTTCCACAAATAAGTTACTGCACAAAAGTAACAAATTTCGTGCCAGTGAAGTAGCTCAGCAATCAAAAGTGCCTGCTTAGGCAAATGTGCAGGGACCACTGCGTGATCCCCAGCACCACGTGCCAGCCCTACCTCCAGGGTCGGCTGAGTGGGCCATCCCCACCCCAAACAAATGTCACCACATGGATGCTTCTGCCCCACTAGGATAGTAAAGTATCATTTTTGGGACAATCTTTGAAATCAGCCTTGATAAATTAAATAAATAAATGTGTATTTGTGTAATGAAATTTCTTATTGAAATGTGTTTAGTCTTCCAGGAACATATAATGGAAGATTAAAAAAATGGTAGGCATCTGGCAAAAATCCAGAGGACTGACATTCACATTTTTTAAATTCAGTGTGTATCCACGAGTATGTTCCATTAATCAACGAGCAGAATGAGCCACAACGGACAAGGTCACTGGCCGGCCAGCGCTAGCCAGCAGCAGCCCCATTTGGACCTCCTCTGCCAGTTCCCAGAATTCCCTTCCGTCTTCCCTCCTGGTCACCACACTTCTCATTTCTCTGACACCTACAGACCTGTGCACTTACAGAAAAGGTGGACTGTGCTATAAAAAGGTGGACTGATCAAGGAAACCACCAACCATACAGTAAGTACAATGATCCTGATATTTCTTTCTGATTCTCTTGATGACAGAAAACCAAATCAAACCAACTCTGAACTTCCATGGCCTTCTTTCAAGATTTATTTTATACTATATTTTATTGTCCTTAAAAGAAAGCTAAATTGAATTGTATGGTCCTAATAATATTAAGTAGTTTCAACAGACATATTTACTTAAATTTTATTTAAGTACTTCCACGAAACTGATATAGGGTATACTTCACCAGTTATCTTTCCATCTAGTTTCACTATGATTGTCACTGTTCGGAATTTCCTCCTTGCCACAGCTTTATCAGCGGCACACCAAACTCTCACTCTTCATTATCTGCTTGACCATTTTCCTGAGGCAGCTCTTCAAATTCAACACAACTAAAGCAGAGCTCAACACCACAGCCTCATACACTTCAAAAGCCTCAACTCAATTGTCAGTCTCTCCAGGAAGACCCTTCTAGACATCCGGATGTGGCCTTCCTCTGTGTTCCACAGAACCCAATGCATGCCTACTCTGTACTTTATGGACAATTCCTTCTGGTATGTTTTACTACTAGATGAAGGTTTTAGAAGATCAGAACTGTGCCTTTTACACCTTTAATGTACCAACCCAAGACAGGCTCCTGCTATCTGATAAACACATGACCAATGCATAAGCAAACAAAACATTTTTTAACTTCAAAACCAAGTTCTACACCTTAAGTTCCTTCCTACTCTATTTCTGAGAATGCCACACTCATCCTCCCTACCATTCTTGCTTGCAGAGGGGCCTCTGTCATTCTTCACCTGGACATTCGGCTAATCTCACTATTCACCATGGGGTCACCCAGTTTACTAACAGTCCACTTCAGACCATTCTTTTCATTTCAGCTATAAGAGCCTCCTGCAAGACCTACTCCTGGCCTTTGCTTTAACGTATCCTACATTTATTCTCAAATTTATCTTTTAAAATTCATGGCTTTTTTGGTCAACTCTCTCTCTTCATTAAAAAATGGATGAGTCCCCATTGTTCACCAGGCTGGGCCTTAATTTTCAGGCCTAGACTCTGTCTCCAGATACCTGTTGTTAGCATAGGTGTTCACAATCCTTCCATGTAGTGTACATGACCACCTGAGTCACTTGCCCCAGTTCTCACCCCCCACGCCTTTACTTAGGCTTCTGTCTTCCCCTGAAATTCTGCTCTCCCTAGCAGCAAAGATCCTTTGCATTAAGATCCATCATGAAGACTGATTCTTTCATACAAATGTCCATTTTCTGCCCAAGCTGATGGCATCTGTTCTTTACTCAGAATACTTGATGGCAGTTTAAACTGAGGCTAAGAAAACATAGCTACAATTGTGAAATGGGTTATCTTACTGAAATGTCACTCCAAAACTTAGCGACATCATGATGATTTTCTTGTAAAAATTCGGTGAACCACCTAATGGAGCGTTTGCTGCCTTTGTCTTCAGTTTCATCCCGCTCGAAGCGCTCGTTATGCTTGTTCACAGAGTAGTTGGTCAGGTGCATGTATAGCTGGGTCTGCAACAAGCAAGCAACAAAGTCGTTAGCGCCTATGAGATTCCAAGCTTCATGGGCTCACAGAAAAGAAGGGACTCCAACTCTAACAAGTTTAAGGATGAAATGTTAGACTGACAACCTCACTCGTGGCCATTCAGTTTCAAGTAAAGTAGAATGATGGACTTTCCTTAAAAGGCCTGAGAATGCAACGTCTGTAGAATCACTTTAAGTGCTATTCACAATACTACCATTAAAAGTATCAAACGAATATGAATATAAAAAGTAATTATGTTAAATTGTGATGATACATATTGCTAAGCAAGAAAGATGCTTCAAGTTTATTGTTGTTTTTCATGTTTTGGGCCCTTTCAGTTTATACTTGAATTTGTTTGAAGAAAGGAATTTTGTAAGAAAGCCTTCCATGTCTTTTAAAAGAAACATAAAAATATGACATCCTAAGCATACAATCCAGACCCAAGAGGCCAGACTGCCAAACCAGGCGCTCCACTTGGCACTGGCTGGGAGGCCACTTTACCTGATGGACCAGCCACAGGGAAGGCACCACTAAATGCTGTACAGATCTCTTAATGTTTAACAGTCAATGCATCAAGTGCCATAACAGGGTTCCTTATGATCAGTCTCCCTCTATCATTTTTTTTTCCCCTTGCTTTTCTGAGACAGGGTCTTGTTAAATAGCTCAAACTAAAGTCCAACTCACTATGTAGCCTATGCTAGCTTGACCTCACAGTGATCTTTCTGCTTTAGCCTCCCATGTGCTGGAATTACAGGTACACTCACCATGCCCTATTCTAGTCTCTTTATCCTTAAATTTGTTGATACAGTTTTCCTTAAACAAACTGGACAATAACCAAACATTTCACTTTTTTATATTGTTCCTTATCAAAGTAGCACAAATATGCCTCAATTTTATCTTTAATTGCTACCCTTCTCACAATGCTTCTCCCAGATTACACTGGATAAAAATACTGCATTAGATTGAATATGTATTTCATCCACCTGATTATTTTGATTTCTTAATAACAACTGCATCCAAGTTTTACTTTATTTTTGTAGTTCCTTAGACTTGTAGTAATAAAATCTTAGAATAGGCAGAAACGATCACAGCATTACATGTGGTTGAAAAGTCCATGTGCCTAGCACTAATGAAGAATGTATTTATTTACTAAGTGATATTTAAGGAGCAGCTACAGAAGTGAAGGAACATGCGAACCACATAACAACCTGAAAAGTGTGAAAATAATACAACTCATACCCTTGTCGCCTGTCAGTATGCAGGCGCAACATAATGAACCGGTACATACAGAAATTTTCAAAAGTTAGATAAGTACTGCATGGTAGGGGGAAAAAAGAACATTACCTTCCAACCTCTGAAACTCCATCTTATGATATGTTTAGCCTAAGCATCTCTAATTCTCATAGAAGTGCACCACTTATTATGGAATATGCTTATTGTCTTAAAAATCAAAAACACACAGAAAAAACTGGTAGTAATCTGCTGCTCAAAATCAACCAGTGAAAGTATTTTATTTTGCTGTGGCTTTTTCCAAGTCTTCTTTCTTAAAATTACCTTTTATATAATTGCGGTCTCAATTCAAATAAAAGGCTATATTTCACTTTTTAGTTTTTTCATGCATCAATTTAGGAACTCAACCACAAAAATGTAGAGTCAGATGTAGAATTTAGGTAAAAGAACATCTTTTTTCCCTATGCATGTAAAAACCAAGGCCAGAAGCTTGTTTGACTCAAGAGTGTTTGGCAAAATGACACATAAAAATTACACATGTCTTCTCCCTGTCTCTCATTATGATTTCCTAGTCCAGTGTACTTAAGCAAATTAAGGACAGGACAGGGAGTGGGGGGAGAGGCCTACCTATGCACATAAGCAGGGTGGTTGGGATAACTGCACTGTGTATTTCTGCTGGTCTGTGGAAAGGAACATGTAATGCTTTTTTTTTTTAGGTCTTCTTTTTTCAATTTTTTTCCTTTTTCTCTCTTCTTAATTTATTGTATTTTTTCTTTTATTATTTTTTTCTTTTATTCTTTCTTCTTCCAGTTCTACATGCATATTTCTGGTACTCTGAATAACTAATGTGAAGGCAACGCTATGCAATACCACCCCAATACTGTCAAATTCATATTATTTTGTCTAATGAAGTTCTGTATCATTTGTCATTTTTTTCTGTTTTAATACTATTTTATACGCTCTTTAAAAAATTTTTTTAAAAGATTAGTACATAAGAATGAAGCTATCTTCATATCCCACACCCGCTATTTTACACAAAGCTAACTGAAAAGCCAGACCTTCCTTGAGGAGCTGAACACTATCACTGGATAGCTACTTTAATGTCTCCCACAGTCCTTTCCATATACAGCCATGGCTTACAGATGTGTGCTAGGAAACCCATCCTTATTTTTGCAGCGGTATCTTTTCCTGATTAGCCTGCCTAAATCAAGACATCCTTGTTGCCACACTTCAGAAAGTCTCCTACAAGTTAGAAGCAGTCATGATCATGTACATGATTCTTCCAGACCATAAAAACTACACATAATAAATACTTCAAGAGGAGATATTGAATCAATGAATGAAACGAATCCTGGCACCACTTACCAAATTGGACTCATTCGGCGGAATGTACTTCTCTGTTCCCATGCGCACAAGTCCGTCATGGTAAAGAAATATTTTTAGTGGATCACATGATGTTACCAGAATATAAATTCGTAAATCAAACTTGTAACCTTCCATTAGGAAAGGCTTTTCAATGTATTCTTGAACAATTAAATGATCCTGAGATGGAAGCTTATCCCCATTTCTTATCAAAGAAATCCTAAGTGTGAAGAAAAGAAAGAAGAAAAATTCAACCTGGAAGTGTTTAAAAAGTTCTCCATATACTCACTAAGAAAGAAAACAGTGCAATGAGAAATTTCAAAAGTTCAGCCCTCCACAAAAATAATGAATAAAAAAAAAGTAAACTTTGGACTTATATACACAGCTAAAAGCCTGCAATATCCAGAAGACAATCACGAAAAAAACAGTTGGATCTTGTGGTTATTCTGACCTGCCAAGGGCCAGCTCACTTTTATCTCATGTAACTTGTAACTCTGCTAGTGCTAAGTACCTACCTGGAGGAACAACTATTGAAAGCATTTAAAAGAAAATAGTCCCTGAGGGCTAAGGCAAAAGATTAACATTCGTAGTATACAAGAGAATAACTAAAAAGACTAAGGAAATGCTCAGGTATGAAATTCTTTGAGTTTTTGTAAAACTCTAACACATGCCTTTGGAGTTAGAAGCCCAGGTGTATGTCTGAGCTAGATGCAAGCCCAGGAAAGATCTGACAAGGCCTAACCTTCATCTCTGGCAAATCATCAAACTGCCTAAGCAGAACTGAAGGAGAAGGCAGAACTGTGAACTGACTGCATCCTGGCACTTCCTATACTATCACAAAAAAAAAAAAAAAAAAAAAAAAGACTGAACGGAAGATTATTACTTATATATAACTTAACAGTAAAGGTAAGGGCTGGCCAGACAGCTCAGCAGACTAAAGCGCCTGCTTCAGCAGGGTACAGTGGCCAGAGTTCAATCCCCGGCATGCCGTGTGAGCCCCACCCCAAGGTGCGCTGAGACAGGGACTGAGACTGGGCATGGTGGCGCACGCTTGTAATCCCAGTGCTCAGGAGGCTGACCACAGAAGAATCACTGTGTCTGATCTGTGTAGTGAGACCATGTAGACCCTCTGCCCTGTAGATCCTATACTAGAAAGTACATAAAAAATAAAATTTTTTAAAAAGAAAATCAACATTGAATAACTGATATAAAATTACACTTATTTTTAAACAACCAAACCAAAATCAAAAATAATATATGATTGTATTATTACATTATGCTTCAAAGGTAAAGCAAATTTCTTCGACAATAATGTAACCTGCTAGCAACCATTTCATGTATTTTTTTATTCCACAGGATTTTAAATCAAAAATCAAAATGGTTCAAGTATACTTTATTTTAAAAGACATGTAACATCTTCTTTGAAAATGTGCATTGCAGAAAACCAAACAGAAGTAAGCAAAACCAAACAAGAATTTTAAGTTTTATTCTCAGAACATTTCTAGTTCTTGGCACTACCTTACAATGTGCTCTATTTTATTTTAAATCTAATTACCATGGCTACATAAAGAAAAATAATTATAAACCAAAGAACACACATATTTTGCTGGAAGAATTTTAGCTATAAAAAGTAACTCCCTTTCTGTTTCCCCAAGTTAACTTAGCTCTACTACAGCAATTTATTTCATTTTCCAAATTTATTAAAAGTATTATGTTTATGAAATTAGAAAATAGCTTTGTTTCTCTTATATTTTTACCTCCAATTAAAGTCTTACAACCTGTTGATTTAATTCTTAAACTTAATTACTAAAGCCTGTGAGACAAGTTAAAAGAATAAGGCTCATTAAAGAGTCAGCCAAAAAGCAATAGCAAGAAACTTATTATTTTTTCATAACGGCACCCAACCGGGATAATTATGCTCATATATTCCTTCCTCTTATTTTTAAATTGTTATGCTTCCAAGTCAAAATAAACCTACCCATGACCCATTGCTCCATTGGCAGGTTTTACTATAAAGGTTTTCTGCTTCCGTTTTTTCTTCAACTCTTTCACATAGTTCTGAAACTGAGTATACTCAGAAGGGAAGATCCATGTTCGCGGAACAAAGGTATAATCCAGAGGACGAGACTTGATCATTCTGTAAAATAGAGACAATCTGAAGGATAATTTCTATTCGGACTTCACAAATTTTATTTCCTTGAGCTAGTGATACTACATAGATTTAAATTCCCTCCATTCGTTTATTTTTATTTATTTGTTACAGGCTCTCACTAAACAGCTTGAACTCGTAGTGATCCTCCTGTCTCAGGCTCCCCAGCACTGGGATCACAGGAATGCGCCACCATGCCCAGTATTGGTGGCTGACACAGCGCGCCCTTCCTGGCCCTGCACTGCATGCAGTACCAGGGATCAAACCTGGGTCCTTACACTTGTCAGGCAGTGCTTAGACCACTGAGATCTCTCCTCAGCCCTTGTTCATTTATAGATTCAATCAAAAAATGTCTATTTACTAATAAGGCCTCACACCTACTACGTACTAGATACTGGACACTTGGAATACATCAGTTGAAAAAAAAAATCAAAAATCTCTGTCCTAGGCTGAGGAGATAGCTTGGCACCATAAGCACCTGCCTGGCAAGTGCAAGGACCAGAGTTCAATCCCCTGAGCCACACACAAGTCATGCTGGCCCTAAACTGGGCGTGGCACTGCACGCCTGTGATCCCAGCACTGGGGAGGCTGAGACAGGAGGATTATTACAAGTCCAAACTGCCTAGTGAGACTCTGCATCAAAAAAATTTTAAAGAAGAAAAATCTTTGCCCTGTTAAGAATTCACATATTACTACAATGCAACGATCTGGCCACACACTATGCTAGACACTAGTTACATTAAAATAAATTAGTATGTCTCTATGCCTGATGAATTCACAAACAGGCCATTAATTACAAACCAATGTGATAAATACACAGCAGGTAAGGCCAGGTAACCTGCAGAAGTCATTAACTCAGCCTCGTGTGTGGGCACGCATGTTTCAGGGCAGTGCTATTTCTATTTTCTCTTTGAACATGACTTTCGGGTTTCTGGGTCATCCTGTCAAAGCAGCCTGTGCCTCCCTTTTATAGCACTGCCTTTGAGAACATAACTGCTTTTCCAAGAAAACCACGTGACAGCTTGTGCTGGAGTGCCCAGGTGCCCTCTATACAGACTACTACACATGCAGTGATAGTTTTGCAGTTTCTATAAATTAGGCTGCCTACTTGATGCGTAATTTATGGATAATACTAGATATAAAATGCTTATTTTTGATAAATCTCACATGTTAATTATTTTGTGTATACTGATTCCCCCCAAAATTAATAATAAAAAAATTAAAATAATGGCAATTGTGAAAAATATAATTACTACAAAATAAGTTTTTCTACATGTGCAAATCTTTCACAGATGAACAGATACTGTCTCCAAACAGGGCTGAGAAAAGTGCAAATGGAACCACAGTGTACGCTATGCACAGTAGAGTCTAACTTCCAAGATCAGGTTGTCAGGCGTGGGTTACGCAAACGAAGATTCACGAACCTTCGTACTTTCTGTGCTCTATCAGCTCCTTCAAAATTTATACTACAAATAGGAAATGAAAAATAATTACCATCTACACTAAGTCTAAAAACTTCTTTCTCATCTACACTAAGTCTACAAATGAAATAATCTTAGTACAAATAGGTTAACACTGAGTGGTTTCAGAATCACAAACCAAAAAAAGAAAAGTAACACAGTAACAGTGCTAATGCCTGTTTTCCTTTCCAACACCTTTAAAAATATTTATTATATGTTTACAATGATATAAAATTAGATCACAGTACAATTTTAACTTAAAAATAGATTTTAAAACTAAGCACACCGCACTGAAGAATGCTATCATGCTCTGACATTATTGTTGGCAAAAAAAAAAAAAAAAAATTAGCACACATATTTTTACTGTGTGTATTTTATTCCATTTAGGTAGTCTACCTTAAAAAGAAATGCACAGGGCCAGGGATTTAGCTCAGTGGCACAAGTGCCTGCCTGGCAAGCACTGGTCCCTGAGTTTAATTCCTGGTCCCCAAATAAACAAACAAAAAAAGAAATATGCAGCTTTAGCCAGGAATTTGGCAGTCAGATACTTTCTGTTTTATCACAGATTTACTAAATGATATTAAATAACTAGTTAACTACTTTTATTACTAGGGCACTATATTTTTTCCCAATAGAAAAAGATTTCTTCCTAAAGGACAGTTCCAAGAACGGTAAGGAATGGGAAACTGCCTACCAGCTGACCTCATTTAATCATACAAACTATTCTCTAAAACAGCAGCCAGAAAGGATCTTCCCACAATGCACCTCTGGTGGAATCGCTGCTATTCTGCCCCCCACCCGTATGGCCTTCCCAGTAAAGTCTATAATGCTGATCAGCACCTTTCCCCCATCTTGCCTTACTCCCCATTCAACTCTCTGTACTCCAGCTGCACTTGGCATTTTTCAATGACTTGATTATTCATGTTTTCTCCCCCTGCATGACCTACTCTTCCTGCCTGGATGGTTCTTCCCTTCCATCTGTGTCACTAAGTTCTTTTCATTATTCATGTATCAATTTCCATATCACTTCCTCAGGGAAACACTTCCGAATTCCCTAATTAGGTCCGAATTTTTCCTATGCACCACTACAGACTTACGTGCCTCTACTTCATAGCACTTATCAAAGCTATAATTGAATATTATAGGAACCTGAATCTGCTTTTGATAAACATATGTGTGCAGAGTCCAACACCACGCCTGCCACACAGGAGCATAGAATGTGTAAAATAGCAAGTGAAGCATCTACCCAAAATCTGATGGGGTAGGTCCCTTTTTCACTAAAGCTCACTCTTTTCTACATAACCCTGAAATCACACTACTTGTATTTATATAACATCCGAGCCAGAAACTCAAGAGTCTACCCACAGACTTCCCCCTTGCCCACCCTTAATTCTCACATCACAGCTCTTTTCAAATCCTATCAATTCTTTCTTTCAGATTTATTCTCTTCTCCGCTTCCACTATCCCATTTTTGGCAAGTTAGATATTTGTTACTTCTTATCTAGATTTAGATAATCATCTCCTCCAAAACTTTCTCCCTCTAGTTCTATTGCCCATGAATTTATTATCCACAGTGCCACAATGTTCTAAAATATTTCCTGATTAAGAACATTCAAAACTTGTATTCTTCTCAAGAGGGGTGTATGTGTGTGTGTGTGTGTGTGTGTGTGTGTGTGTGCATACATGTTTTGAGTACTGAATGAGATGAATGAATAAGTGATGAAATAAAATATGATCTACAAGGCCTCCCCACGTTGAGCCTCCTAACGACCTACAAGCTACAGGAACTGCTTTAAGTTTCACACAGTCATGTTGGCTCAAGCTGCCATGTATCTTCTTCCTTGTTATCTTTGCCCATAAACTCCTCACCTCCTTAAAAACAAACTCCTGCATACTTCCTACTACCCATATTGTATCCTAACTATGCCAAAAAGCTTTCCCTAGTTCCTAACAGTGGTGTCTCCCCATCTCTGTCACCGTGTACCTCTAATGTGGCATCATCCCACTTCTACATTGGTTGTATTCCTCTCTTACTAAAAAGTGAGTTCTAGGTCTTATTTATCTTAAATATCAGCAATCTCTGGCACATAATCTAGACCTACCAAAAAACTGTTAAGTAAATACATGTTTTAAACTCAAATAAAATCATATTACTATTTCTCCAATTATAAATATAAATTAACTTATGAATAGTCCACTTTTAAAAACAATTGCTTAGCATCTGACATTCTTAAACTAAAAGAAACATTGAAAAATTCTAACCAACAATTAGAAACAAAAATTATATAAAAATGTTCTAGTTCATTCAGCAAAACACTTGAGTAACTTTTAACAGTTTTTCTCATAAACTATTACTGTGACTATTGGCCTCAGAGATAAATATACACGCATGTATATGTCTGGAAGGCCATGCTTACATGTGGCTATGTGTATGCACACACACACATGCAGCCAGTACAGCTCTTCACATATGTTACATGTTCAATAATCAAGATGAATATACACACGGCATAAAATGTAACAAATTAGTTTCCTTAAGGGTAAACTAAAAATAAGTATCTGCTGAATGCCACATAAAAATTTAAACGAAAAACTTCTTTTACTTCACTCCACATATAAATTACCTCATATTTAAAAGAAAAAAAATTCTGTTATTTGAGAAAACAAGGTGCAATCAAAAAAGCTGCAATTGTGGACACTGGGATCCTGACCAACTCTGCTGATAACTATTTATTTGACTTCATGCAAGCTATTCATTCCTCTCAGCCTCAATTATCTCCTCTGGAAAGGATTACACTAGAGAACTCTAAGGCCATGCTAGCACTAGAATTCTCTCTTTTCCATCTAAATACCATTTCAAATAAATGCAACTTTATACAACATAATATTCATAACATAAATTCTGAATAGTTCTTTATTACAAGAAAATGAAGATTACTTGGTCATATTTCTTGCTAAGAAATCCTTTCTACAGATCTCCCCCATTCCTGGAAAATGGTTGATCCTCTGAAAAATAAAAAGATAAATATTAATATTCTCATTGGCTTCATGAATATATTTGTTTATACTATGAAGTTAGATCTGCCCTTAGAGTTTTATATACTTTGATTAACTGCTAATTATTAATTCAAAAGATTAAAATTAAGTGTAGTCAGAGAATAAAATTATAAAATTTCAAAGGAATCAGGAAAAGGAGATTACATAAGCGATAATGTTCTAATGGTCTTTCCCGAATAAACGGTAATTCAACAGGCAAATTTTAGAGTACTAGGCTTACTATATGAACATATCGTCATTGCAGAAAAATGATGAAAATGGAGTTATACTCTCCCTCTGATCAACTGGGTAGTAATCGCTAAACTAGAAGATGAAGAAGGACTACACAAAATCACAATTGTCTAAACTAGTTAATATTTAGATTTTTAATTTGATGTTCATTTTCTCCTGAATATAAAATTCTATAATAAAAAATAACAGGTTGCATATAATTGGCAAAGCAACTTATGCCCCATCCTCATCCCCCCAAGCCATTGATTTCATCACTCATATCTATGTGTAAAGCAAAGTATCATCTCAGAAATGGGGTTTTGTGTTGCTTTTAGTGGAGTACCAGGAATCAAACTGAGGACCTCACACCTGCCAGCCTGGTGCTGTGCCGTTGGGCTAGATCCCTGGGCCTACTAAGGGTAGTTTTTTTCCTACTGATTCTTTATTAAAGAAGGAAGAATTTAAGATTAAGTTTGAAAGGTATGGAAGTTTCATTGAAAAGTCAGCTGAACTGGATAGCAACAAAACAGCTATTCAGAATTAGAACTGAAATCAGTCAACACAGAATCTTATAAAGAAAATTGTCACAGAATCCATGCCATTTTCCTCATCCCAATAATCTGTCCTGGTTAATTCCCCACCTGGTAATTTTGCAGCTCTGCAATCTTCTCTTGCTGAACAGCAGAATCACACCAGATAAGGTTACTCGTTTCATCTTCATCTGGAGTTTTCATAAATCCCATTTCATCTATTACTAAACGAACTACAAGAAAATAGTTAAGCCAGAATTTAAAAACTTCTGAAATACTTTCACTGGAGAATATACATACCTATAAACACATGATATGCTATCTTAGTTTACAGTGTCTTATTAGGAAAATAGCCACTAGTTCTAGCATACCCATATTTTTAATTACAACAGTTTTATTGGAGACCAAATTATTTCATACAGTAACTGAGAACCATTTTATATCACTTCCCATTCCTTAGTTTCCATACTTTCAGGTTTAACAGGTACACAAAACTGCCAAAGGACATGGCAATTAATTTTATCACCATGAAAATACAGATGGCTGAGACAACGTGTCCACTGAGGACAATGCACTTGCGCGGCTTTTGCATACCAGAGCGAGGTAATCACAGGCACAGGTAGGAACAGTCCTGCTCATCAGGTCCACCTTCTACCCTCCACCTCCCCAGCTCAAGCTACTGCTTAATCCAAGTTATCTTTGTCTAGTCAGGGCATTGAATAATGAAGAGAAACTCACAGGAAAGATTCACCACACATCAATCCTCCTGTGTTCCTGACCTGGAAATTCTACTGAAAAACTATGCTTTGAAAAAGTCTTCCTTCTAAGTAAAACCTATTTATGTGTCCCTCTGAGGTAGATTTCACCATCAACACATTGCCATTTTCCTTCCAACAAACTTCAAATTAAAAAAAAAAAAAAAAAAAAGTAATACACTTAGGGTAAATTTTGGGTTCCAACAGAATTCTGGGTCCTAACATAATGGCATATCTCTATGGCAGTCCTTAAGCCTTTCTTTTTAAGTGTTTTCTTCCTCTGAGTACCCTCTATACTAGAAGAAACGGTATTAATTGTCTGAATGAGTTAGCTCTGTTCAAAAATGGTAACGAGATACTGTTGGTCTGGAGTCCTGGGAACCCTGGACCATTTGCTGCCTGAGGAGAAAGGATTGTATAGGCCAGCACACCCAGAATGCAAGCGTAACAGAGGACAGAGAGTGGAGGTGATGAGGTCCGGGAGGAGACGCACAGGTGGAGCTGCTGTGTTTCAGAAGCTGAAACTGGAATGAGGCCCAGCTGATCGCAACAAGCACGGTGTAAAGGCAGCACTGTTCTCTCCTGGGCTGCAGACTGCCACACAGCCTTGCCACCCCAGGACTCAGCAGCTGTGTGCTGCTGGAAGCTCACACAGAGGCAGGGGCCACCTCAGTGCAGCCTGGGAGATTCCTGGTGTGCACACAGAAAAGCACCAGGGCTTCCTAAGGTCAGCACACGATCAGCCCTGTTCCTGAGTAAATGAGGGACACTGGCTTGGGCCTCTCCAAAATACCTGGGAAGACCCAGACACAGTAAGTGGAACTCCTGGAAACTGGATGGAGAACATGTCATGAGCATCTTGAGCCTGCTGGTGAGCCTCACACAAGCTGGGGAGGCTGGGAGCACAGAGGTTATTCAAGAATAGAAGGAAAGAGGGCCAGAGATATAGCTCAGTGGACCAAGCATATGCTTAGGCAAGCACAGGGACCAGGGTTCAAGTCCCGTGGTGGCACACGCCTGTAATACCAGCACTGAAAACAGGAGGATCACTACGAGTCCAAGCTGCATAGTGAGACCCTGTACCAAATACAAGGAGGAAGAGGAGGAGGAGGAGGAGGA
>NW_004524685.1:6091650-6092166 GCF_000260255.1 Octodon degus | reverse complement strand
AAATAGGATCACAAGTCCGCATCTTGTACAGCAATTAACCACTAAGAAGAATATATGCAGTGTATTATTTGTTGAAAAAAAAAAAACAAATGATACATGCATATCATGTTCATGATAGCACAACTTTTCATAGGTAAATCATGGAAGTGACCTATATTACCGTCGACACATGAATGCGTAAAGATAAGGTACTACATGCAAAGAATAGAGGAAATAAAAATAGATTTGAGCCCTTGTAGAAATAGGGATGGAGTATGAGAACCATAATGTTAAATGAAATAAATAATAAAACATAAAATACAGCCTTGCTTGTCCAATATAAGAGACACAGAATAAAAATAATTTAAAGAGCAAAAAGAAAGAGCCCCATTAAGACAGGGAGGTAGATTTTGTAGAGATGGGAAGGAGAGGTGGGCAGGAGGTGAAAGAGAAAGCAAGGGGTTGCAGTTGGGGCTGAGGGTGCAAAAATGATCAAGATGTAAATTATATCAAATCCCAAGTATAATGTAATCATTA
>NW_004524685.1:6090621-6091172 GCF_000260255.1 Octodon degus | reverse complement strand
GAAGAAATGTACGGAATACCTTAAATGCTGTATTTTATTCACAGTTTCCCTCTTCTGAATTCACAAAAATGATGTAAGATGTTTAAATACCATTTAAAGGCTCTTTTCAACACATACAACACTGACATATTAATAAACCACTGTACACAGGTGAGGACTTCTGGTTCCAGGCAGCTTGGCCAGCCAGACCTCACGCTTGGGCAGCACTGAGTCCCCTTGAGCATTGGGCTCAGGCAAGATCAGTTCAGGGACAGAGGGCTGCACCTGCAGAGGAAGGACCTGTGACCCAGCCACACAGGGTGGGGACACGATGGTTTATTTCCAAATATAATTCTAACAAGCAACAATCTGTGTGGTAACTGCACAAGGTACTCACGTTTACACTGAAAACAGAGAAAGCAGAACTCAAATCTAGATGTGTTTTGTAACTCACACCTCACTCAAAATATAACTTTAAACATTTCAAATAAAATTATCTCTAGAATAAAATGCTTTATGTAATTCTTCTCCTCATAAAGTAACAAAACCACACAAAATCATTAAAAAAATCA
>NW_004524685.1:6086103-6090521 GCF_000260255.1 Octodon degus | reverse complement strand
ATTACCTACACTTCCCTACAGGCACATGTGACCAGGTGACTAAAGAAACAAATGTAGGGACTGATGAGTAAATTCCGCAAAAGTGGAAGTTGTTGAGCAGGACTTTCAGGTAATTCATGTTAAGGGAAACAGAAGATCAGTGGAGACCCATTTATTTGCTTTCCTGAGCTGGTGCCCAATGCTATGGTAATTTTTAGTGTGACACTGATTTTATCTTGGAAATACTGCATCAATCTTAAAACTGCTTACCTCCAGAGAAAATAATCTTGCATCTTGTCTAATCCACTATTATTTTTGTGTTTCTATTACCATCAGCTAACTGCACACTTTAATTGGCACGCTGCTGTAGTAGAAACGGTAATTACATACAGTGCAGTACTACTCTGCTGTAAGAAGACTTGAGTCATCTGTTAAAAAAGATAAGGGCTGGGGAGATAGCTCAGCAGTCTAAGCACCTGCCTAGCAAGCACAAGGAGACCCAACTTTGATCCCTAGTAATGCATGCTTGCTGGCCCTGGAACCGGGCATAGTAGCACATGCCTGTAATCCTAGCGCTAGGGATTTTGAGACAGGAGGATCACTATGATTCTGAACTGTAGTAGAAACCCTCACTGTATCCAATAAATAAATTTTAAAATGTTAAAAAAATGGATGCACTGTGAGACCATAACATTAAGTAAAATAACATAGCCACACAAGCTTAAATACTACATGGATTCTCTTGAGAAACCTAAAATGTAAATAAAGAACAAAATAAAAGTGAGATAAGAGGAAATATTGAAACACATCTTTCTCAAAGGGGAAAGTGGTCAAGAGATGGGGAGTGGGGAGGAAGGGGAGGGACAGGAAATGAGATGTGTCAGGCACATGCATCAGCTCCACACAGGGAATGAAGCCATTCCACACTGGGAACACGTATCAGAAAAAAAGGACAGAGCAAGACCCACGGTTGGGGGCTCACAAACAAAAGGAATTACAAGCTGGTATGTACTTGCACCAACTCCACATGAGGAATGTAAGCATTATATGCGACAGACATGTAGTACTATAAATTTTTTAAAATGAACTTACTACATTGTTTTTTTAAAAAGGTAGATCAGCTAAAATCCAAAGTCACCGACAGAATGAGTTTTGGACATTGATCGTTTTAGCCATAGTCTTTATTGCCCTACTTTCTGTTAAGAGTCTGCTCTGGTAAAACCCTGCCCCACGTGCAGGCACACAGAGCCCCATTACCCTCTTACTCGCTGGGTTCTAGGAGCACAAGTAACACAAGAGCTGATTAAAAAGAGAAAAATGTAAAAGTGGTATTAATTTTCCATATACATGGAGATCTTCACCAAAAAAGGTGAAGTCAAAAAAAAAAAAAAAGACCAAATCATGATCTTCTGATAATTTTTAGACACATAATAATAAATCTGTGCAGGAAAGGTAAAGGACAAATGGATATCTGGAATAAGGTAATAATAAATTTTAGGGACTTCATCAAGACGTATTTTGAGGCCAGTGCAGGAGCTAGAGGGAAGAAAATAAGAGTTACTTCAGGGCATGTTTATTCACATTCCTTGCAACTCTATCACTGGTGATCAAGGCTAATTTGCAACCAGTGTTGTGAAGGTGCTTCCTTACTAAACATTTGTCACAGCTTGCTGGAGTTGGGAAAAAACACACCACGTGGCCCTTTCTGAAGTTACAACTCCTCAAGTGGTTTCAGCTTTAAAAAAAAAACAAAAAACCCAGTCCTTAGGGCCGGCCAGATAGCTCAGCAGACTAGTCCTGTGTAAGCAGAGCACAGCTGGCGGGGTTCCATCCCCTTCGAGTTGTGCCGGTCCCGCCAAGGCTACAATTGAGACTGGGAGTGGTGGCGCCCACCTGTAATCGCAGCACTTGGGAGGCTGAGAACAGGAGCATCACTATAAGCCTCTGTGTAGGGAGACCCTGGAGAACCTTTACTAAATACATTTAAAAAAAAAAAAATCAATATACCACATGGTACATTTTGTCTCAATTCCTTCACATGTGATTCAGGTAGAGTTAAAGCTGATTCCAACTCCAAGGGTAAACTAATAACCTAGGTCTCAAGCAGTCATGGAGTCCCATCCTCTCAACCACGGAGCTGGCTCAGCAACTCAGGATTCTAACCGCAGGAGTCAATGAAAGCTCATGAGTCACACCTGAAACTGTCAGGCTCTAGAAGAAAATAAGATTCTTCATGTGAGCTGGATTTGAATTTGAGAAGATATATACCTACAGTGGCTAATTCCCTTCTTCCTGCTACAGAGAGTCTGAGAAATAATTTAATTTTAGCTTTTGAATTTTTTTTTCTTTTTTTATTTTAGGGAAGGATCTACAGGGTGTTCAGGGTCTCATTACTATATCGGACTTATAGTAATCTGCCTGTTTACAGTCTCCCAAGAGCTGGGATTACAGGTGTGCACCACCACACCCAGTCTCAATTGCATTCTCATCGGGCCTTGGGGTGGGGCAGGCATGGCAGGTCCTGGGAATTGAACCCCTGACCCCTGCGCCTGCTTGCAGGTGCTTTAATCTGCTGAGCTATTTGGCCGGTCCCTAAATTTTGTTCTTAAGAAGTTTACTTCAAAAAGTCCTGGCCTAAAATTCCTCAATTCAAATAAAATAAGAGGTTTTCTTACATGTTTCTTCCATGACACAGGTACCAGGCAGTAGTTTAAAAAGTTTTAATTTACATATTCTCTAACCTCAAATATAGATTGTGTAACACAGGAGCTGAATGCTGGGCTACTATATCAGGGGACACAATACTGTAAAAGGCTCTTGAGGGGCCAGGGATATAGCTCAGCAGCATAAGCGCCTACCTGGCAAGCACAAGGTCCTGAGTTCAATCCCTGGTACTGCCAAAAAAAAAAAGGTTCCTGACTTTTAAAATCAGAAACTTTCAATTGTCCTGACTTGTAAATCTCTCTAAATCACTAAAATTAAGCCATGATCCAAGAATCATTCAAAGTTTGGAAAATCCTCAAGAAAAAGAGCAACATTGCAGGCATAGTCCACCTAATGCTCTGTATGCACCTATTAAACTAAGATGTACATATAAAACTTTAAGGAGCAAAAGATTATAAAGGCATTATGCTTCTAGATCATTACATGAGATGCAAAGTGAATTCACAAGATAATCTTTGGAAAGAAATAAAAATACTAACAGCTTTTACAGAACAGACCATCTGTCAAGAAAACCAAACTAAGTTGTATTTTTATGAAATTTGATCATTTAAAAATAAGACTATTTCCCCAACATCAGGCCAGGTCTTTAAAAACTATCTATTTGGCACCACGATTTCTGCCATGAGACCTATCCTTTTATAGACATGCACAGGATAAGAACTATTTTTATCCATTCTAAAACACAGTAATGGAATGTAAAACAAAATTTGTGCCTGAAGTTAAGCAATGCCCAATAATGCGGCCTCCAGAGATACTCTCACACAACACTACAAATTTAATTTTCATTCATTCTTTTTCTTGACCACTAGCTTCCCTTTTCACACACAGAAAATAAATACTATGAAGATTTATCACCAATCTGTTTGTGAGTTTAATGATCTGTCCATTTCTCAGTATCTCATAGAGGCACTAAACATTTTTAAAGCTCTCGTTTTAGGTGCTCTCACAAGGAAAAAAAATGTACCTCCCACCTTCAACATATATAGTTTTCTTCCAGAAAAGATACCTATGAGCTCACAAACTACCTGAAATATAAAAGTTCACACAAAACCCATGATATCAGCTATCACCTCAACTCTACAAGGATCCTAAAAATCTAGGGATAGTGGAATCATATACTCTCAGTATGGATCTCAGTGGTATCAATTAAATATATTCAATCAACAAAGCTGGCTTTCAGCCATGCTTCATGAGATCTAGACTTAATGTTTTAACCTTACCTTGTATTAGAAATCATACAATATATAACTTTTACTAGCAGAATAAATACATTCTTCAGATCAGATTCAATCAATGTTCTTTCTTTCTTTCTTTCTTTCTTTCTTTCTTTCTTTCTTTCTTTCTTTCTGGTATTGGGGATCAAACTCAGCACCCTTGTGCTCACCAGGCAGGCATTTAAGCCACTGAGCTACCTCCCCAGCCCCAAACAATGTGCTTTAAAAAATGGTCATTAGGGGATGGGGATATGGCTCAGTGGCCCAGAACCTGACAAAAATGGTCATTTGGTTCTGTTTGTCTTAAACTAGCTTGGATGGCCTTGCCACAACTCACATAATCTGTATTTTTAAAGATCTGTTTACATCAGTACATGAAATGATACATCTTACTATGTGTGTTTGGAGTGCAACTTGGAATAATCTCCCTGCCTGCACTGTATTTCATTTGAGTATCTTCTTTAAACAACTAAAATGTAAGTTTCTTTTTTTTTTTTTTTT
>NW_004524685.1:6077146-6086003 GCF_000260255.1 Octodon degus | reverse complement strand
AGAGAGAGAGAGAGAGAGAGAGAGAGAGAGAGAGAGAGAGAGAGAGAGAGGCTTTCAGGAAAAGTTAAGTATTAAATTTTGAATTCCTTTTTTAGCTAAGCTATTTAACTGCACTTTTATTTTCACTGAAATTACAGAACTCAATAATATCTTTTTTAAGGAAATCATCCTTCACTGCACTGGAAAAGAATTCCTCCAACATGTCATAAACTTTATAGAAAGCACTTTAAAAGTCTATTATACAAAAAATAGTTGTCTCTATATATAGTGCCTACAATTCTATATAGTATTCAGCACCAAACCACTTCTTCCAACAATTCTGAACATCCTATTTTTTCTGAAGAAACCTACCAATTTCAAACTTTGTCCCAGCAACATTTGCTGTAATTATTCCCTTCTTTTTCTTCTTTCTGACTTTCCTTTTCATGGTGCTTTGATAAGGTAATTCCGTACTCAGAGTCAGAGGAGAAGGTGTCTGTATAACTGTAAAAGAAAGGTAAACAATCAAGTATTACTACAATTTAAAAATAAACCCACACCAGAAATACAACTCCCTCCTACCACAACTTAAGTTATGATACCTTAAAAGTTCATAAGTAATTTGAGTAATTTAAAAACTTAACAGTAACTATTCCTAACACATTCATATCTTGTGACATGGAACATCAACTTGCTTACCCCCTTCTTGGGGCAAAGATGGCATCGCTGTCTGCAGCAGTTAACAAGAAGCGTGGGCCTCTGTACCAGAAGCTCAGGAAACCTGCAAGTCCTGCGCCAGTCTAAGAGGAATGTGGTCCCAAATCACTGAAAGTTCCTATCATATTATCTTGGTGGAATCCTCAGATTTCAAGACACAAATTATGAGATAAAAAGGTACCTGTAGAGATTTTTAAACAAAATAATTTGGAAAACAACTGTTAAGTAAGTTTTTATTTCTGATACATGCGAATATTATTCTTTATAAAAGTCAAGACAACAAATTCAATCAACAAATATCTTTCAATTTATTAAACTTTATGTAAGATATCACAGTGTGGTTCATTATTCTGAAAAGACCACACAATCTAGTGGAAGTTTTATTAAATTTTTATATACATCAAATAACAAACACAAGCAATGACAATAATAACAAATTCACTTCTAAGTATCAAACATCTGCCATCTGAGGCAGTTTCCCTATACTACTCAATCTTTTAGCAAGCCTTGGAGGTGGGAGCTTTTAACCACACATTGCAGATTAATAGAGCTGAAGAAAGGACAAAAACTTTTGTCAGTCCTTATAAAGAAAGCAATTAACATAAGAGAAATTAAAATGAAGAGCCTCCTGAAGTCAAAGCCAGAGTCCTATAACCAGGAACCCAAACGACCTTCAAACCAATACCTAACACACAACTGCAACAATGCCTTTAATAGGAAGTGGTGAACTAACTACCAGGGGTAGAGATTATCTACTGAGTGAATGCAGAAAAGAGGACAGCACAGAACAGACCACTTGTGAACGGCGCCTTACAAAATGGGCCAAGCTTAAAGGGCAGAAAATAGGAGGAGTCAGTACTGTTAATCTCATGAGCACGATGAACTTCTCTTTAAGGAGCTACTTTGATTTAGCTTACACTCAACTTGACTTATATTTGCACTGTGAATGCACGCACCCATGCCCTGACTATACTAGATGGAAATCTTATACTATCAGCTTTCTCATTTCTCCCTTCATAATGTTACAATCTTTGAGTTTTTGTAAAATGTCCCTATACAGAATAAAAAGTTAAACCTATTAGGACAAAGGTATGTAACTACCTCTACTCAAGAGATTATCAGAGTTATAAGAAACTCAGAAACATTCAGCTACATAAAACGTGACTCTTCAGAGAACAGAATCTGTAATAAAGAGGGGCTTGGGTCCGAGACTGGTGTCTGTTTTGCCTTATGCACTGTGAGCTATGTGGAAGCTCCACTTGCCCTGGGTCACAGCGAGAAGACCTGCAGGCCACTGACCACGGGGCAAGACAAGGACCTGCTGCGGGAGACAAGGGCTTCAGAGCAGAGCAACAGCAATAGGAAGTTTTGCTTAATAAAGTTTCTTTATTAACCCTTGTCTCAGCCTTACAAGAAGGCTTTGTTCTTCTTACTAGCCCGCAGCAAATGACATCCTGTTCCAGGAAAAGGACACCACCCTCTCTGAAAATGTGTGTTTGTGTTCAAGAAATGGTGCCAAGCTTGGAGTCTTTGACTTGCCCAGCCTAAGGCACCAACCTCCCAGCGCTGCTTTACACATTACTAAATTGTCTGCCTCTTATCTCACCCTCGCCTACCCGCATACAGACACTTGGCTGGGTCCTAGAAGGAACTTACATATATCACCCCAATATTCATTATTAATAAGAGCTATTCTTAAAGACAATTTAGAGCTTCATGTGTTCTCAGCTATGATTTGTACTAGAATTCCCCAGTACAATCCAGTATCAAAGGTAGGAAATTTTTATGACAGAACAACAGTGGGCAGTGTGTTAAGCCTTTTACACAGTTTGTCTCATTAACCAACATTGAGCTTCAGTTCATTATTCCCATTTTCCAAACAGGTAAACTAGGGCCTGCCAAATAGCTCAGCGGATTAAAGCACCTGCAAGCAGGCACAGGAGCCAGGGGTTCAATTCTGGGGCCTGCCGTGCCGGCCCCGCCCCCAGAGGCACGCTGAGGCAGCGATTGACATTGGGCATAATGGCGCACTCCTGTAATCCCAGCTCTTGGGAGGCTGTAAACAGGCGGATCACTAAGAATCTGATCTAGTAGTCAGAACCTGAACACCCTGTAGACCTTTCCATAAAATAAAAAAAAAAAAAAAAAAAAAAAAAAGATATACTAAGGCTAGTAAGTTCAAAAAACCAAGGAGAGCTAAAACTCAAGATAGCATGGTTTAGAAACAACTCATTTCTGATGAAATACTCAATCAGGGGAGCACCACGATTTTCAGACAGCATGTAAGACACTACAATGACCTACCACTCGAGGAGCTACAACGCTCCCGCAGTACATGCTGCAAGATGTGGCCACCGCCGGGGCACTCGCTGCAGTTTTCAGTAGTTAAAAGATAAACAGTGAAGCTCACAGTGAACATCTCTAAACGGATCTCTCAGCTCCCCATCTGAAGTGGAAAAGGCCTAGATCATGTCTCAGAAGAGACAAAGGAGTAGCCTAAAGTTCAGTCCAGTTTCTTTCTGGAGGCTCTCTGTTGCTTCAGGGAGGTAACTATTTGAGTTCATGAGTTCTTGTCCAACATCTTGTTACTGGAGTAAACAAAGGTCCCCTTTACAGTGTCAGAGTTTTAAGTTCATTAAAAGTAGGTGACAAAGTCAACAAGACTTTGAGAACAATGTGAACCTAATTACACTAGGCTCTCAAATGGAATCTTTTCATTTCTAACAAACAATAAGAAAAACAACAAATGTGTAAAATTTTAAGAAAAGAATGCTTATACCTTCTCCTCACTTGCCAATTTAAAAATTATATTCTCCACATAAAAATCTTACTGAATTCCATTTACATTTGGTGAAAATGTTTAACACACTAGACTTCAAGGAAAGCTATAACTACCTTTCACAAAGGAGAAAGTGTTTGTTACTTGTGAAATACTTGAAGCCAATGGCTTCCCAACTTTGACTGCAAAGAAAAATCACCCCTGAAGCTTTGAAAAGCATAGTGTCAGGACTGAATCTCCACACCAATGAGGAGCCAGCTGTCAGCACTTTTTTCAGTTTCTATTTTTTATTAGTACATGTTTGCAGCACAGAATGATCCTATTATTCACAGGCAGTTGGTGCACCTAAGACTACACAGCTAAGTGAAATAAACCAGACACATAAGCTTAAATATCACACGGTTTCTCTTACGTGGGAAATCCAAAATATAAATAAAGAGCAAACTAAATGGACAGGAAATAAGTAGACAGATCTTTTTGCAAATGGAGGACGACCAAGAAATGAGGGAAGGGGAGAGAGGTAGAGGGTCGGGGATGAAAGAAGAATTACAGTGTGATCTGTACAGGTGCCCATAGCGCTTCTCAAATTCAAGTGATCACACAAGTGCAGTCAAAGTACCAAATGTTACCGCAGGCACATAAAGACACTGAAGCTAAAAATAATTACAACATACAAACAGAAATTACAAGAAAAAAGTTAAAGATAAAACCATAAATTTTAAAAGGAACAGAACAATAGTGGTTATTTTTATAAATCCTATGTTCTTCAACTAAACAAACAGAAAATTATATCTGTAAGAAACAATTCATTTTTTAAAAACATTCTTTTAAAACTTCAAGTAACCTTGAACATAGAATTTTCTAATAGCCACAGATGCATGAGATTGAAACAAAACCAAAATAAATCCAATACATTTATGCTGGAGAACCCTTTCTTCCAAGTTCTTGGGGACGAACTTCTGCCAAACACTTGAAACTGAGATGAACTGTCACATTTTCCTGATCTATCTGAAAGAATTAACTTAGCTCCCTTTCCTGGTCCATAGAAACCCTTATTTAGAGCCCATCATAACCACAAGCCACAGAGGTAAGCTCCATGAAGCAGGCACTTTTAGTTTACCTGGTTCACTTCTCCAAGCTCAGGAACTGCAGCGCTGCCTGGCACAGAGGCAGCGAGCACTTCCCAATGAATGTTGCACTCTGAATCTTTAAATCCCCTCCTCAGTTCCTGTAGAAACTTAACCTTCAATGCAATAAGATCGGCGGAGGCGGGACTTCTAGGCGGTGAAGAGGTGAGGGCTCCTGCGTCATGAACAGGACCAGGCACCTTACAAGAAGGCTTCGTGTAGTGTTTCGCCCTTTCTGCCTCTCCCCCTCACATGACATGCGAAGATGTCATACTCATCTGCTCCAGAGGACACACAGCAAAGATGACAACCCAAAGAGGCTACTGAAACTTCTGACACCTTAAACATGGGCTTCCCAGCCTTCAGAATTGTAAGACATGAGTTTCTCTTCCATCTGTGATTGCTGTTATAGTGGTGTGTGTAGATGAAGTTAAAAAATCACTTACTGTTACTGGAGTAAAGGGAGATGTCATGGAGTTTGAGAAGCAATTACGTAAGATTTATAATATAGTACTTTCATACTGTATAAGTAAAAAGGTACATAAAACTTTACATACCACACTGGCACTTAGGTAAATCTACAGAAGAATATATGGATCACAGGAACAAGACAGTGGCAGCCTGCTGTGGCTGGAGACACAGCTGTGGGTGACTTATAAGCAACACTGTTTTGTACCTCAGGCATGTTTCACCTATTCAAAAAAGCAGAAATGGACAGGGTAACAGTTTGTGTCAATATTACCCATGGTGATGATAAAACCATCAAAGCCTTTGCTTCTTGTTTCCTAGCAACATAGTTTTGAGCATCTAGCTCATGCCCCATTCCATTTCCATATTTGCTCTCTTACAGTATCGTTTTAACCAATCTTACTTAGAACACACTGCACCTTAGTGATATACCACCTCCAAATCTCAGAAGCTTAAAATAAGCAAGGTCTCTTTATTGATCACACTACAAATGCTGTCAGTGTAAGCACTATGTGTACACGGAACGAGCTACTGTCATGCGTGCAGGCTGTTAGGTATGGTAATTAGAGTCAAGATTATTTTTTGTAGAATGCTAATATTTTCACTGCCATTCATATAAGAATTCACTTGTATTGTTCTTTTTAGACTTAGCATACCAAAAAATAGTTCATGTTGAAAATATTGATGCTTTTTTAAACACTCAAAACATTTTAAAAATTCAGTATTTTTGTGATATTTTTCCTGTCAAATATTAACTGTTTAATGTAATAAAACTCAAAAATTTAAAATAATCCATCAATAGAAATAGTCTAAAGAGGGGCCGGGGAGATGGCTCAGTAGAATAAGTGCCTGCCTGGCAAGCACAAGGGCATGAGTTCAATCCCCGGTTCCACCAAAAAAAAAAAAAAAAAAGAAAGAAAGAAATAGTCTAAAGAATACACATTGCTGCGCCTTGATGACAAACTTATGTAAGTTCTGGTTAAAATTCACACAATTGAAAGTACATATTAATGTTTAAAAGGGTCCACAGTTAAAAAATAAAATAGGTTGAAAACTGATGACCTAGACCAATGCTTCTTTAAATCTCATCTTCATAACAGCAGCAATCACACCACGTGCAAGCGTCTTAGGAATAGGAATGCATGGTCTTCAAACCTGAATCAGAAATCTTCAGCTAAGGCCCACAAGTCATAAGCCTTCGAGTGGCTCTGCTGTAGACTGACGTTTGAAAATCAAAGTGGACAAGAGATGAACTTCCTGGTGGCACAGGCACCCTCCAGGAAAGAGGTGGAATCCCACTCCCGGACTTGGTTCTCTTCTTCTGATCTTTGAGGTGAGCTATGAGGGTGATACTCAGAAGTCACCTGGCAGAGTAGAGCAGAAAGCACTTGCCGAGCCAGGCTCTTAGCTTTTTGTTCTGGAGGTTTTTGTTGTTTTGCTTTCCTGTTTTCAGAATGTGATTTAGAGAACAGCTAGAAAAGAGATCTGCTACAATGGACTTCACTTTTTACTGTCATAGACTTGCTATAGGAGATGAAATTTGCTAACACAGACATTTCACATCTTGTTTAACCCTAGTTCAGCTACCAATGCTGACCAAACAAACTCATTTTATAGACTAGCAACCAGCAAAACTCAATAAGCATGAGGATTAGTACCATTCATAGATATCAGTAATAATAATACACACTCTACTCCCAAGTATCCAGCTAGAAGGGTGGATCCCTGGTGTGAGAAGGACATGCACAGTCAAAGGAAGACATCTAATGGAGGGGAAAGAAGAGGGGAAATGCAAGTCAACACAAACAAGAGAGTGAATACATCAGGGTACATTTATGCAATGAAAATACTAAACACTGCTGAAGATAAACAAGCAAAGCTTATGTCATAAATCACCAAAACAATTCGGATCAAATCAGCTATTGAATACATATAGTACATCATTTACATGTAGTTTAAAATTGTATCAAATTATATATACATTGCTTAGAAATTAATATGTGAGTTGGATGCCTCTTGAAAAGAAAAAAGATATAACAGCCCATCCCCTTCCGTAAAGTGAGTACTTACTATGCCCTCCTACATACCAAAGATGTAATTCTTAATATAAAGAATGAATACACATTTATCATGTTTTAGAGTAAATATACATTTATCATGTTTAGCCTCTGTAATCATAGGTAGACATGAAATAGCCTTAACACTTTAGCTTGAGCCACTGGCAGCATTGTGCTCTAAATCCACACTGTTGAAACGTGAGCATGATCCTGACTCAAGCAACACGACTCATAAGTGACTCATAAGCAGAGTCACAGAGAGACTGCAAGGGGAGTAACATGGTCCAGACTGCTTCTTGATAGATTATACTGGAATTTGCCATGAAAGCAAGAGCTATGACAGACAGTCTTAAGATATTTTAAAATCCCGAAAGTAAGAGCTCGATCACAGAAACACACACAGAAAAAATATACTGCCTCCATGGAATGGCAATAGACTTGCTGATCAAGAAAGAAACAGTGGGGCTGGGATGTATCTCAGAGTTACAGCACTTGCCTAACATGCTTGAAGCCCTGCATTCAAGTCCCAGCATTGAAAGAGAAGACGATGGAAGCACAGAAGACTTTGGGATTTCTGGCTTACAGAACTGAGTAGGAGATGGAACTATGCACCAAAGGCCAGCAGAGATAAGAGCCAACTGGACGAGTAAAATGGCATCTGTTTTGTAAATGCAGAACAAAAATCAATGGAAAAAAAAGAAAGAAGAAAATAAAATTAATAGTTGGAGATAAAAGATAAGAAAAACCTCTATTTTTATAAATGAATGTCTTTAACACAGAAAGGTCCCTTCCACAGCATAACTGATCTACTGCTATCTTTTCTGCCAAGAAAAGACAGCAGATTTCCAAATGCATAGCAGCATGACTGGTGAACAAATGACATCGCCCAGACATCCCTCATAACAATAATGCATTGACACCATTAACTGGATCGATGCATTTCAGAGAAGCTATTGCCTCGTCAAACATAGTGACTCCTATCTCCCTTTCTCAGGCTGGGTATATACCTCAGAGCGACAGCTAGATACACAGAGAGAACCATTTGATCAACTACTGATTAAAACCTGGTAGGAGTTGAGTATGACATTAGATAAGAAACAGAAGAAAGATTTAATCCTTCTGGTAATAGAATTAATGTTGACCTTGACCAACAGTAGCTCCCACTCTTCAATTTGCAGACTGGCTTTAGGCTGCTTCATATTTGTTCTATGGTTGTGCTTAAATTACATCAGTCACAAAAACTGTCCACTCAGGTTTGTTGAGCATCTTATCTCTAAAATTTAGCCTAGTGTGAAATTTAAAAAGCAGAGACTAATAAATAGGTAATGATAATGAAGACATTTTCCCTTGTTAATATTTATATTTCTACTGCCCTCCTTGGATAACAAAAAAGCAAATACATGGTGAATCAAAGTAGAAAGCAAGTAATAGTTACTGTTCAGTTATTAAAGTAAAGAACATAAAATTATGCCATGCTGTCTATCAAATGCTGACAATAGCCGCTTCACACATATTTTTCCTAAAATATAATAGTGCAGTTATAAATAGTTCTCCAGTAGTCTTAAAAACTGAAAGAAAAAAAAAAAAGCCTCACTTACTGCACTAAATCCACATGCAATGATTCGAGTTAACTTTTACGTATCTCATACGTTTTTTGAACCTACTTACCTTCTGCTCCCCTACTCCGTAAAGAACTGGACCAAATCTCAGAGAAGTGAGCTCCGCGTACT
>NW_004524685.1:6067098-6069351 GCF_000260255.1 Octodon degus | reverse complement strand
TTTTTTAGTTTTTTATGTATTTCAGTACAGGGTCTACAGGGTCTCACTATATAGATTGGACTGGTAGTGATTCTCCTATTTTCAGCCTCCCAAGCCCTGAGATTAGAGGCTCACACCACCAGGCCCAGTCTCAACTGCCATCTCAGCAGGCCCCAGGGACGGGGCCGGCACAGCAGGCTGGGGACCTAAGCCTGGCCCCTGTGCTCTGCCTAAGCAGGCACTTTAGTAAAATGTAAGTTTCTTGAAGACAATCAATACTGTTTATCAGCTGGGGATATAGCCCCGCAGCATAAGCACCTGACTGGCAAGTGCAAGGTCCTGAGTTTGAACCCTGATACCCCCCCCAAAAAAATCCTGTCTTCTACATTCTCCACAGCAGCTGTATTTAAAAGTCCTAATGACTATTTAAGAAATGAAATACTTCAAACTCTACTTCTTGCTTTCTCACCAGCACACCCAAGTCCCACATCTCCATCACTACCCCCAAAATGGTGAAAAGTCTGACAACTTAAAACTCGTCACCTACTATTAAGTTGTAGTAATCAAGAATGTTAAAATCACTGAGAAATGATTAACTCACTCAGAAATAAGTATCGCAGATCAAGTTTTGCTATCACATGAATAAGATCAGGAATAAACATGATTTTACTGCCATAATTCATTCTATGTATCAACTGGGTGGTGTCAAAGTACTCAGCTATTTCTTCAATTACTAGTCAGGATGTTGCTGTGAAAAGACTCTGAACATAAAATTAATACTTAAACCTGTAGACGTGGGTAAAACAAATTGTTCCCTGTAATGTGGGTGGCCTCACCTCATCAGTTGAAAGTGTAAGAGAAAAACAGACTGACATTCCCCCAGAAAGAAAGGAATTGTGCCTTTGGGCTGTCTGTGGAGCTATCACCCATTCCTCAGTATCCAGTCTTCCAGTGTAATCTACAGATTTGGGCCTTAGAAACCTTCACATTCCCAGGCCTAATTCCATTATATATTCTTCCTCCTTCTCCCTCTTTCTCTCCTCTCCTCTCCCTTTTTTCTCTCTCTCTTTCCCATCCTTCCTCTCTCTCTCTCTCTCTCTCTCTCTCTCTCTCTCTCTCTCTCTCTCCCCCCTCACTCCCTCCCTCCTAGAGAACCCTAGTACATTCATTACTTCATAGGATCAGCTACATTTATTGTTTTTTTGTTTGTTTTTGTTTTGGTTTTTTGGTTTTTTTGCAGAACCGGGGATTGAATTTAGGCCTTTGCGCTTGCCAGGGAAACGCTTATTCCACTGAGCCATCTCCCCGGCCTGCTCAGGATCAGCTACATTTAAATGAGATCAAAAATCTCACTGAAAATACTTTTTAGGGTAAGAAGGTTCTGGAATAAAATGCAACAAAGATAACCAAGACCTAGACTATTGTAAATAGTCTAGACGCTAGGCTATTATAAAAGAAATGGATGTGGAGAGCTATACAAAGAGCAGACAATTGGATTCATCTCTGAAGTAGAGGGGAGGAAATGAGTAGATAACAAAGACTATCTACAACCACTACCACATTTCTCTGATTCTAAACCACACTGTTTTGCTTTTTATCATTTACAACCCTCTAAAACTGTACAAGCTGTCAGCCAGGAGGTAGTTCAAACATAGTTACCACTGTCTGTTCCTGCACAGCAGAATCAGCAACATCAGTATCAGAAGCTAAAAGTAAAACCCTTACACACAGCAGAATTCCCTAAAGAAATACATCAACCTTTTGAGCAGTTGCTTTCCCTTTCATAAGATCTATTGTACCTTTCTGATTTTATTTACTCGTTCATTTCTTGCACTAGGGAGACAATACAATGTGTACATATGTGGGTCTAATTTATTTCAAAGGAGAAAAGAAATGAAAGATACACATAAATACACACATAAACACACACACACACACACACATACACACACACACACACACACACACACACACACAATAGCTAATCTAATCATACAGCTGGTTTCTATTGCCTTACTGAAAATGTTTATCTGATAAATTTTGCATGCTTGGCGTACCTGGTAATCTGAACAACTACTTTGAAGATAACAATATGCAGTATAGTAACTACTGTTAATTTCCTAACATTTTATTTTGAAATTCTGTATTATTTTTACTGTTGTCTTTAAAATAAAAAAGAGAGACCCAGTCCCAGCCCAGGTCCTGTGAGTGTGCGGAGAGTTTCCTGCTACCCTGCGCAGGGAGGACCAGTCCCAGCCCAGGCGCAGCGTGGGC
>NW_004524685.1:6050435-6061663 GCF_000260255.1 Octodon degus | reverse complement strand
TTTTACGAGGAATTGATTCAGGGCCTTGAGCTTACCAGGAGGGCACTGTACCATTGAGCTATATCCCTGGCCTTCAGGATTCTGGAAAATGTCAAAGGCATACAAAGAATTAAGGAGCTTTAATTCAAAGAAAACTACGGAAGATGAGAGGTAAGAACAGGTGAGACAGTTTAACCTACAATCATCCTCACACACCACCTCCCCAGCTCCCTCTCTTCAGTAGCTGGGCCAGGGCCAAGAGAGGAAGCGCGAAAGCCACCACCTTAGCTACGGGAGGGGATGACTTGATGCGGGCAGCGCAGAGAAGCATCATTTCTGTGAGCAAACTCGGTGGCGACAGTAGAAGGCCAGTACCACAACCACCTGGAGCTGGCATCCTGGGCCAGGAAAATCACTGCCCAGGAAACACTGCAGTCATGAATACCATGCCTTCATCTTACCTAGTCCCAAAAAGAGGAGGCCTGTCATTTTTTTCTGCCCTTCTTACTCAAAACCACTACTCCTCACCCACTAAGAAAAACTTCAATACATCCAATGGCAAACAGATTAGATCTTCAGATATATATAGACAGAGACAGTGTTTCAGTGGGGACATTATTCTACTTTGGTTAACCAAAGATCATTGTATGTACGTCTTTTTCAAGGGGAGGGGAGGGGAATGGGGGGATACCAAAGATCGCACTCAGGACCTTGCACTTGCCAGGCCAGCGGCACTTATGCCACTGAGCCATCTCCCCAGCCCCCTATATTTACATCTTAATTCTCACTTGGTTTCTAATTAGGTGAAACTTCAAAAGGGTTAATTTTGCAAAAGGGTTCATTACAAATAGTAATTTAAAATACAAGATTCAAAGACAGCTAGAATATTTGTCTACAAAAATTAACTCTTCTCTGGGCATCTTGTAACTCTGAGGCTGGGAACTGAAGTATCTTTCTTAACTCACAAGTTCCACCTTATTAATCCCCATGCAGTTCTCATCATATGTTGTCCAGAAAAAATGAGAATGCTGACCTCATAAAGTCAAGCTATGTAATAGTCAAATGGCATTTTCCTGCACCAAAGAAAGTAGTAAATTGTATTACTACTACTGGTAAGAATATTAATAATGAAAACTAATGTTGTTCACCAGAAGTTTCCAATGCTTTATTCTTATATTTTAAAATATTTACAATGTTTTTATATTTTGCCAACATTAAGATTTTTTTCATTTTTGTTAGTATATATTTGCAATACATAATACATAGATGGTGGGGAGTCAGCGTGCACACGCACACTGCTCCCTAATCCACTGTACTTCCCCTTCCTCTCCAATTTGGCCCTGTCCCCACAGCCCTTTCCCATCTCCTCATCTATGTCCATGTTTCCCATCATCTCTTATTTCACCCTTTATTTATTTACACCTTGGGTTTCCTATATTAAGAGAAACCTTTGGGTATTTAACTGCTTGGTTTATTTCACTTAGCATTATGGTCTCACAGTGCATCCATTTTCCTATGAATGACTCAAATTTATGCACTAAGGTTATTTGTTTCTGCATCTTCAGTTCCATTCCACTGGTCAGTATATTGGCTGTGTGTACACATGTATCACAATTCCCTTATCTATTCCTCTGTTGATAAGCATATAAGGCTGCTTCTAAGATTTAGCTATTGTGAGTCATGCAGCTGTAAACATGGGTATGCATGTATTCATGTAATATGTCTCTAATTTTCAGGAAAATAACCAGAAGACATACAATTGGGCCAAACAGACTCCCTTTTTAGTTTTCTGGGTAATGTTCATACTGGTTTCCCTAGGGGCTGCACTAGTTTACAGTCCCACCTAAGAAGTTCATTTTTTCCTTACAACCTCACCAGTATCAGTTCTTGGTAATACTCAGTTCTCACAGGAGAAAGATGGGATCTCAGTGTTATTCTGATCTGCAGTTCTCCTGGGGCCAAAGACACCAGAGACTTTCACCACGTGCCATTTGTACTACTTTCTCTTTTGAGAAGTGTCTATTAATTTTATTTTTTGGGGGGGGCATCTATTAATTTTAATTGCCCTTTTGGAGGGAGTCCACTTTTGGGAGTAATTTACATATACAAGATATTGGGCTTCTGTCAGAGAAATAGCCAGCATTTTTTTTTTCCAATACTGTAGAGTGTCTCTCTAGGCTGCTGTTTCCTTTGCTGTGCAGCTTTTTGATTCAATATGCTGCATTTGCTGACCACTGGTGTTAGTCCTTGAGCAAAAGAGATTCTGTTCAGAAAGTCTTTGCCTACGCCTATGGCTCCAGGGGTTTGATCTATTCTATATCCCGGCAGACTTGGTGTGTCTATTTTCACAACGAGGTCTTAGATCTATTTTGATTTCATTTTAGTCTACAGCCATATCAGCCTGAATGTGCCCGATCTCATCTGATTTAATTTTAGTATAAGGTAAGAAATATGGGCCTATATTCATTTTTCTGTATGTGGATAACCAGTTTTCCCCACATTTGTTGAAGAGGTGATCTTTGCTCCAGAATATGTTTTTGACCCCTTTGTTGAAGAACAGATAGATGGATGTGTCTGGGTTTTTCTCTGCATCTTCAGTACTGTTCCACTGCTCAGTATATTTTGTGTCAGTACCATGTTGTCTTTATCACTGTAGCTTTGTAATACAACTTGAAGTCCAGGATTGTAGTGCCTCCTGCCTTGTTTGTATTGCTCAGGAATGCTCTGGACACCCTGGATCTTGGGGTTTCATATAAATCTTAGGATTTTGTTCCTAGTTCCATGAAAAATACTGTTGGCATTTTGATTGAGATTGCATTAAATCCAAGTATCTTTTTTTTTTTTTTTGAACATAAAACTAATCCTCAAAAAGAGAACTTGGGTCTTTTTCCGTTATTATAATAAATGTGGAAAATAAAGCAATTTACCCTCAAATGTGGAAATATCTTCTGAGCCTATCAATAGGTTACCATGTAGTCCTTAAATACACAATGGTTTGAGAAATAAATATGAAGATTCATATTAAATGAAGCATTATTTTTACTGCAAATGCATGATGAAATTAAAAAAAAAATCCTTTCACTAAGCCTAAAACACACAGGCCTAAACTGATATATATTATATTCATTACCTATCTACATGTCATATTCAAATTGTATGTGAAAGTTCAGAATCTTTAACAATGAAGATATAAAATCAATTATGAGTCATATGTCAAGATCAATTTTCATGGAGAATATCAATTAGCTTTCTAAAATAATTTGTAAATATGGTGACTAACTGCTAAACAGTACAAAGGGTTATGATTGAGAATTAGTTTTATATTAAAATAAATGTGTTTATATGTACCTTCTATTCTCAACATTTGTGTTTATTTTAGTACTTGGAATATTTGCTGTACCACCTCTGAGGTTAACACTTCCAGAGTAAATGAGAATGTAAACTAAATCATCCCAGATTCCAAGAATTCAAGCCAAGACTGAGATCATCATGTTAAAAATAGCTAACAGTGAAGTTGAAAGTTATATTTGTATGAGGCGCTGTTCACACCCAAGTCAGAGAAAATTAGGAACACACGGTACATACTGGATTTTCTTAAAGCATTTTCTCTTTGGAAATGAACAGGAAGGACACAGACAAAATCCTAGAAATCTTTTCCTCCTAATTGATGTGGAAATAGTCTTTCTGAGATCTTGATTCAAGTTTGTAATATTAACAGCATATTCAAGCAGAAATTCTAGGTAGCAGATAAAAATTAAAAGATATTTACAAATTAAGGAGATAAGACATAGTTCTTCTCCTACCTACCATCTAGCTGTATGTATTAGCAGTCTGCATTAGTTTAGGTTCCCCCCAAACAAACCCTGATAGGATGACTCATACGCCAGCAGTTTGGGGAAATCCAGAAAACAGCATGGAGAAGCAGGACTGCGATGGGCCGGCAGCCAACAAATGATGTAAGATGAAGCTTACCGCCTGACAAGCAGCTGGAGCTCAAGCTCTGCTTAGTTACTTTCCTCATTGCTGAGACAAAATACCTGACACCAAAAGTTAAAGGTTTATTTAGCTCAGCTTGTGGAGGCTTCAGCCCATAATCGGCTTGCTCCATGGTACAGAGACAAGGCACACTGGCAAGGCAAAGGGCAGCAGTTCACGGTGGTAGAAGACAAAGCAACAAGAGAGACAAGGCTCTTTCTGTGCCTTATGTTGTATGCAGCTAAACTCCCTAGGGCAGATGTAGCACTCACACCCTTAACTGTAGGCAGAACTACATCAAACCAATCAGTGGACTGATTCACTAATTACACAGTCTTAATGCCAGCATCACACACTCTAGAGTCAGCCACCTCTGAAAAAGCCCTACCTTTGACCACCTGAGGCTTTGAGGAGACATCCCAACGCCAGCCAAAACAATCTCCTAGAAAACTTTGAGAACCAGTGTAAAACACGCAGCTTCAGTGTCAGCCTAACCGGGGCCAGTCACTGGCTGAAGACTACCATGGATGTGGGCTAATTCCACAGCCCTTTCACTTTCAGGGGCTGGGACAGGGCGCATGGGGAGGGTTTCATAAAATGGTGGTAGGAGGCAGCCAAAAAAGGCAAAGAAAAGGCCTCTGGTCCCAAGGCTTCAGGGAGAGCCCTTGTAAGTGCTCAGGCAAAAAATCCTAGCAGGCAGTGAGAAGTGAAAACACTATATTGAAGTGGTATAAAGGATGTGGGCAAGGCTCTGAGGACATCTAGTCAAGCCTAGTCCTAAATATAATCCCCACTATGAAATATGACAGGTAGGAGCAGGAGGAACCTTTATGAAGGGGTCAAGGCACTGCCCATATGATGATAATTCCTTTCTGCCTGGGCCATGAATTAATGAATAAATTAATGGGCTATCTCAAGAACAGGTAGGGTATTATAAAGGTATTTGACAGCTGATGGAGACCACTATGAAGCGGCTCTGAGCGGGATTTAAAATTACCCATTTGGCTTGCCATATTCACTCATGAGTCTGTGCAAGGTCTAGGCTCCTTGTCTAGAGATGGACAGCAGACTCGTAGTAAGTGAACCTCTATGCATCACTGTCCCAGCTGAGGCCTGTAGTGGCTTGTGATGCTGGGACACCTCAAAGGACAAGATAAGGTCACAGCAGCTGCAGACTCCACACTCCTACAAGAAATGTCAGTCTAGAGCTAAGGCAGTTCTCCTGACTGACATAATTCACTAATTGGAAAAATCTCTGAACTGATTCCAAAGGTTCTGCTCAGATTCCCACACTTTCCTCAGTGTCCCCCTCCTTTGTTTGAAAATCAAATAAACATGGGCCACCCAGAGTTCTTTATCTAAGCCTCCAGAGAATCTCAAATTCTATTAGAAGGTTTTGAACTTCCTGGAGCCCAAAAATCATAACACTGGCCTCCTTCATGTAAGCCTTCACCATCCATTCATTTGGAGGCCACGGCCTGATCAGTCTGTGACAGCTAGCTTCCTGGAAACTTGATTCCAAAGTAGTGACCCCTCCAAAGTCTTTGTACCATTTTTTCACTCTCACCCACAATAAAATGCATGTTCCTGTCACTCCATATCCTGATCAGTATTTCATAGTATTAGTGTTTTGAATTCCATCAATTCCAAAGGTATGTAGTAATATTTCATTTTGTTTTAATTTACAATCCCTATTGACATATGTTGTATAGCATGTCATTAGGTCTCCTATCTACCTTCTTTGGTATCCGTTAGTCTTCAGCCTAGGATTTAATTGGAATGGCTGTTTTCCAATGATTGAGTTTTTAATAGCTCTTCACACACTGTGGATAACAGTTCTTTGTCAGATGTATCTGTACAGGGACCGTCTCCTGATCTGCAGCTTGTCTCCTAGTTCCCTTGACACTGTGTTTCACAGAGAAGAGCATCATGAGCCGTGCTCGCTGAAAGGGTGCTATTCACCTGGGTGATGCTTACACGAGTATATGTAAGCTGGTTCCTTAAGATTTGTACCATTTTTTTCTAAATATATTGTCCCTAAAATGTTGAAAAGGTGGTAATATACACAGTCATTAGAGACACTAGAAGACTTGGGAGATTCCAGGGTCACAGAAATCTAAGAACATGAGTTTGATACAAGTTTTGGCTTTGTTCTTGTGGGTTCCAGTTCATGTCAACCCTGCTACTCACCACCAGATACAGAAATACAAGCCCTCTGTAGGCATCTTCCAATCTCTATAATGAATGCCTTGTTCTGTGTCATTGTTGGAAGTTCTGGCTCCCTGGTAGAACCCCAAACAAATCCAAGCACCTAGTAAGATTCCAGTCTTTCCATCTAGATCCTGAACTACCTTCCCTTTCACTTACTGTAATCACCCATCACTATTATATAAACTTGGTACATTCTCTTCTTTCTGCCTAGAATCCAATCTTCCCCTACTCCAGGCTTTGCCTAATTAGAGTCCACCTTCCCTGACAGTCTCAGTCTCAGGTACCTTTCTTTCGCAGCATTTATCATAGCAGTTTTACATTACTTTTCAATTATTTAATTCTATCTCTCTCTCTGTTACAAACTCACAAACAAGAAGACCATAATGGCTCTACTTACATAGCCCAAGCAACCAGAAAACCACCTGGAATGTGGATAAATAATTGTTGAATGAATACTTGTTCTGAGTTAAGCACTGTATTTTTAAGTTTTCTTGTATAATAATGAGAAGAAAAAAAAACACTAAAACCTCCACTATTATCATCGCCATTTTGCAGATGTAGATATGTATTGTTGAGTGGAATGTCTGATACCCTTCTACGTATAGGCAAGGATGGGTTACACCACCATGTAGTGTTAATTCTGGCATCCTCACAAGACTATAAAGCCAACTTAATAGAACTGGTTTCTTCATTTGATAAATTAAAAAGCTGGGATTAAAGAGGCAGTTGATTTAATACTACGAGGTTCCAGAAGATCCATTCAGGCCTTGAATTCAAGCCTTCATTGTCCCCAGTGTTCAGGTTCACCAACCCTACCATGACTGTCTCTAGAACAAACCCTCTCTGTGTGCTATTGTCTCTCCAGAGATCATAAAGTTGAAGGGAGACACAACACAGCACCTTAAAAAGCACACAGCTCTCTGCTAATGACAAACACCGTCATGGTTTATTTTTCAGTAGCATCCTTTTAACATATCTCAAGCCCTTTAATGAAAGGGAATATATAATGGGAAAATACGTGTATCAGATCCTATTTATATGTAAAATGTTTTCAAATTACTGTACTGAACCTTTCATGAAGAAATGGAAGGCAAAAGAAATATAGTAAAGGAGGAAAGCAAATGAAGTAGCATTTCTCCTTCTGAGCAACAGGAACAAAACCAGAACCTGACATACAGTTTAATTTAATTTTTAAAATATTAGGCCTCACTTTTAGGCATAGCAGCTCTCTAATATTTTACTCACAAAAGTTTGGTACTGGATATAAGTTTTTGAGAATGAACAGCATCTGCTACCTTTCTGAAGAAATCATAATTGAGGGGCCGGGGAGATGGCTCAGGAGAATAAGCGCTTCCCTGGCAAGCGCAAGGGCCTGAGTTCAATTCCTGGTTCCGAAAAAAAAAGAATTAATCGTAACTTCCCAGTAGAGTGGTTTTTAATAACTGGATCATCCACCTAATTTCTAACAATTTTCTCCCAAAAATCATACCCAAAAAGGAAATAAATCCTAAAAGCAGCTTTAATAGATTAGCCAGAGTTGGTTGTGCCATCTATTATTTTACCCACAGTAATATAAAATGGGCTTTTTCAGCTACTGTTTCATTGCTTGCTTTTAATTCAACAGGCATTTATTGAACTATTACTAAGTAGTAACTAAAACAAATTGTGTTGGGGCCCATGAGATAGCGCAACAGTCTAAAGTGCCTGTGTAGACAACCACAGGGACCAAGGTTCAATCCCTGGCACCACATGCCATGCCAGCCCCACCCAAAGGGCAGGGTGAGCCAGCCACAAAAAACACAACAAAAAAAATAAATAAATAAACTGTGGCTTATTTCTATTTAATAAATTGTAATGGAAACAAATTTTAACAAAACACGAATTAAGTAGAAATAAAAACTGAAATAGCTCCAAACTATTTAATTAGCTATTTTCATTTTCATAAAGCCATTTTACCATCTTTCCCCTTTTTAGCTTTAAAATATTATCTTCTGATAAATCAAAAAACATTGTATAAATATTATAAATATATATGAATTTTATCTTATATCTCTGATCTGCTGCAAGTCATATATATCACAATAATTAAGAAATTTTATATAACAGTGGTGGCGAACCTTCGGCATGCATGCCGAAGCAGCCTGTTCATTAACACTGAAAGCACTAAAAGATTCACGATCACTGATGAGATATAGATAGATAGATGGACAGATGATAGATAGATAAAAATCACCATCTAGTAAGTACAAATTAGTATGTGAACAACATATAAATTAAAATTTTAGCCTTAGGAAAAAGGAATTTTGTGCACCCTTTGATAGCTAGGATGGCAGAGAGGAGGAAGTAGACCCAACAAAAGAAAACAAATTTTAAATTATAACAGAATAAAGATGAGGATTAAAATGAGAAAAATTCCAGTGAACTTCCATATTAATCCATAAAATTCTATTTTAAGAATTCATGAGAAAATTTCTGCCAGTCTTTCTGGGGAAAAAAAAAATCTTCAAATTTTCTAGTTACAACATACCATACCAAATTAAAATGGGAGAGGAAAACTACATGCCACTTTTTGTCTTAACACTAAAGGCTTGGCCACTGGAGTCAAAATCCAGCCAAGGCTGGCAATGACCAGCGGAGCACCACTGATTCTTCTCTGGAAGAGACAGCTACAGCATCCACATTGCTAAAGATGGCCAAAGAAGGTAAAGAGCTGGTCATATGCCAAGTATTTCCTGGTAGAGCACAAACGGAAAGACCAGAAATGGACAAAACTCACAACTTAGTACAGCTTGAATCTCAATTAAATTTGGTTGCTTTGGGCCAGAAAAGGGGTAGAAATAGGAATATGCAAAGTGTAAAAAGTTGCAAAGCCATACTATGATTCCAATCTGGAATTTCAATGTATCTTTAGAATAAAGTGATGTTTTCCTGTTTTGTTTAATGCCATTCACAAGAGTTCTGGGACCATTTCATGTAAATATTGAAGCTTTGAGTTTATCATTCCCTGCAGATAGCCCACAACAAAACAATGAATTTCCTGTTTTGCTCATTTAGAACATTAGCTTTTTAACATTTATCTCACCTGCAAATATATAACTAACGATCATACAGTTAAAATAATAATCTTTCATGCACTATGGAACCTGAGGCAGCTGCATAAGCAGACTATCAGGGTAAAAAGGATACAAACACCAGTCAGAAAAGAAGATTAAATTACTAATGTACTCAGAAGACTACAGAAACTCATGAAGCTTTTCTCTTCTCAATTTCCCAATCCATTTAGCTGGTGCCTCACAAACAAATGACAACAACCTGGGGATAAAGCTTTAAGTAGAACTCTATTGAAAGTGCAAATACCATACATAAATTACGTTACTTAACAAAAACAAAGAACTACCTTTCCCCATCATCCACTAGAATGGTATACTGGAGATTCTGCAAATTACACAGCAGAAATATTACTTAGCAAAAATCAAATATTGTCATCTGAAGCACAACAAGTTATCTCCTCACCCTAGCAAAAATGGCTAAAAAAAAAACCCTAAAGGTAACAAATGCTGACAACTGTGGAGAAAAAGGAGCACTTGCTGTAAATTGGAACAGCCATTACAGAAAATGGCACAGACATACGTATAGAAAATAAAATGACCACATGATCCAGGATACCCACTAGAATTCTAGAAGAGTCAAGTAGACTCAGTGGAATCCATTTCTGGGTATATACCCAAAGGAAATAAAAATAGTATGTCAAAGAGAGATTTCCACTCCCATGTTCATTTCAGCATTATTCAAAATAGTCAAAAAATGGAACTAAGTGTCCATCAATATATGAATGGATAACATAATGCATATACAGACACAGTGGAAGACTGTATCTATGAATACTATCCATACCGTGAAATCCTGCCATTTGTGACAATACGAATGGAACTAGAGATCATTACACTAAGCGAAAGCTGAGAAACAGCCAAATACCATACGTTCTCACCACGTGTGGGATCTAGTGAAGCTGATTTCACCAAAGTCTAGAATAGAATGATGGTTACCACAGACCAAGGACATTAGAGGCAGGAGGAATAAGAGAAAGGTCCTCAATAGGCACTAGGATACAGAGGGACAGAAGCAAGAAGTGCTAGGGCACAGTATGATGATCGGAGACAGTAACTATGTACTGTACATTGCAAAAAGCTACACAAAAAGATTTGGAAAGCTTTCACCAAAAACAAATGATTCCTGTTTGAGGTGACTAATATTTAACATCATAAAATATTTAGATATGTTGAACATTATTTAATATCCCATCAATATGTGTAACTTTAGGTTTTGTGCATCAGTTAAATTTTTAAAACTAAGATAAAGGACACAATAAAACAAAATTAGTAGTATAGTTTTCCTATGAGAAATTATAAATCTCAATTATGAAAATAAGACTCATAAATAGGTGCCATAAATTGAATATTTTAATATTTCATTTCTTTATAATGGTTTATATCAGCTTAAATCAAAATTATAAAACTTTCTAATAAAGAGAGGAGTTCTTTGGCCTTTGGAAAAGAAATAAATGCAAATGATTACAAAGCATTTATTTAAAACTTTGACACTAATCTAGCAGTAATCAAAATGAAAATTTCTTATATGAAATACTTTTGATAATTATAAATTAGTGCTCACAATTTCAAAAGTTACATGGGCTAGCATATCAACTGTGTCTTCATTAATTTAAAATATATCAAAATACCTAGTGGACTCAGAATTATGACATGACCTTCCCACTGTCCTAGTTTGCACAGCAAAGCTGAGGGCTTTTCTCTTGGTAGCTTTTCCTTGGAAGCACGAAAAGATCATGCTTTGATTTTAGCAGGCTTCAGACACAGTGAATCTGAGCTAGACCTCTGTGGGTAGCCTGGATATTTTCAGTGTTGTAGAAAATGTGTAGAGATTACAGCATTTGCTAACAGTGAATTATGAAAGGATTACTAATCAAAGAAAATTCTATCCTCCACAAAGACTCAAACAACTCTTAATAATATAAACCCTGATAAAATATGTACAAAAGGACCTTA
>NW_004524685.1:6034693-6049335 GCF_000260255.1 Octodon degus | reverse complement strand
GAGAGAGAGAGAGAGAGAGAGAGAGAGAGAGAAATAGGAAAGGAAGAAATCAAATTATTTGCAAATGACATAGAAGACCCAAAACTCCACCAGAAGACTCTGAGCTGATAAAAAAATTATTCAGCAAAGTCAGGATAAAAAGTGAACACGAAAATTAAAGAGTTCCAATATATCAATAATGAACTCATAGAGAAAGAAAGTGGAGAAACAATTTCATTAATGAGAACTTTCAAAAAAATTAAATACCTAAGAATCAACTTAACTAAGGAGGTAATAGACTATATAGGAAATAGTAGAAGGAAAACTAGAAGGAAATTGAAAAGGATATCAGAAAATGCAAAGACATCCCCTGTTCCTAGACAGGTAGAATTATTATCATCAAAATGGCCATATTACCAAAGCCATTATCAAAAGCGTCATGTAATTCCTATCAAAATATCAACAGCATTCTTCACAGAACAAAAAAAAAAAAAAAAAGTTAATCCTAAAATTGACATGGAACCAGAAAAGGCCCAGAATAGCTAAAGTAATCCTGAACAAAAAGAGTAAAATTAGAGGCATTATAGTCCTGGATTCCAGGTATACCATTAAGTACAAAGCTACAGTAATAAAAACATGGCACTGGCACAAAAATAGACATGGAGACAATCAGATAGAGTACAAGATACAAGAGTCAAAGATTTTAAAATAAAAATCCCAAAAGGTTCTTCTAAAAGTTAACTTTAAAAGACCACTAGGGAAGTAAACCAACCTTCTGGAATAGCTGTGAAGCTACAACATAACCTCTCGGTTCAAACTGGAAAACACATGTTGAATTAGATCAAAATTCAACTTCTACTAAGTGAAAGCTTACTTAATAATAACAACATTGATTTCTTTATCCTTTGATAGGGCTTTGATTTCTAGAACATTCTAGAAGGAAGTTGTTGTTGCTTTTTAATGTACTTAGTATAGGGTCTACAGGGCCTACAAGGTCTCACTACGTAGATCAGACTCACAGTGATTCTCCTGTTTTCAGCATACCAAACACTGGGATTATAGGCTTACACCACCATGCCCAGTCTCAATTGCTCTCTCAGTGCTCCCTGGGGGCAGAGCCATCATGGTAGGCCAGGATTAAACCCAGCCACTGTACTCTGCCTAAGCAGGCGCTTTAATCCACTGAGCTATTTAGCTGGCCCTAGAAGAAAGTATTTTTGCCTGAAAAAAAAAATTACACTTTTCTGTAAGAAAAGAGAAGATAGTAAAAGTCCTGCCTATTCTGCTTGCATAGAAGTCTATGCTGAGACAGGCAGTTGGAGTCACAATCCCTATCTGAAGTCTGGGTCTTGTGTCACCCACTTTGAAGTAAACTCAAAGTTCATTTCAGAAGAAATGTTTAACATTCTGTAGAAACTGCCTCAGTCCACTTTCGTCCACCAGGTTTCTATTCAACTGCATATACTTGGTAAATTCCTCTTATTACTTAACCCAGATATTATGTGATTTTTTCATTTGACTGCAAACCAAAAAAGCAGGTAGTCTTTAGGAAGTAAAGCTGCATATATACTGCCCTCAAAATCTCAGCTAAGAGGAAAACACACACACACACACACATACACACACACACAATTTCCTTTAAAATAGACCTAGACCTCAAACAGCTTTACACCTGTACCATACCACACTATTGGTCGTCGTTCCTCTAAGTTACTTCTTCAAAAGATATGGATTTCAACCCAGAGAATCCTGTTACTTCCCTGTAAGATGCTGAGAACATTATGAATTTCATTGTATCTTATTCACTTTAGAAGAAATTATAGCAGCCTGAGCTCAATACAGGAGCATCTTTGTCAACTGTTGCTTTTCTATAGAGCAGTTTTTCCATTAGTCATTACATTTTTTAATTAAATTTTTGCTTCCCTCCTTACCTGGAAGTTAAACAACTAAAAATTAAATGTGTGTCCCTAATAAATATGTAATAAAGTCCTAATAAACATGTAAGATTTTAGTGCCTACGTCTTGTCAACTTATCTCTCCTCTATCTCACTTTTTTCCACTGATACTTTCACTTTGTTTCATCTCATATTGCATATCCATACTAATATAAATAATTTATACCTGTAAAAGATTTTATGAAAATCCTGTAAAGAATCACTAAGTTGCATATTTTACCATAAGCAAATAATTCAATAAACCACTGGAGAAAAAGTAAAAAAGTCATTTACAATGATCAAAATTTCTTTAAAAAGGGAACTCAAATGCCTTTGTCTTTGACTCAGTACTTGATATATTTTCTAATTACTTCATTCTTCGATGAGTAATCAGTGCACCAATATCACTGCACTATCACTTTAACAAAAGTTATACTTTTATATGTTATATTTGTTATAGTAAAGTTAAAACAAGGATAGTTCTAATGATTTAATTTTTGTGAAGAGCATATTTTACAGTTCTCTAGTCTACTGGCTACATTTATTCCAGAAAGGAATGTATATCAATGAGTTAATATAAAATAAAAAGCAACTTTTGTAAAATGAAACTATTCAAGAAGAAAGAACAAAACAAGCACATAAAACAGCTTGTTTTAAGATGAATAACCTTCACTTGTCAAGCATGAGATGTCACATGCCCAGGCCACACGTCTCTCCTTGTCTTCGCACCCTCAGGGTAGGGGTTCTCAGACTCTTGGGTGTAAGAGCCCTTCAGGAGCTGTTTTCCCAGCCGAGCTGCGGAGGGGAGGAGTAGTCCGAGGGGAACGTGGCTTAAGCGTTGGGACCTGGTGTGGTACACAAGCTGCAACAGGAGTTCGGACAGCCCAGCACAGAGGAGAGGGCCTGAGGCAGAACTATGACTCAGCTAACATGAACTGCCGATGGCCACTGTCCTGCTTGTAGAGAGAAGGGAAAGTTAAAAGCCTTAAAGACTTAACTGAATTAGTTTTCAAGAATCTTTCTGGACTCCAAGTAAGTCACTGAATAATTTAATTTTTCCTAATTCAGAGGATTGTTACACTACAAATAAGCCTCAAAAATGAAAGATCTTAGAAACCAACTGTAAAGATTTATTCTTTTAGCAAATTGTTTTTTGTTTTTGTTTTTTTTCTGTTTTGTTTTGTTTTGTTTTGTTTTGTTTTGTTTTGTTTTGTTTTGTACTGGGGATCAAATTCAGAACCCTGTGCTTTCCAGGCAGGTGTTTATACCACTGAGCTATACAGCTGGCTTTTTTGTAGCGAAATCTAAAAAGACTAGAACTCATATTTTTACTGACCATAAATTTTAAACAGTGCATATAATGGAGAAGTATATAATGAAACAACATTTATGGCCTGACTCATGGCCTGGAAGTCGTCAACATAATGCAGTGAGGACAGCTGATTCCTTGGGACAGAAGGAGATGTCGGATGCCAATAATGTTGATGGGGCTGCGGAAGATCCTGCTGTAGCTCGTGTTTCTGGAACTAGGGGAGTTTCTTCTCAAAATGAAGGATGTATATCTGGACTTGAAACACAATGGGGGAGAACATGTTCGTTTTGCCAGAATTCAGTGTCCAGTGGAGAAATGCTAATGCTCTCTGCTGGTTCGATTCTCACCTGCAGGTGCAGGACACTTGCAAGCCTAGCAGAACATGTGACTGATGCTGTTCTGAGGACTCTATTCTGGCAGTCAAGCAAGTAAGCTCCAGTACATCAGTCAGTAGGATGAAGTTAAAGATGGAGATGCTAAAAACCTTACTTCAGAAATATTTGCAGAGACAGAGACAGGTCTCAATGAAATCAGAGATGAAACTTTTACTACACTTCAGGCCCAGCTCAAACGCATGTTAGTTCAGAGAGGAAGCCCTGAGTTCGCATTTCCTCTGCTCTTCAGAAGGCTACACTGAAGAGCTCTTCACATAAAACTTTTCATGGGACTTTGAATGTTCACAGCGTAGGCACCAGTACCAAAACAGGTGTGTGAAGAAGCCCATCATCTTCACAAATGTCATCCCTGAGTGGCACCCACAATGCTACCCATTCCAGCCCATGCAACAGTTGCAACAGTAAATCACAAAAGAGAAAAATGGTACTGGAGAGAGTGCTTCCTGTTTTGTGCTGCATTTTGTGTTCCATTTCATAGCAGGCCTACCACAGAGTGACTTGCAGCATGACACACTTCACTTTGAGGGCTGTCTTTATCAAGTAACACCTGTAATCCAATACCGAGCAAATGACATTTTATAACATGGATTTTTGCATGTGGATGGTAGTTGGTTGGAATGTGATGGATGACCTGAAGTGTTTATACACTCAAAACCATGAAAAAATTGAAGTTTCTGCTTCTGAGATACATATTATTAATTTGGGAAAGAAAAACATCCTAGCAACAGATGAAGAAGCTATCTGCCACCCACTTAGCAAGTCTAATGATCAGTGTATTCCTGGGGAAGAGATAGCAGCATGCCTCTCCAGCATGGCTATCCATGGGTCAGGCTGCCTCGGCAGGAATGTCCTCAGTGACAGTCCCCACATCTGCATCATTCATTCCTCATACTCTTCCACAGGACAGAGCTGTGGCCAGAAAGATTATATACTTTCAGATCCAAAAGTTTTCGCTGACAATCACATTTTACCCGTGACACTTGAAGGATCTATCTGGAAAACTGCCTCAGTTATTCAGGTTAGCACTGAAGCATTCCTGCCAGAAACGACACCTTTGGCACAAAACGCAGAGCTTATCAGAACAAGTTCTTTGCAATTGCAAGAATCACCACTGGATTCTTCAGTGCTGGCTCCCTGTAAAGAAAAGCTTATCCAAGCCCAGGTTGTGAGTTCAGTTTCCCATTGCAAGTTGTAAATACTAACACAGTTGACACCACAAAAATACGGAGGATGCTGCAGTTCCTCCACCTGTGCATAATACTCATGCTGCTGATCTTGAACAGGGATTAAAGTCAGTGGAAGTTGAAAAGGACACTCAGTTAAAACAACCCTTTTCATGGACAACTAAGAAATTAAAACCATAATCACCTTCTATATCTCAGGTATCTAATTTGAAGGAAAAAGAAGCCACAGCAGATCCACAGGCTGTGACAGCCAAATCATCACAGAACCAGCCCTAAAAAGAAAATCAAAAAAAAGCATTTGTGGGAAGTTGGGTTAAAGGCCTGCTAAGCAGGAGTGACTTCTTTTATGTCACCTTGTGTTTCAGCTCATAAAAGAATCACTATAACTGATTTGCAGCCTTCATTTAATGGACCAAGTAGTTTGGTGGCTTTAGAACTAAAGGTATGAAGCAAAAGACCAGCCACATAGCGAAGAAAGCCCGCAGATCTGCAAAAAGCTTCCTGTAGTAAGCAACCCACCACAAGGCCTTCCACAGTCAGAAAACATAGCTGACCCTCTACTCGCAAGTGAGACTGCTGCTTCAGAGCTTCCAGAGGAGCAGGACAGTGCCTCCCATGGAGCTCGCCTCAGTCACTCTTCTCACAGAAGGGAAAACGGGGTTTCTTCAGCAAACCACAGAGACTCAGCTGAAGGTCAGATTCATAAGCTACATCTAAAACTACTTAAAAACTAAAGGCTATAAAGAATTTAGATACCCTCTTGGTTTCCCCTCAAAGCAGAATGCTTCCCAGTTAGAATGCAGAAAATGGGCCTTGCTGTGAGTCTCCAAATGACTATGAATCAGTAGAAGACTTGTGAAATGAACTGTAGTATCAAATTGATATTATAGATAATAAATGTGGATCTACAACAGCTGCTAATGTTTCCTCATGTAATTATCAAATTCATGAAGAACTTTCAGCAGAATTTCTGTCTCCAAGTACTTCCCAAGAGCACTCAGAAACTGGCAAGTGTGATTTTAGGTATTTGGAAATGGGAGACAACCACGTCCCAGTCCCAGAACCTACTGAATTAACTAATAATCCCCTAGGCATACATCTGAAACAGAAGTGTGATTATTGCACCCCACCAAGAGGAGTCAAGGTAAAGTTCTAAAAAAAAAAAAAAAAAAAAAAAAAACCTGAAGGACACTGAGCTTGGTAGCCCATGAAGACTGTTTTTTTTTTTCCCCCATAATTTTATTGAAAAACAAATAGCAATGAGACAGTTTCAAATCAAATTGGTAGGACAGTTTCAATAATTAACACATTGTATACTCTCTTCCTAGTGGTTATTTGGTGTACAGGATGCAGACATGATATCCTATTTACAAACACCATTAGAACAAATCCCTCTATTCATTAAGAGAATGTAACTGTATATCTATCCTAACCATTTTGAATATACAGATACAAAATGGACATTCATCTGTATACCCATTTTTGTTTAGTTCCGTCATTTGAATATTATAGGTGTGTAAACTCAGCAAAATATTCTAAAAGAGTCCAGTAGCCCATAATAGTATTGGATCTTCCGTTTGACTGGCAATGTCAGAAATTGTTGACCTGAGTCCCCTACAGCTCAACATAACACCATGGCTTTACTTCTCATACTTTGTTTTTATACTTTTATGCTGAATGGTTAAGACTAAGATAAAGCAAGACCTATGCAACAAGAGTTGTAGCTTTTGGATCTGATAAGGTCAGTCAAATCCCCTCAGGATTTATCCTGAGATCCTGTACCTCAGATTGTAGATCTTTTGTCAGTGTCAGCAATGTGGATGAGTCATGGCCATTGCTTAGCCAATGTGTTCTCTGTGAAAGCCTCAGAGAATGTTTTCTCTCCATGTGACTCAAGACTGTTATCTTTGATGAGCTTTTTCCTACTGCATTAACTTCTTCAGCAAATGACACCTTGAACTTATCTCATTGTGGTAAGTATCTGTTTGAGAATTACTGAATATTTATTAACTCTTCAATACAACTGCTGTTAGAAAAACTAAACTGCATTGTCTGACACTGTTTACGTACTGTCCTTGTAATAACCTTATATGAAATTTAAACTGCTGAAAGTTTTACTTTTGGTCCTACTCATGAAGAATGAAACCTGTCATACAAACTATGATAATTAGGAATTATTTTCTCCTTATTGATTTTGTGGTAAAAAACTTTGTAGGGAAATGAAGATTTCAAATGCTAAAGTGAAAAATATGTCTAATTCTAACAATGTGTACACTGGGGTACATTAAACTTCTGTATTTTAAAAAAAAAAAGGCCCTTTTTACTCCTAAAAACTTTTTTATGGATTACACATTCAGTATTCACCATGTTAGAAATTAAAAGTTGCAAAAACTTTAAGATTTATTCACAAAATTTTGAACTAATAGAACTATCACGTTTAAAAAATAATTTATTTTAAAAATAACTATAATTTTCAAAAGAAAATGAAAAATGATGAAATTGTTTTGTATTTTGTCAAACCTCTTCAATATCTTCATTGATAGAAGAAAGATCAATTTTTACATATGTTTCTACATTCAAACTAAATTGCTTCAAGCACATGAGAGGGGCCAGGGATATAGTTCAGTGGAGTAAGTGCCTGCTTTCAATAATAAAGTATAGAAGAAAACCTAATATCACAGAGATCTATGACTGCATTTTTTAAAAAGTACTTAAATAGTCTTTCCATGTAATTACAGATACTCTAATTCAATATTATACCAAAACCTATAAGTTGCAATATCACAGGCTTACTGCTATGTAAAGTCTAAAGTATCGTTATCAGATGTATCACCTTCTGTTACACTGAAATCCAATGACCTATCAAAATGTCCAAAATCCTTGACAAAAAAGTATAAAATTGGACATACCATACTTCCTAAACTCAAAACATATAACATGAGCTGCAATCAGAACAGAATGATGCTGGCACAAAAACAGACACACTGTCCAATGGAACAGGACAGAAAAGCCAGGAACTAAAACACTCAGTAGGGAAAGCACTGTCTCTCCCATTAATTGGTCTCTCAGTCTATTTTCAATTGTTAGAACAAAATGCCTGAAACCTAGTAATTTATATAAAATAATAGTTTTTTTTTTTTAATTCATGCTCTCAAAGTTGAGAAGACCAAAAGATGTCACATGACTGTGACAACTGGTACGGGTGTCCTGCTGTGCTGTAACACAACAAAGTGTGCACAGTGAGACAGAGCCAGCGAGCCAGGTAAGTTATAACAAGGCCACTCCATCAATAGCCCACTTATCTATGCATCCATAAATTCAGAAATGAATTAGTGCATTCATGAGGGCTCTGCCCAATCACCTCTTAAAGACCACACCTACAAGACCACCGCAACACCAATCAAGTCCAACATGTGTTAGAAGGGGACAAATCAGGTTCAAACCATAGCAAATACATGGCATCAAGTTAGACCCTTATTTTACAGCATGTACAAAGCCAGCTCAAAAATGGATTACAAACTTACATGTAGGACCTAAAACTATAAAACTGCTAGAAGAAATGGAAAAACCTACTTGACACTGACTAGGGTTTTGCATTTTTGTACATGTTCCCAAAAGTAAAGTTAACAAAAGCAACAACAGAAACATGGGACCGCATCAAACTGAGAATCTTCTGCACAGTTAAGAAAACAAGTAGCAAAGCAAAGAGGCAACTTTTAGAATGCAAGAAAATAGTTGCCAACTACGCATCTGGTAAGAGTCAATATCCAAAATGCATAAGGAATTCAAGTAATAACAAGAAAACAATCAGATAAAAATGGGCAAAGACACTTCTCAAAGATGACATAGAAACAGTCAAACAGGTACTAAACTATTCAGTATTTCTAATTATCAGGCAAATACAAATTAATATGGGAACCACAAACCACCTCAATCCATCAGAATGGCTTCTATCAAAAAGACACAAGATAAATACTGAAGAACACAGAGAAAAGGGAACTCTTGCACGTTGTTGGTGGGAATGCAAATTAATATGGCTACTGTGGAAAAGGATCTGGAGGGCCCTCAAAAAACTAAAAGCAGAACTACAATATGAAGCAGTAATCCCACTTGGGTGTACGCTAGCCAAAGGAACTGAAGTCACTATGTTTATGGCAGCATTATTCACAGTGGCAAGACATGAAAGCAACCTGTGTATCTGTCTTAGTCTCTTTTCCCATCACTGAGACAATACTCAAAGCCTAAAGAAGAGGTGTACTTGGACTCCAAGTTTGGCTGCAAGGCCCAAAGGGCACAGCAGAGGGGCACAGTGAAGGAAATCTGCTCACATCATGGCAGCCAGAAGGTAAGCAGAGAAGGGAGGAGATGAAGAGGAAGGTCTACCCTTGGAGGTCTTAACTATCCTATTCAGACCAGGCCCCACTTGGTAGCAAAAAGTCAGCTACAGGACCCCAATAAACAAGTCACTTGCCCAATTAGGCTTTTGGAGCCATTTTAGATTCAAACCACAACAGTGTCTATCAACAGACACAGAAAAAAGGATATGCAGATGTACAGTGGAATACCACTCACTCTTGGGGGATGGGGAGATGGCTCAGTGGAATAAGTGCTTGCCTGGCAAGCGCAAGGGCCTGAGTTCAATTCCTGATTCCACCAAAAAAAGAAAGAAAGAAAGAAAGAAAGAAAGAAAGAAAGAAAGAAAGAAAGAAAGATTATTCACTCTTTAAAGGGGGGAAATCCAGTCCTTTTGAAACAAAATAAATGAATCTGGAGGACATTACGCTAAGTGAAACATGCCAGGCACAGAAGGAGAAATACCGAGGCATGTTCCGATGATCTTGAATCTAAAGAAAGTTGCACTCAGAGAGAGTAGAAGGATGACTACCAGAGACTTGATGGGAAGGAGAAAATGAAGGGGAAGTTGTTGATAATGGATACAAAGCTTCAGGTAGACAGGGAGAACAGATTTTGAGCTCCATTGCTCAGCAGGCTGACTATGGTCTAAAATAAAGTATTGTACTGTCACATGACTATACATAAAGACAGAGATATATCCTGAGAAATATACATTAGACAATTTTGTCACTGTACAAACATCCTGGAGTACCGACCCACAAACCTAGACTACACTGCCCACTATTACACTTAGGTTGTATAGTACATATAACCAATCACTCTTACTATATACACATGTACAGCATGTCACTCTACTGAATTCCGCAAGTGTCCGTAACATAATGCTAAGTATTTGTGTACTTTAACACATCTAAATAGAAAAAAGATACAATAAAGATGTAAGGATTTTTCAGCTCCACTATAATCTTATGAGACTACCATCCATGACTGTACTACATATTTCAGAATAACTACAAGAGCAAATTTCAAATTTCTCAGCATAAAAAAAAGAGAGGTAAACTAAGTGATAGGGCAACTGACTTCATTGGATCTACACATTAAACATATACACAGCATACATACAATGTACTCTCAAAATGTATAGTTATTATTTAACAATCAAAAATACTAGTGATAACTTTTTTAAAAAGTCTATTTTGCACTTTGAACAGAACTTTTATCTATGCATAAGTTTTTAACATCATTCATCAGTCACTGCAAACCACTGATTTAGCCAGCTGTGCAGATCTAAAATGCTGACATATTTCACTGTATGATTTGCAAACACATGCTGTCATTAGAAAAACGCTTAGGTACCGGGAGCTGGCAAGTGCACACTGGTGGACTAAAATTTCCAAATCCCTGACTTTTCTCTTGCAAGTACCAATTCTGTCATTGGTAAAAAATACTGTCAGCAATTTCTTGTTTTGTTTTTTTGTTTTGTTTTGTTTTGTTTTTTTAAGTAACATATCCATTTCATTCACTTTTTTTTAATGCCAAACAACCAAGTCTGGAAAACTATGATTTATATAAAAATCAAATAAAAAGATACTCTACTTAAAACGGTAGCTGATTCAAGGTATAATTCCAAATGTTGCACAAGTGCTTTCTTGAGATAGCCACTATGCTTTGATATGCAGCAGAAACACCCTTTATATATTTTCCATTGAACGAAACAGTAAATAAGAAAGCAATATGCTCTTATTTGGGGACAAAAAGCAATGGATTTACTTTCTGCAGCTCCTCCTCTATATGTGCAACAAGTTCCCCTCAAAATTATCCATCAGACGATGAAACAGGACATTTCAAATGTGGGAGTAAAAGGCAGATGGCTGGAACCTCAAGTAACCACACGCCAAGTGCCCTGAGTCTCTTTTTCTCTCTTCCTCTACATTCCAGGTTGGGCACCAGAGTCCTCCAACATACACACAGGCATACACAACAGAAGCCTGTTCTCTCTGGACAAATCAAAAGCCAGACTTCCCTAGGCAGGAAACTTCAGCCTATCACTCAGCTAGAGTGGCATCAGTAGACTTGTGTCTCTCTTCCCTTTACCAAGAGGTGTAAGTAGACCCAGGCCCAGCACCTTCTATGTCTTTTTCCTCATCTTTAAAAAGGGCCATCCCAGGGAAGTGCTTTCATTCTTATCACTAAGCAAAGCTTCAGCAGAGACAAGCAGAATCCTTGCCAGCATCCCAGGATGAAGTTGTAAAGTGCCACTGCTTTCACTCTAAAAATATAAACTGCCATCAGAACTTCAGTACATGAAGGCAGGCCAGCACCTCCATACTAAATATCAAAGAAGGTGGTGACTACCTGCTCAACATAGGACTTAAATAGGACTGGAAGTCCTTACCAAATATAACTATAATTCATTTATCACATAAAACTCCAAGAAAATCCAGGAAATTTTCAAATTTTCTTTTTTAATGTATTTGGTACAGGGTTCCACTATGCAGCTCCTGTTTTCAGCCTCTCCAGGGCTGGGATTACAGGCATGTGCCGCCAAACCTGGACCAGCTGCTGGCTCAGTGCACCCAGGGACAGGGCCAGCACAGCCATGTGGTGCCAGGGATCAAACCTGGGTCCCTGTGCTTGCCTAGTCAGGTGCTTAGTCCACTAAGCTACCTCACTAGCCCTCAAATTTTCTTGAATAAGATGCCAATAACAATATAAAAAATGTCTAACAAGAATTTTAAAGCAGTTCTTTTTAAAACAAAATGCTTCATGAATAAATTTTAAATACTCTTGAAACAAATGAGAAAAGAAAAACAGAAAAATCTCAGGAATTAACTTAAAGTTATTTTTAAAGAATCAAATGACTGAGCACAGTAGCACACATCTTTATTTGTCACTACTTGGGAGGCAGGAAGATCACAAGCTTGAGGTCAGCCTGGCAACATAGCAAGACCCTGTCTCAAAAAATAAAACAGGGTTCAGGATATAGCTCGGTGTGGTACAGCACACATAAGTTTGATCCCCACTGTTAAAAAAAAAAAAAAAAAAAAGACCAAATGGAAGTTAAAAATTAGAAAGTCACAATTTAAAATTTAAAACTTGATGGATGGTCCCAATCATAGTGGTAATGGCTGAATACAGAACCACTGAACTTCAGATAGATCAATAGAATTTACTCAAATTAAACAACAGTGGGAAAGAAGGCTGGAAGAAAACACCTCCAAGATCTAAGGGACAATAAAAAAAAATCTAATACTAATTATTAAAAGAAAGAGTGTGACAGTGATATAGTATTTAAGTCATAACGGATGAAACTTTCCTAAATTTGCCCTAAGATGATGAGCCTCCAGATTTAAGAAACCAAGCGAGAGATATACCAAGACATATCAAAAACTGTATTTGTGAAAACTAAAAGCAAAAGAAAAAAATATTAAAAACAGGGAAAAGAAAAACTGTAATATCTATAAAAGAACAATAGCTCAAATGATAGCTAATATGATCTGTTCTGGAACCATTTCATCCAGAAAAAGATGACCCATATTCCAAAGGCTAAAACACAATAACATTAACTCTTGTCTATGACACTTGACATAACTGTTCCTTAGGAATAAAATATAAACAATATTTTGTACAAAGGAAAACAGAGAATGTAACTAGCAAACCTACACTGAAAGAATGGTATAAGAAAGCTCTCAGAAAAAGGAATGAATGAGCCTTTGAGACCTTCAAAAGTTAAGAAAATAACTGAAAGGGAAGAACAGAAGTGTACATAATTGGCCACCACAAACCTCATAAAATTCTTTAATCATGTCTTATGGTAAAAGCAACATGCAACACTGGTATAGTGTTCAAGGTATGAAAGGAAATACTTTTTAAAATTATGTTCAGAGGGGGCCTGCCCCTTAGCTCAGTTCTTTAAGTGGCTGCTTCAACAAAGCAGTCAGGCTCAGGTTGCTGTGGTTCAATCCCCACAACTCAAGCTAGCCAAACTTGCCCTGAAGGCATTCGGAGCAAAAAATAAATAAAAAAAATAAATAAAATAAAATTACATTCAGGCCCCAGTCACCAACCTACAGCCGAGCGCTCAGCTGCCTCAGCCTGGAGCCCCCTGCCTTCTAGTGACCCATTCCTGCCTCACCTTCCCTGCAGCCACCTTCTGCAGGCCACCACCAGTGAGGAAGGGGATCCCCTCATATGTCCTCTATCCAGAGCCTGGACCCTTTTGCTGTTGCAAGTAAGGGTGATGACTTGCATCCTGCCAGCACAGAGGAGTGTATCCATATAAAAATCCAACAGAGAAATGGCAGGAAGACCGTTACACTGTCCAAGGGTTTGCTGATTAGTTAAATTAAAAAAAAAAAAATCTGAAGATATTTAAAAAGAAATTTGCCTGCAATGCTACTGTCATCAAGCATCCAGAATATGACAAGTAATCCAGCTCCAGGTGACCAGCACTAGGGTGAATGCCACTTCCTGGTAGAGAGTGGCCTGGCCAAGGATGATCAGCTAAAGCTTCATGGGTTTTATTTAAGTGCTTGTGGCTCATGGAAGCTTCAGTGAGGATTTCCTCCCAGTGAGGAGAATGTCCCTTCATCTTTGTCACAGTTTAAAAACCTCACAGCTACTATGATGTAACCATTTGGTTGAGCTACTGTAACTATGAGCTAATATGATGCAACCATTTCACTTGAGCTAGTATAGCTCCTTCATGCAAAAAACTGAAAAGCTATGCTGTCTGTAAAATAAATAAAATTATATTTTAAAAAGCAATCAAGTAAGGTATCTTCAACTGAAAGTATAGGTTCCTATGCTTAACTCAAAGTGGTTAAATGTTAATAGGGGACCATGATGAGAACCTAGAGCATCCCCTAAGAAAACTGTGCTGAACATAAAAAGTCCTAAGTATATCAAAATGTAACCCTAAGAAGTTTCCAAGTAATCCACAATGAGAAATAATAAAAAAGAGCAAAAGAAAAAATATGACTTTAATATCAGTAATTACTTTAAATGTTAATGCTATAAATTCATCAGTTGGTGGCACATTGAATAAAAGAATACATCTTAACTATGCTGTCTACAAAAATTTCTTTTCACATATAAGGGGATAAGTTGATTGAAAATAAAAAGAAAAATATCTATCAGGCTAGCATTAAGCCTAGAAAGCATAAATGTCTAAAACTGTCATATATAGCAGAATTTAAGAGAAATAAAAATAGAGGCTAGGGCCAGCCAAATAGCTCAGAGGATTAAAGTGCCTGCAAGCAGGCACAGGTGCCCACAGGGCGCGCCGAGATGCCAATGGACACCAGGCGTGGTGGCGCGCACCTATAATCCCAGCAATTGGGAGGCTGTAAACAGGCAATCACTGTGAGTTTCATCTAGTAGCGAGACCCTGAGCACCCTGTAAACCCTTCCCTTTATTTTTTGTATAATAATAAAAAAAAATAGAGGCAAGAATGGCCATTACAAAATGCTAAAAAGTATA
>NW_004524685.1:6029924-6030958 GCF_000260255.1 Octodon degus | reverse complement strand
TGTGTGTGTGTGTGTAGCTTGGGATTGAACTCAGGACCCTGCACTTGCCAGGCAAGCACTTATTCTACTGAGCTATCTCCCTGGCTCCACAGGACATATTTTTTAAAAATATTTTCAGTTCATGGTTTGTATAATCAACTATGGGACCTGTTATGGTTTTTGTCTAGCAGTCCCCCCAAAGCCTCTTGTGGTCTTGGGGTGGCTTCTGGAGTTTGTGATTGATTACTGTGGGTGTGGATGCTGTACCTGCCCTGGGGCAGGTAATTTGCATTTCAATGTAAGGAGGAAAGAGAAGTGAGCTGCTTGCTGCTACTCCTCATTTTGTGTTCTCGCTCTTTGCAGCCTCCATGAAAGGTTGCCCTCTGCCAGGTGCGAGGCTGCCTTGGAGCCAGCTGAGTATGGACTGAAACCTCCAGTAACTGTGAGCTAAATAAACCTTTCCTTCCTTCAGTTTGGGTGTTGGGTATTTGTCCCAGCAATGAGAGAAGAGTAACTGAGACAGGACCCATAAGTACAGAGGAACAAATGTACAAATAAAATCTAAGCTGGCATCAGACTTAATAGTGAAAGACTGAATTATTGCCCTTTAGGATTAGGAACAAGGCAAAGATCTGCACTATCATCACCACTTTTAACAGTGTTAGAAGTTTTATTCAAGGTAATAAGCAGCGACAATAAAGGCATATAGATTGGAAATAAGCAAATAAAATTATTTCTATCTTTAGACAGCACAATAATCTACATTTTTAAAAACTCAAAGAATCTTCAATTTCTAGAAGAAAAAACTGAAGTCATTAAAGTTTCAACATACAACACCAATACACAAAAACAACTGCATTTCTACATATTAGCACAAATGGCAAAATAAAAGACAACAGAAAATGAAGACAGAGTGTGGAAATAGTATGGAGGAATCTTGTGATAGGGAAGATAAAAGAGAGAGGAGGTGAATTATTATATTCATTCTGTATAGAAAACAAAAAATGGAAACAAAATTTTAATCCAATATGACTTACAATTTCTCTTTAAGATGA
>NW_004524685.1:6019936-6028954 GCF_000260255.1 Octodon degus | reverse complement strand
AAGAAAGGCACCACAGAGCAGGGTGGCATGGAAGAAAGGCACCACAGAGCAGAAGCAGTTCATGGCAAGGCAGGCAGGAAGTAACAAGCAATAGGAGAAGCAGCACTAGCCTGCCCTTCCCTTCCATCCCTTTAGGCTACTCACCTTTACATGATGCCACCAATACCCAGGGTGGGCCTTCCCAATGCTAAACCAATCAGTGGACTGATTTAGTAACCACACACCCTTAACCTCAGCATTACATACACACACCATAGGTCCAGCCACCTTAAAGCCCCCACCTATGACTGCATGAGTCTCGGGGGGGGGGGGGGTCATCTAGATATAAGCTGTACCAGCAAAGGTGTGGTAAAATCAGAATTCATGTACACTGTTGGTGAACTGAAAATGGTGCAACTGCTAAGAACTCTATGCAAATTCCTCAAAAACTGCAACACAGAACCATGTGATCCAACAGATCTACTTCTGGAAATAATTCAAAAAGAACTACAAGCAGTCATGGAGTATTTTCATGGAGGCATTATTCAAAATAGCTGAGATGTAGAAGCAAATACAAATAGATACTGACTATAAAAGAAATATGTATATAAATGATTATTTGGTCTCAAAAAAGAAAAAAATCTGACATGTTGCAATATGGATGAAGCTCGAGAACATTATATTAAGTGAAATAAGCCATTTAGAAAAAGAGAAACACTGATTCTACCTCTATGAGGGATCTACAATAGTCAAAGTCATAAAAACAGAAAGTAAATGGTGGCTACTTTGGGCCGGGGTGGAGTGAGAGGGTGACTGAGCTAATTAAAGGGGGTAGAGCTTCAGATCTCCAAGATGAAAATTAACTGTAGATTTGCTTTACAAGATGAATATACTTAACACTATTGGGTTGTACTCTTAGAAATGGTTAAGATGGTAAATTTTTATATACAACAATTACATATTTGTAAACAATAAAATTTGTATTGAAAGGAACAAGAACTACAAAACATTAATTGGCAGAAAATGTTATCCTTGTGGGATCCTTTAAAAATGTTGAGTCGTCCAAATAATTAGATAAATAGCAATATTTGTTTACACTATTCTGAAGGAAAAAGTCATTATAATAGACCCTCTTTGTAGATAAGGGAAGTATTATTCCAATACTCTCCATCAGATGGCTAAAACCTCAGACAAATGGACCCCTACGTATACACTTAAGATAAAACCAATTTTATAGATTAGGCACAGTAAGAAATTAACAAAAATAATGAAACAATTACAACAATATGCTGTAACAAAAACAAGGTAAAGGCACATGCTCTCATGCATGTTCTCTTGTGTGTCTTATTGTACTATAAATCTCAGTAACTCCTTCAAGTAATTTTTTTTTTTTTTTTTCCTTCTTAGGTTGAGAAATTGCACCTCTTCACACAGACTTTGCAGCTTCTCTTTGAATTACCCAAACTCAACTGGCAATAAGAGTGGCTACCTCTTTTGCATTGGGGTCATTATTAAACAAAGTAAAGGCTTGAACCCAGCACTGGAATGTCACAGTGGAAATGGCCATCAAGGAACAAGTGGTTGGATAGTGGCTACAGCTTGAACACACTAAACAAGAAGCGGCGGGGGAGCTCATGTTCCAGACTGGATGGAATAGTATTATTCTTTTCTTTTCTTTTCTTTTTCCAGAGCCGGGGATTGAACTCAAGTCCTTGCGCTTGCCAGGGAAGCAATTATTCTACTGAGCCATCTCCCCGGCCCCTGGATGGAATGGTAGGGTGGCAAATTTCATCATGCTGCTCAGAACAGCATGCAATTTATAACTTTTGAACTGTCATTAATAAAAATTTCCATTTAGTATTTTTGGGCCACGACTATTGCAGATATTTGAAACCCTGGAACATAAATCCAAAAAAATAAAAAATAAAAATAGGGGGCTGAGGAGATAGCTCAGAAGAGTAAGTGCTTGCCTGGCAAGCACAGGGTCCTGAGTTCAATCCCCGGTACCACAAAAAATAAAAATAAAAATAAAAATAAATCCAAAAATAAGCAGAAACTAGTCTTTTCCCCAAAATATAAGATAATCATATTCACATTACCAGGATATGTACAGTTATAGAGGAGAAGAAAAACCCTTGAGCAATACTGTTAGGTCAATTTACTTGGTGATCTAAGTCTTGAGAGTCAGAGATTATTAGTATGCTTGGTATATTTGCTTGTGCTCCCAGTAGAACATGAATTTGATATCTATATTATTCTAACTTTTCACAGGTTCTGAAAACAAAATTCACAGACACACTATTAAGCACAGTATGTAAATATATATACCGTACTAGACAACTAATGAAGAACATGTTTAAGTTTTATTTCTTAGTCAAAGTGAAAGATTTCTTGAAACATATTATATACCCAAGATGAATTTTTAAAAGAGAAAATGTCTCCTTTGAAATGACAACTGCAAAACATATGTAGTAGTAAATGTTTCTGCCAAAAATAAATGCCTATCTGGCACTGATTTTTGTACAAGTGAAAAAGCTTTTCAACATACATACAATCTGCTTAATTTTAAGAAGCATTGATTTCTCGTTCAAATTTCCATGAATATGTTAAGATATGTATTTTACTTAGTAACTGGCAAATTCATTAGTCACTTAGTCACTGTGATAAACAACTTGTTTATATTCTCAAAAATAATAGTTTTAATGTGTGTGCTGTCCAAGAAACATGAACTGAAAATAGATCTCATTGATTCATAGTGTTCAATGAACCTGAGAATTTACTTTTTTTCTTCAAATACTCTCCCAGAAGTAAAGGCAGCATTCAATAACCAATATCAGTCATTCTTTCATTTACATATAACAGTAAATACTAGCATCAAGTGTCAAATTTAGTATCTATAAGAGGCAAATATGGACCAATTTGTAACCCTACTATGATTATGCATACAAATTTTCCCTTTTTTTTTTTTTCCTTTCTAGCTCTCTTCTTCACTCTGTTACATGAACAAAATAATGCATACCAATCTTCAGAATTCTACATTGAGCCATGGTAAGTACCTAAATAATACAAGTGAGCAAGTCTAAAGCTAAATATCCCATCTGGCTTCATAAATATTAAAACTAACTACACAGAGTCTCGATTTCTCTTCTTCTTCTTCTTCTTCTTCTTCTTCTTCTTCTTCTTCTTCGTGTGTGTGTGTGTGTGTGTGTCTGTGTGGAACCGGGTACTGAACTCAGACCCTTGCGCTTGCCAGGGAAGCATTTATTCTACTGAGCCAGCTCCCTGACCCCCCTCCCATTCTTCTCCATAGAACTGGAATAACGTTTTTGGTTAGCTGCAGCCTGTTCTAAATATAGAATGGGATGTGTGCTAAAATCACTGACCTGATATCTTAGTGATCACTATTCATGTTACACATGGTCTATTTAGTAGTTACCTCGAAAAACTAGATTTTAAGTAATAGTCACAAAAGAACACAGCTGTTAACTTCACCTACTAAAGCTTCATATTTATGATGCAGTAAGACAAGATCAGTTAAAAAAGATTTTACACAAAGAACATTGAAGTAGGGTCACTTTGCTTACAAAAAAAGACAGTACTACCTTAATCAAGAGCTTTACGTGAGCAGCTATCCAATTCTGATCCAACAGATAGCCTTGAAATGATCTTGGAGCTGTTGCCTGGGTTACTGCCGCTCCACCTCCCAATCTACAAATGCTCAATCTATTTAAAAGACAACTTTCCAGCACATCCACTAATGGACGAGAAAGAATTTTTTAAAACACAAGCTCTTGCCATCTTGTCAAATTAGCTGTGGCACCTGTTCACATTTTGCAAAGTAGTGGATAAGAAATAAATGTTCAAAAGCAATCCTCTGTCGAGTATAATGTTCCATTCCACATGGCTAGGCAGAGGGACAAAAATAACACAGGTTTGAAAGCTTGGTGCAATTTAGACAGAGCAAACAATGGGGATGGTTCAGCACACCCAGCGGGCCAACAGTATCCTCAATTTCAAAAGAGGAAAGCATTTTCCAAGACCTTAGGGCCAGCCCCAGAGAACATCCAATGACCACTCGACCACTTAACCCTAACCTTCAAAAGAAAGCTTAGGGTTAAGTGGGCAACCAGGTGCTGGCAAGTAAAACATAAAAGAGAAAAAGGAGGAAAATGTATTTATCACTCACTTTCCCAGAGCCTAAATAATCCCAATGCCTGAGCTTTGTCAACACGTGTGTTGAAAGATAAATGTCAAGTGGGAAGTTAAGGCTAGTAAAGAATAAACAAGCTAGCCTGTTTAAATTTAACTTTTCTACTTTTAACTCTAGGGAAAATGTTTGCTAAGCCTGCTTCAACTTTGACAGATAATGCCTGACTGAAATGGAAATAGATTTACCACCTTCTAAGAACTTAAGCAAACCTTTTAAAAATAGGCTCCAACTAAGCACAGAACAAATTCTGCCTTGGAATGCCTCACTTCCATTAGAAATCTTCTCCTAGAGGACCTGAAAGGGGCAGGGCCTCTTTTTGTTTTGTAAGGTGAGCTGTTTTTATTGCTTCTTTTCACATCTCCTCCTCAGAATCTGTCTGCGCTCTCCAGGTGTGCCCTCGGAGTTACATTCCCATCCCCTGACTCCTTCCACTGCTACTAGGAGACACTGAATGGCCCACTTGCCCCTTGGCTTCCCAGGCCCTAGAGGAGGCTCAGGTGAGAACTTGGAGCAAACAAGAGACCCATTCAAAGCACCTGCTCAACACCAGGCCTTGCCCTCATCACAATGAGCAAGTGCTGCCTATTCCTACAGGGCAAAGTGCAGCATGCCTCCCTTCTCCTTGAGGGGCATTTTCTCTGATACTTGGAGCCTGGAAAGAAAGGGGAAGAGAGCCAAGGAACACTGGGAGGTGAGGGAGGGACTGTCAAGCTCCTCCTGGTGGCTCATGTTCTCCAAGGTCATCTCTGGCAGATGTGCTCATGGGAGGACACAGGAGTCTTCTGTGGCCATCACGTGTGCCTCACACACATCCCTGCTCCCCGCACGCAGGGCCTGTGCTTAGGATTAGGCAAAGGTTCCAAATCTTGTCCCCACCTACACTGACTCTCCAAATTAGAGAACAAGAGTGAGTTCCTACCTGTGGTCTGTAGAAACAGGACACAAATCTGGCAATCCAACACAGGGGGACAGAAGCTGGCATTGCAAGGAGACAAATAAGGTATGTGGTATGTGCCACAGGTAGGCAGGTGAAGGGTTAATGTTCACAAATACAACCCCACAACCAGAAAGCATTGTCATACAGGCCTGGTCTTACTATGAATCCTCGTGCACTTGCACCAAACCTGTTTTCCAATTTTTATTCTATCTTTTCTGTAGTCCCAATTATCCACTTTTTCACAACTCCTATAATTTCATTAACCCTTCTTACCAAAAGAAAAGACTGCCTGAAAGAGTATAATCTGAGGATTCACAGACAGGTTCAGGTGTTATTAGAATGCAAATATTCTATACTCCCATATAATTTCCTACATGAAACATACAGAATTCCATAGTTTAAAATCCTATACCCTATACCCTCTATTTTAAGGAAATTTCAAATAAAGAAAATGCTATGCACAAAGATGTTCATCACAATGTTATTATCAATAATACAATGACAATGAGAAATGACTAGGAAACTTTAACACAAATTAATAGAAAATTATGCAGACATTTTAATAAACTACTTCCCAGTTGTAATTCAGTAAACATACTGAATTTAGAATATATAAAGTAATACAGAATGATTAAAGGTACATATAAAAAATGGAAAACAATCAATTTTTTTTTGTTTTTATTTTTAGGGAAGGGTCTACAGGGTGTTTAGGGTCTCACTACTACATCAGATCATAGTGATCTGCCAGTTTACAGCCTCCCGAGAGCTGGGATTGTAGGTGTGCACCACCACGCCCAGTCTCAATTGCTCAACCCTGGCCCCTGCACCTGTTGGCAGGTGCTTTAATCCGTGGAGCTATTTGGCCAACCCTAACAATCAAAATTTTACTAAGGATTATCTTCACTTAAAAAGAATATAGTGATTTTCCTTTTCATATTATAGTTCTCAAATTTTTCGTAAGATAGCAGTTATGTAGGGGGCTTTGAAAAAGGCAAACTTACTTGGAATGTGAAAATGTTTAGTTCGTAGGAAAACTGTTTGTGCATTTAGTGGGAAACTTCTTTGAGTACCAGGAAATGCCCCATCTTCTAGAAGGAGCCTTGGAACAGGGACATGGTAAACATGAAAAAGGACACTTAGCCAGCTCAGAGCTCTGCACTCCCTGTGATTCCCAGCAGATGCATGTCCACTGACAGTCATGGCTCTCCCCAATCTGTCTCCATGGATCTAAATGGTCTCTGGTCACCTCTCTGCTGAACCCTTGTCTGGCATTCTCCCTGCCTGTGGGGATCCTCACGGGCTCTGAGGTTGACTTAACTCACTTCCTTCCAAACCTTCCATGAAGGCTTTCCTTATCCTCTGATCACCCAGCCTCACTGTGACCCTCCGATCACTTTCTTGATCCTTTGACTACTTCTTTTCCTTAATGTATCACTATAGGAACTAAATCTGTACCACTTTTCTTCTGGTATTAAACCTATTCTAAGTTCTTTTATTAACTGATCCCAAATAAATATCTTCCACAGCTGGTATTATATTCACACTCCAATTGATGTTAACTAGATAAATTATACCTCAATTATAAAGAAAAATTACAAAAAATGGCTAGAAAGGGACAAGACGATGACGGATCTCTTGCAATATAGAACAAGGGCAGCCAGGGTGACAAAGGAAGGGGAAATAAGAATAAAGATAGGCCATGTATGGAAACTTCATAACCCTTACTAATGTAAACACTATATACCATAACTGGAACCAATCAGGCAAACAATCAGCAAGGGGATAGGGGAACTGGAGGAGGAAGAGCATGGGGAGGGAAAGAGAAGCGAAAAGAAGCCAACTGCAGTAGGTACCTGTAACCACTCCCCAAGATGATCAGAAACTCCACAAACTGTAAACACGAACTAATAAAATTCTATAAAGTTATTTAAAAAAAAAAACACATGCTGTCTCTGCTTAGAAATTTTCATGCTACCATCATTAAAACATGTACTTCCCAACCCTTTTTAACATAGCAATGATGCTGTTGTTTTTTGCATATTCATTTATGTCAGTTCTGTTATTCACCCTGGGATTAAACAGGACTAAAGATGCCTTACCAGTTTAGGGGATTGCCAATGGCTATATGAAAGAAAAATAAATAAATTACCTCTGAAGAATCAAAGCAGAGGCTGCTACAGGACCCTACTTCTCTTTCTGAACAACAAATATAATTTTGTGTCTCCATCTTAAGTTTATATTTAGGCAGCAGGGATGGTGGACCTATCAATATCTCAATTAACTTAAGCAAGAACTCTCCACTGTAAATAAATTCAATATTCTAGAAATAATAGACTACAGGGTTGTGTTCCTGCCTGCTGTAACTATGCCAGTCCTTAGAGACAATGTGCATTTGTGCTTTGGTAACCTGCCTCCCGATATACTAACAAGAGTTAAATACTTAAGAGAAAATCCATAAATCAAAAATGAAAGCAACTCAAAGGACCCACCAAGAGAGGAAGGAAGACCTAGCGTCCATTATTTCTACAGAAGGAGCACACAAGGTCAAAATAATTGTAGACTACGAAAAGTAGAGCAAAAACAAACAACATGTATATTTATTAAATGGAGGTAACACTTAAGAATAAACTCCACTTACTGAATCATCTTGGGCCTTTTCTGGTTTTCACCCAGCCTTAATCTACACAATGGAGTTATCCACTGCAACGCCAAAGCACAAAGTTGTAATACAGCAAACAACATTATCTGGGTTTCTCACTCTCTTTTACGAGACTCAGTCACACAGTCCCTGAGCTAAATAACTGCTCTTATTTCAAATGTGAGCTAAAGTTAAAAACAAAAAGATCTCCGTATTTCTTTTTACTCTCCTGACTTATTTCTCCAAGACCTGAGCATCCACCATATATCACTGCCAAAAAATGTGAATTATCTCCTGTTCTGACCGAGCTCTCCTATGGAATGTCATCCTGATATTTTTTGCTAAACGCTTTCTAAGAAAATAGAATTTTTCCATGATTCAAAACATGTTCTTTCATAATAAAGGAGTGAAAACTCCACACACAAAAAGTTTCCAGGTTGTTATTGCTGTTGCTTGAATTACTCTTAGGAAACTTAATTCTGTGCTTACTATCTAATACTGCATATACTCGTACCTTTGAACCCACTGTTCACTGACCGAGTGGGAGATCCATTTGGAGTCAGGGAGACTTGTGTTCAAATTCCTGTTCTGTGACCTTCCGAATGTAATTTAACATTTCTGCTCCTGACTTTCCGCATCTGGTTCTGAGCTGTGATGACTTTATGAAATATTATATATAAATGCAAGAGCCTAGGACCTGAAAGTATTATTTCCTTTCTCCCTCCAATCTCTTCTTTCCGTGCCAAAACCTCTCAAACCCACCCAGAGCCCCAGACAACTTTGACAGCACATCTTCCCCGGTCGAGGAACCGCTGCGAGACGGAGTGCTGGCTGAGGGCAGGACGCCGGGGGACTCGACGCGGGGAGCCCTGGGGACCCCGTAACGGCCCGTACGCCCCTCCGGCTGCAGGAGCCGCGAGGCAGACACGTTTCGGGGCGCTCCGCACGCTCGCCAGGGCGGGGCAGGGACCGGGGACCGGGGAGCAGGGCGCAGCGCGGCTCCGCCACCCGCCGTCCGCCGCCCCGCCGCGCCCGGGCTCCGCGGGAGCGAGAAACTGAGGCCGGCGGGGACCGGTCCCTCCCCCACCCTCGGCCAAGCCTCTGGCCCCGGCGCCGCTGAATCATCAGCCCCGCGCTCCGCCGCCCGCACCGGGGCGCCGTCCGACAGCGACGCCCGGGGCGGGGGCCGAGGGCTGGGAGCGGGGACGTCGGCGCGGTCGCAGCTGTCCGCGCCTCCCCCGCGCCCCGCCGCCC
>NW_004524685.1:6013699-6019656 GCF_000260255.1 Octodon degus | reverse complement strand
CGGCCCGGAGCGCGTGGGGGCCTTGCGGCGGGCACCATCGCGGGGGGCGCTGCGTCTCCTCGCAGGGACCTGGAGTGACAGCCCTGGCGCTCTCCGGAATCCCCCCTCCGCGGGAGCGTTGGTCCGGCTCCGGCTCCGTTAGAACGCGGCAAACAGAAGACCTAGCAACCAGCGCCGGGCGGGTCCAGCTCCGGAGATGCGCAGGGCGCGGCCGGCCGCGCCTCCCGCTCCGCCCCGCGGTCTCCGCCTGTGTCTCGTCACTGACAGCGCGGCCCCCAAAGTGGGACATCCAGAATCTTCGCAGGGGTCCCCTGGACCTCTGATCTAAACATCTTCAGTAGCAGGGAATGAAAGAGTATCCCAGGCCACCTTGAAAGTTAGAAAATGAAATCAGGCGGGGTCCCCTCCTGTGGGTGCCAGTGAAGCGGGAGCAGGTGCGCGAGAGCGCGGCATCACGGCTGCTGCTGCGCGAAGGGGGACCAGGCGGTGGGGGAAACGCAGATTTGGAGCCGTTTCAATGTATAGGGCTAGAAAAAAAAAAAACTGTAAAAGAAATGGAAGAATATTTGAGATTCGTTGTTGTTCACAATTTTAGAGATGTCCGTCCTTGGAACTGAAAGGAAATCACGTCCTTAAACGATGTAGAAGTTCTCACACGTGATGTTCCTTAGACCTGGGTGTCCTTGCCCTCGATCAAACAATTTAAAAATAGATTCGTTTCAAGCCGCGGTGAAAATCAAAACAAGCGTACCATTTTACTTACAGAAAAGAAGTTGGAACAGAGTTGACAGTGACCTATAAGATGGGATTAAAGGGGAGAAGAGGCCTTCAAATAGATCTCAGTATGAAATTCCACGAAATCACTTTTTTCTACATGAAAGTTAGTTTCTATCTTTTGAGTAAATCAAAATAAACCTATTATGAACGAAACAGTCTACTGTCAGTGTTTTGAAAATTTCTTCCTTTCCTTGTTTTAAAAATTTCTGTAGAACTGACAACACTGTTCCTAATTTTTAAATGGGAAAACTGCACTCAGATTTTGTTGTACGGAGCTCAAGTGTTCTGCTTAAGAGTGGCAGAGCAGATACTGCTGTGTGGACTTCTCGTCAGGTGCCTGCGTGGGAGAAGCCACTGAGAAAGATGTATGCTAAGCTTGTTGCCTCTCTGATTGGCCTGAATGTGATTGGTGATGTAAAATTTCCTTTGAGAAAACTTCAGAGTAGGGAGGAGACTTTTAGGTATCTGCAGCACCCTGAGGTAGAAATATGAACCAAAGAGAAGAGGCCAAGCTTCACGCAGAGCTGGTTTGGAGCATCATTAACAGAAATTGCTACTACTGGGGTCATGTGACAGTGAGGGACAAATCTTCATTGCCTACGTGGTCTTTCTTATGCTGTCCTTTGTTTACACCATATTACGTGTTACACTATGACTATAGTGTGTTTTATCATTCTTCATATTCCAGGAAATAGTCAGTTTTACAATGAACCTATTATTGTGGTCCTTCAAATACCTCACCAGAAATTAAAGGAAAAAATAAAATAATAGAAGGGCATTTACAATTCTCACATCACCAATAAAAAACTTTGTCAGAATCAGAAATAAAATTAAATTGTCTCTGTAGAATGTGTCCTTGTCATTGCCTGTTATTGTTAACGTTCACACCTCAATACCAGCACCACAGAAATCCCCAGAGCTGCTCGTTGCTGAGCAGCCACAGCAACTGGGTCCCCAGAGAAGCCAGACAGCCATGACTCAGGACAAAGGGGTCATCACTTCAGAAATGCGTGATTCTTGAAGACCACAGTGGACCTGATGGGTTGGTGTCATCTCCAGCCATCTGTTTCTACTGTACAGTTGACAATCTTCATGCATTCTGTTTCTGAATAAAAGACAGAATTTTTGTGATGGTGTCCTTGGGAAGCTGCCAAAAGGCATGGAGAGGGTGTCTGTGTTCTCTGTTTTCACTCAGAGTCTTCAGTTTCAGACTCCCTGGGGGAAACCGTAGAGCCAGAATCATTTTCACAATTGATGGTGAGATTTCAGATATATGAACTACTCCTGTAAGTCTGGCGAGAAATCCAGTGGGCACCACGCTGGAGAAAGAGGCATTTTGTCTGCCAGTCTGGCTAGACCTTTGTGCATTTTTGCCACCCAAAAGGAACTGTGCCCAGCAAGGGCATGGTCTCATGAAGATCACAGGTGACCAAAATAAGATCAAGGTGACTTGCCTAGACTCCCAGAGCAGTAGAGAAAAGGAAAACAATTGTTTCTGAGCACCTGGGAGACAGCTGAAGATTTTCTGTGGTAAATGAAAGGGTCTGAATTGAGGAGAACTGATGTTTGCTTTTTGTTGGTTTGTTTGTTTGTTTGTTTGTTTGTTTTTCATTTAGGGCAATTGCTAAACTTTATTTAGGTACTGGTTATTTGGGTGAATTCAGTTGTATTCATAAACCAGTATGACCTGGAACGTTCAAAGATATTAATTTAAAATGAAAATAAAGTGAATCAAGTCAAAATATTTCATGTCTTTGGTAAAACTTCACTGAGAGTCACGCGTGTAGAATCTTGAATCTTGATTCAAGGACATTAAGGAACATATGTTAGCACCAAACCAGAAATTGCAGAGACGTCAACACCGTCATCACAAATACTATTGCTGACCAGATGACAGCGTTGTGCCTTCGGTTTTCAGATAGCACAGACTAAATAGCTAGTATACTCAACTTAAGCACTAGTATCATAGAGAAGGAAACACTATAGTCATGCCTATTTTATGAGTGAAAAAAACAAGAGTTAAAAGAGAACCTAGTTGCAACCTCAAACCAATATGTTACATTGTTCTCAACAAACTTTCACTATTTACTGCTACATTAAAAAAAAAAAAAAAAAAAGTAAGAAACTGAAAGAGTTCCAAAAGGTACAATAGATACTGTGAGAGGGAAAGGAACTGCTCAAAAGGAAACAACTGGGATGAGGAAAAGGAGAAAAGAAAAAAGGAAAGGAATAAAAATATATGTGCCCACACATGCACACAAGATAGCTAAGGTAATTGTATTACAATTTCTACTGTTTTATTGACAGGAAGTTAATGTTAATTGTTTGATCAACTTTGCATACCTAGATCTGGTAATCTGAACAACTACTTTTGAAGATAACACGCAACATAACAACCATTGTTCATTTCCTATCACCTTGTTTTGAAATTCTGCATGATTTTTATTTTTTATTTTCTTACTTTTAAAATAAAAAAATGTATATTTCATTTCTCTTAAATAGAAAATAATTTCATATTTATTGTTAAGTATCTATTCCAAGTCTCATTTTTAAGAGAAAATGTATCATTTTTCACAAATAAGATTAAAGGGGCTAGGGAGATGGCTCAGTGCAATAAGCGCTTCCCTGGAAAGCACAAGGGCCTGAGTTCAATCCCTGGTTCCAAAAAATTAAAAATTAAAAAAAATAAGTAAATAACATTAAAGTGAAGTTCTCTCAATGGAAACATTGGCTATCCTTTTCTAGGTTTCTTTGCTCAGAAAAGAAATAAGAAGCATTACTGCAGCATTGGCCAGTGATTCCTAAAAATTCTAGAATCCATATTCTTACTATATCCTTATGAATTTCCATCAGTAATTTAATGTACAATCAAGTTTGACCAGACTTTACAAGAACAATGTGGGACTCAAAAAACAAACAAAACAAAACCAATACTTGCCTCTTAGACTTCATTCATTCACTAACGCCACTAGTTACTGATCAAGAAATGAGAGACAGATATTTAAAACTCACATATATAATCTGTCATTTAGTAAATACACAAGCATTTACTAAATTATTTAGAGCCATTTTAATGTTATTTTTGATGCTTCTCAACAAATGTTTTTTTTAAAAAAATACCAAGTGAAAGATGATGCTTATTAAAAATTACTTTTGTATGCAAAAACAGTGATTAAACTAAATGCCTTTTCAATTACCATATGGCATTTTATGAAAGAGAAGTAAGATTCTTAGATTTATGTATCAGTTTTGGGAGAATTTACACATTTATAAAGTTGTTATTCTAAGTAAGAACATGATAGGGCTTTCGGTCTACCTGTCTTTTGTTTTACATCTCCCCATAATATATATTTTTTTTTTATAGTTTTGTTCATATGCTGTGTCCTGTGCCTTTCTTACTCACCTTAGGCCAAGATAATTAATAATATTTATCTTCTGAATCAAATATTCTTTCCAGATCCTTTGTTAAGTGTCTTTGCCTGAATGTGGTGGGGTCGGATTTCTACAGTTTACCTTACATTCATCCGGTGCACCAAGTTCTCATGTTTTTCATGATGCCCTCCTGTGTTTTCAAAGAAAAACAGGCATTTTACCTGTATAAGGAAATTCCCTCCTTTTTTCATCAATTATACCAGTTATGTTATCTGCTACTGTCAACTCACCTAATATTTGGATAGTAAGCTAACGGTGTAATTTTGGCCATTTAGACAACAATGGCTATTGAGGGGTTTTTTTGCAGATAATTTGTTTCTCTTCCTATTTCACTTAGTTTCCTTCAACATTGGTCTCTTGACCTCTATCTTATCCCATTTCACAGCCCATTGATAATGGTCAGGGTTTTCTCCTTTAATTTTTAATGTGATCAATATGTAGCTAGACTTCCTGGTATTGAACTGTGCTTTTATTACTTTTAATAAACCCTGATTTCTTGTGGTGTTACCCTTTAGAGATATTTGTCTATTGTAGGTTCTACTACACTATTTAAGTATTTGACATCTATAATTGGTGATGAAATTGACGTGCACTTCTAATGGCTTTGCCATTCTTTCCTAGAACTTGATATCTTTATTCAAACCTGTAGTAGTTTAAATAATATTATAATTATCTATTTCTCATAGCTCATTTAAAAATTCAACTGTGAGTTCATCCACAGACAGTCCTTTTTTAATAACAGATCATTAATCACTTCTCCAGCTTCTGTAACAACTATATAGTTCACCTTTGCTGCTCTGTGTCAGATGTAATGACATATTTTTCTAGGAAAGTACTTATTTCTTCTAGGTTTTATTTTCTTAATATATTAACATCAAGTCACTATTAGCATTCAGTTAAATCTTTTAAAATCAATATATTTTTATATATAATTAATCTTTAGTAATTCTTTTTCTTAGTAGTCTCATTAAATTTTGCTGACTTAAAAAAAATCTTATATTTATGTATTTATTTGGTACAGGGTCTCACTATGCAACTCAATTCTTAGTGATCCTACCGTCTCAGGCTCCTCAGCACTGGAATTACAGGCGTGCACCACCATGCCTGATTTTGGTGGCCAGTTCAGCAGAGTAAGCACAGCATGTGGTACTGTTGCAGGCAGCCTAGTTAGATAGAAATAATATAGGCAGTTAGACAAGGTCAGGCCCTCAAGGAAACAAGATGGAAGACAAGGTGACCTTGCAACTTGAAAGAGACAGACCCTCCCATATGGGCCACACCTCAAGACCAAGACAAAAAGAGGAAACACAGCTATATACTTCCCTAGGGATGGGCATTAGGGATTAATATCCTAAATAGGTATCAATCACCTTGAAAAAGCTGAAATGAGTCACTAGCCCAACCCCCAATAGGAAGAGATCCTGTCCCATATTCATGCCCCATTGCTGCATGACTCACTTTCCCATTTGATACTGGATTTAATCAATTTGACCGCAATGGTACTTGTAATCTCATTGATTGACCATAGTTTGGTCCCACCTCACATCCACCTAAGGGAGTTCCCATTTTCTCCACCTTAGCCCTGCATGGTTTTACACTATAAAAGTCCCTAGAAGAGACAGCTTCCTGGAGGAGCAACCCGCTCAGGCCCCCCTCCTGTCCCTCTCTTGGACAGGAGCTTTCTCTCCCCTGTAATGAGTCAACTCAAGTTTTAGATTATAAATATAAATCTTATGCTTTCTGTTGTA
>NW_004524685.1:5999727-6009229 GCF_000260255.1 Octodon degus | reverse complement strand
AAATGTGGTTTCATGTTTTAAAAGCCCCCTGCTTCCTGGGCTAGCTGCCTTTCGGTCCTCTCCTGCGTGAGAGCAGACTGGGGGCCCTGAGCTCAGTAATAAATTGCTTTCCAAATTCTAATCTGGCTGATCTGGTTCCTATTCTGAGTGACCCATAACATCCCCCAATAAATATATTCTGCTCATAACCTCCGTTTGTTCTTAAAATTCATTCTTTGGTTTTAGAGAACACGAATTCATGCAGGTCAGGTCAGGAGATCATTTTTCCCTATGCCATTTGGAGGTTTCCTATATTGTTTGGAGGTCGCCCACCCAAGATCAGTTTTTCTCCCTGTATCAGTACCAGGGCTGATTAATGCTTTTGTACACTAATCAGATTATTTTCTTGATTTTTGGTTTGGCTGCAATTTTGTATAAGAGGAAACCGAAATCTTGAGTTTTTCATTTTAAGTAACAGAAGTCAATTTTGACGAACTTCAGCATACAGGACATCTATCACATTGGCATTACAGAGCTAACTGAAATCACAGGTAAGCTAAAGAAACAGGTTCAAAATTATGCATGGTCATAGTAATTTCTAAGGTCTAGGCAACAAGGAATGTTTCAGTATCTTGTTGGGCTAGGTCTACTGAGAGGAATGAACTCTGTCCTCGGTACTCAAGATTTAAAGTCTTAGAGGAATTCTGATTGTCCAGGTAGGTCTTTGTCCCTGTCTCAGATAACCCCAGGTCCTTGTGCTTGCCAGGGAGATGCTTAGCCTGCCGAGTTATCTCTCCAGCCCTTGCTGATCTTTTCAAAGAACCAATTTTTGAATTTATATCCTTTTTCTATTATATTTTCTACTTTAAAGACTTTTAGTTTCTACATTAAGGCCTCCTTGAAAGTTTATTTTGTTGTTTTATTACTATATTCAATTTTCAAAGTTTTTATGGAAATACATAATATATTTATACTTATACATGAACTACAAAAAATACAGTAACTGTTAAACTGTTTATAAATTTATTATAGTAAAAAAAACTATTATAGTAAAAAAACTCATTGCCACTAGTTCCCCTCAAAACACTTCCCCTCACTTTGAATGTATTTTTTTTTTAATTTTTTTTTACATCAGTTACTTTTATTTTAAAGAAAAAAAAAATAAAAACAATGGTACAAAATCTCAAAACAAGATTTTAGGAGAGTAACAATGGTTAGTACATTGGGTACTGTTACTGCCAAAGTAGTTTCTCATATTACAAGATATAGGCAAGAAATAATTAGCAAATAACATAGGTACAAACCTCTTTTTTTTTTAAAGTCAACAGAAAATGGAAATATACTTTTTAAAGTTTCTAATACTAGGAGAAGATATCATATAATGTCTTTTAAATAAATTTTAAGTCAAAGATACAGTATAGATTTTAGAACAAAAATTAAGATTAAGCAATATTCAGAAAATTAAATGTTTCAAAACAATTGAACTAAGAAAAAGTTTTCATGATAGCAAAGAAGTACTAAGAGTAAAACATAAGATAAATACTGGAATGGCAAGAAAATGACCAGCACTTCTAACCTTTTGAGGATAGGATATCACACAAAGTTCTAGTGTGTTGTGGACATGCATAATGACCATGACAGTTACTGGTGGCTAGGCATCACTTGTGGAACTGAGCTACAGCTATTTCTTTGAAATCCACCCTGTAGACTCAGGTGGAATCATAACCCATAGGGTAGAAGAGAAGTCCATTTGTAGAGTGTGCTGATGAAAATATTCTGCTCCTGAACACAAAAGAATAACTGAAAGACTACTATTGTATATCTCTTATTCTCTTCTGTTTAATTGTTTGCCCTATTTGACGGGTTCTTTCCATTCTCATTCATGGGGCTGTGATCAATTTGCTCCCTCTCTAGAACATCATTTAGTAGTCTGTGTAGGCTTGGCTTTGTCATCAAGAAATTCTTTAGTTGTTCTTTGTCATGGAAATATTTCACTTCTCCATTATATTTGAAAGATAGTTCTGCAGGATAGATCAGTCTGGGTTGGAATTTGTTTTCTTGCAAGACTTGAAGTACTTTGCTCCATGCTCTTCTTGACTTGATCATTTGTGAAGAAAAATCTGCTGTTATTCTGATGGGTTTTCCTTTAAATGTGATCTGTTTCTTATCTTTAGTGGCTTTTAGTATACTGTTCCTATGCTGAATTTCTGGAATCTTGATTATTATGTGTCTGGGTGTGGTTTTTATTGGATTGATATTATTTGGAGTTCTATATGCTTTGGTTACAGGAATGTCAGATTGTTGCCCCATATTTGGGAAGTTTTCTGCTATTACTTCTGCCTATATTCTTTTTATATCATTTGTATTGACTCCTTCCTTCTCATTGATGCCTATTAGCCTCACATTGTTCATTTTTGCATCATCTTGCAGGTATTGAATTATTTTTTCCTGCATCCTAGTTGTTTTAAAGAGATCTTTTCTTACTTTTTCACTAGCCACGATGGTGTCTTTCAGGTCAGAAAGTCTATTTTCACTTTTACGCAAAAGGTTTTGCCAGCATATTATTGAGGTTTTAATTTCCTGTATATCACTTTGAACCTGTTTCATAGACTCTATTTCTTTCCTAAATTGTTTATTCAGGGGTTCCATCATTTTTATATTCTCCTTTTTTTTTTATCAGTGTATTCTTTAGAAGCACTTAGTACTTCTTTGATTATAGTTACCACTACATTTTTTAGTTCCGAAATTATTTCTGATCTGATTTCTTCTATACCTTTCTGCAGTTGATTCTTTACTGTCAACGCTATTATTTCTGAGATATCTGGTGTGTGATTTCCAGTTTCCTTAGGGCTAGTGTCTTCTGCATTTGTACTGGGTGTACTTGAGGCCTGAGACTGCATTTTGTTCCTTGTCTTTGTCATTTTGTATACCACTGTCTTCTGACCTTTGGTGTAGAGCTTGGATAGAGTTATTACCTTAGCACCAGGTCCAGATCTACGAAGTTCAGATTCCTCCAGGTGGGTGTTGTTTGGATCTGGCTGCTGTGCTCCACTTCTTTCTGCTGCAGGCATTAGAGTTGAACCCTTTGTGTCTCTCTGCCAAGATGTTCTGTTCCTGAATCAGCTGGGTGGGTCTTGCCTCTAGCCTCTTTGCAGGGAGTTCTGCTGAAGGGTTCCTCACTGGGCCTGCAGCCTGGGTTGAATGAGAATCCCTGGCCCTGGGTTGTCTCACTCACTCGCCAGGCCTGCGCTCTGGGTCTGTTCAGGATCCCGCGGCCCTGGGTCATCTCACTCACTCGCCCTGAATGTACTTTTGAATGTACTTATCCCATCATCCTTGCCACATTCCAACGCACTTCTGGAAGTCCTCTTTCATAAATGTCATTACAAGAAATAAGTAAAAATAAAGTCATGCTGCTGTGCAAATCTATTTGATGGAAGGATAGGCTCGTGAAAACGTCACGGTCTGTCTTCATTCACCTTTATTCACTGAATCTGTCACTGGATGACTTCTGACTTCTTCCCAAGGTCACAATGACCATGAAAGGATGCATTCTGTTTATGTATTTTTTTTTCCCCTGTATTTTAGGGAAGGGTCTATAGAGTGTTGAGGGTCTCAATATTAGATCGGACTCATAGTAATTCTCCTGTTTACAGCCTCCCAAGAGCTGCAATTACAGGTGTGCAAGACCACACCCAGTCTCTATTGCTATCTCAGCATGCCCTGGGGGTAGGGACAATAGGGCGGGCCCTGCGCCTGCTTGCAGGTACTTCAATCCCCTGAGCTATTTGGCCAGCTCTGAAAGGATGCATTCTGAATTCATGTTCAGTTTTCTCAAAATAAACATGTGAAAGTCTAATCACCAAGGTGATGGTGTCAGAGAGTTAGGACCTTTGCAGGTTGGTAGGTTGTGAGGGCTAAGTCTTCATGAGTGGAACTAGTAAGACACCCCAGAAAGCTTCCTTGCTCCTGTACCGTGTGGAGACAGAGCAAGAAGATGACATCTAGGAACTGAAAGGAAGCCTCGCCAGATACTGAGTCTTGGGTTCCTTGATCTTAAACTTCTTGGCCTCCAGCACCACAGGAAATAAATTTCTGTTTATAGGTTAGCCAGCCCATGGTATTTTGTTATGACAGCCAAAATGAACTAAAAATAATCTATAGTAAGCAAGTTTAATGCTTGGATTATTTATTCATTGTATATGCTCTATAGGTTTTGGTTTCTCCTTAGTTTTTGTCTGTTAAAGTCTTTCAATTCTAGGGGCGATACACTGAAAATTTCAATGCATCTATATTTTTATCATGTTCCCTCATTTTTTTAAATGAAGCAAAATATGATCCTAAAGGTTTTGTGTGCAGTTGCTTATGTTGTTTACTAAAAATAACAGTTAATCAATGCACATTTGTCCTTATTGTTTTCAGTGTGTGTGCATGCCACATCATCTGCTATTAATATTACTATTCTTGATGACTTTCTATGCATATTCATTATGTGGCTTGATTTGACACTTACTTTCAACCTCTTTACTACTGTGTTAAGTTTGTTTCTCAAAGAGCATACATCTGTTCTTTTTTTAACATCAAATCTAAGTCTTTAAAAAAAAAGAGAGAGAATTTTAGTTCCATCAGATTTTAAGTAAACCTTATGTTCCTGACTTTCTCTTTTCATCCCACCTGGTATTTACTTAATCATGCGGTCTCCTCTTACCTGTTTCTTATGGATGCCTATTTGTTGAAATTTCATCTATTATTCTTTTCTTTAATATTTGCAAGTACTAGGCCGGGGAGATGGCTCAGTAGAATAAGCGCTTCCCTGGCAAGTGCAAGGGCCTGAGTTCAATCCCTGGTTCCACAAAAAAAAAAAAAAAAAAAAAAAAAAAAAAGGGGGGCTCTTTTGGGCTGGTGAGATGGCTCAGTGGTCTAAAGCACCTACTTAGAACAAGCTTAGCAAAGCACAGGGACTGCGGTTCGATCCCCCAGCACCACAAGCCAGGCAGCCCTGCCCCCTGGTGGACTGAGCTGGCCACACACACACACACACACACACACACATATATAAATAAATAAAAATTAAAAAAAAATATTTGCAAGTACTGCTTTTTTATTAGTAATCTATTTCCTTCTTCCCCCTGCTCTCAGAGTCAAAGAGAATTGCTAGACTATCATATAAAAGCAGTATGTTAATTATTTTCCTTGCCATATCTTATTCTTTCCCCTGCATTTGGATAAGTATTTGAGAATACTTCCTCTTTCAATATTTTTCTTTCCTATTGTCAGGTGCTGCTTCTCTCTTTATCCTTTTCCATCATGAAATTCTCTATTTTGCTATTCTATTTGGTTCAGTCGTTTGTTTGTATATTTTTCTGTGATGAAGTATGTAAATATTAAACTCTTGTACATCTACAAATACCTTTCTTTCATGATGAGTGATGAAATGCTGTCCAGCTAATTAATTTTTTGATGTCCTACTTAGCATAATCTATGGACACTATTTAATTTTTTTATAGTTTCTATGATTGCAGATGAGAAATCCAATACAAGTTGATACTCTTTCCTTTATAAATAATTTGTTCTCACTATTTGAAAACTTGTGAGATTTTTCTGTATGTCTCTAGAGTTCAAGCATTTTTAACAAGGGTTAGTCTTAATCCAGGAAAATTTTCTTCTGATTGCTTTAAATTACTGTCTTCTGATTGTTTAAAATTATTGCCTTCTTCCATTGGTCATTTTTCTTCCTTTTGAAATTGGGAAGGGCTTTGGAAACTGCTCCATGGTAGAGTTCTTGCCTTGTATCCACAATGCCCTAGGTTCAATCCTCAGCAACAACCCTCTCCCCAAAAAAGTTGAAATTGGGAGAAATGCTAATCCATTAGACTTGAACTTGACTTCATTTCCTTTCGAATTTTTCTTTTCAGGTAGTTCTTAGACCTGAACCATTCAGGCACTAATTCAGATTTCAAAAGAGACTCTCTTCCTTCATTTCTTTCCCTGAGAATCATGTTTTTATTTCCAGAAAGACATTTTTATGCTGCTTTTGATACTTAATTCATGTTGTCACCAACTCCTCCAGCTATAGTATGTCTGTTCTGGAGGCTGCTTTCCTCTGAGCGATTGGTGGGCTATTTTCTAAATCAGCTCATGGGTGCACATTTTAACTGACAGGCATCCCACAGAGAGTGAAGGATGAAGCTACCTCTACCTACAGGGGTCTATAGACTAAAGCAGAGAGGTGAGGCCCCGGTGCAAGGTCTGAAGGAAACCATCCTGGTCTCAGGTCTCCCAGTGCTCTTACAGCCTAAGAATTAGGAAGATCCAACTTACTGTACAGGTTTATCTTGGCTTTCTGAAGTTAAAGAGACCTGAGTCAACACTGTTTTCTATCAGAGACATATGAATCTGTAACCATCCAGCATAGTATGTCTAGATACCTCATTTCTACCCAGCTGCCCATGGAAGCCTGTAACCATAAGGCTCCCAGAAGACAGATACATTAAAGCTGAAAATAAAGGAATTGGGAGTTCTCCTTGTGTCAACATGTTACCAAACTGTTTTTCTCCTAAAAGAGTTTGTATATAACTCAAATTAATATTTATTTGAATCTACCACTCTATCAAGCAATGTTTTAATTGCAATCAGTTCAAGATCTTCCCATGTTTTGCTTTCAACTGGGTTATAGTTCTGGCATTCTTATGTCATGCTTGGAAGCTGAGGCAAGAGAAATGAGCTTCTGATCTGATTCATGTATGCATTTCATACTCATGTAGAGACAGACTGTCTGTGTTAGTTTTTTTATTGTGTGTTCTCACACTACTTTCATGTTTTTAAATGGATACATGAAGGACAATGAGGGTAGGGTTCCTGGCTGAGGCCACGTCATCTATGCTTTGAAGATTAGTTAGGGCTTGTTGTTAAAAAGAATAATGTCAGCCAAGAATATATGTGACTGAAAGACTAAGAGCTGTCCTCGGGCAGAAAAGAAACAGACAGGCAGGCAGGCAAGCAGGCAGGCAGACAGACAGACAGACAGACAGACAGACAGACACAGAGAAAGACAGAGAACAGAGAAAGACAGAGACAGACACACACACAGAGACACAATCACACTTTTTTTTTTCCAGAATCAAGAGATAACTTGAGTATGTACAAATTAGTATCTTTTTCTCACACTGTCCTCCAGCCTAGCTCACAAGATCAAGTCCCAGAAGGTGAAGGCTCAAGCAAAACTAAATATCCTGTTTTACTGGAAACAGTAAAACACAAAGCAGTAATATGTGGTCCTCCATAACAACAAGGAATACACTGTGCTTAATTACAGAGTTGTTGCTGCTGCTTGCTTGTTTTCTTCAGTGCAGCTGGACCCATTTTAAGGACAGTACTTGATCACAGGCATCAGCAGTGTCGGCAAAGTGGGGGAGAAGCGACACAGCTGGCAGCAGATTCGATTTCCTGCAATCTCAGGCCAAGGGGAAGGACGCCATGGTAATCAAATGTCCCAAGCTGAGCAACTCTGCACCAGCCCTTCTGCTCTCCTCAAAATAACTGAAGAGCAGGCAGCATGGAACTCAGGGCATCTCAGAGGCAAATATGGAAAGGCCCAAGCCTGACCACTGGTAGTTACAGAGTTTGCACTTTTACCTTAGCCTCTGATTATATCCCCAATTTTATGATGGAATTTGAAGACTACAAAATTGTTAGCTTCTCACACAGAATGATGCCTGGTCTTCAACACGGCTCCAGGCTTGGTGCTATGATTTAAAAGTGAAATGTGACTCTTGATTTTCAGCGCAACTCCCACTTCTCCACTTTCTGGGGATAACAGCTTACGGCTTTCTGCTTGCTGCGCTTGGTGACAGACACCTTCTTCTTACATTGCAATTTACAAGTCTGATTATTTTAAGAGTGAGACTAAAATTTCGGGTTGAAAATTATAGTAAGTCAATGTGTTAATAACAGGATCTCAGTGTATCAAATTCATCTCTACAAAAAATATAATACAATTCAACCTAAATTACTTAGAAAGCTATCAGGTTAGTAGACTGTCACAGCAAAATAGATAATAATAATAATAGCTCTTCAATGAACTTTCATGAGCATAATGCATTATGAAAATACTTAATTTAATTATTATAAACATGTTGTATTACATTCATCTTATAGATGAAGAAACAAATTTTGAACTTTTAAACAATTCTCCCAGCTCACAAGCTAGATGCTGGCCAAGTGGGATCCAAAGAGTATATCTAAGACCAGGGCTTTGATTTCTGAGCACACATCCACCCTTATTTTTTTCCACTACTGACTCATTAAGAAAGAAAAGATAATATTGTGCTTTGCATTTAGGAATCCAGGATGCCAAGCAATCCCAGAACATTTCATCAGCAGGCCAATTCCTTCAGAAAAATCATTCCATTTGCCAAGAAGATAACACAGTATAAACTTGCTAACCTTTTGGCCCACTTTCAGCTCCCAAAAAGGGCAATTTCCTTAGAAGCACAAGGAATGAAAACCTGACTCATGAAAATAATATTAAATGTAACTCTGTATGCCTTGGGCCTCAAGCCACTGCCAAGACAAACAAATCCCATGATATTCTCAAGACATAACGAACAATCTTTGAAATTCATCTGATTATAAACAGAGGAAAATATATACTTAAACTTTACAGAGTATTTATTTTTCAAGTGCTCTGCTAACCCCATTTATTCAGGTGAGGAAACAATTCTCATGACGATTCAGCATTTTCAGTTGGGAGTCTCCACAGCGTTGTCTTCTACTTTTTCTTTATTGCTCACTGCCGAAATAAAGTAGCTTTGCGCTTTTTTATTTTAAAAAGAAAAAAGTTAAAAAAATGAAAATAACAATAAAACATTTTCAAAACAGCTTAGTAGGAGAGTTACAATAATTAAAAATTGCATATTGTTGTCTCTGTAGCAGTTATTCAGAGTACAAGCTGTAGGCATGACATCTTCTCCAAGCAATATTGGCATGAACCTCTCTTCTCAATTATTTCAGAGAAACTAGCTGTATAACTGTCTTAATTACCTTCTGTGTAAATACATTGTTTTTCTTTTTCCCTTCCTTCTTTTCCCCTGTAACAGCTTGTCTTTTCTTTAGAACAGTATCTTCCCAATTCAAAATATCTATTAGTACATTTTGGATCTTCTTTACTCTTTCAGTTTCTCACACTAGTGAGATAATGTGATGCTGACACCTATGGGTGGGATTTATCTCAGTCTCACGTTGCATCCACTTACCTATAAAAGTCTCCAGTTTATCATTCTTAATGGCTGGGTATTACTCCATTACATTAAAAACATCATATCTTTTTTATCCGTACCTCAGTTAATGGGCATTTGGGTTATTTCCAAGATTTAGCTATGACAAATTGTGCTGCTATAAATATAAGTACATATATATCACTGGAGTATGATGCTTTTATTTCTTCTGGGAAGATACCCAGAAGGGGAATAGTTGGATCAAATGGGACCTCTCTCTCTCTCTCTCTCTCTCTCTCTCTCTCTCT
>NW_004524685.1:5997166-5999613 GCF_000260255.1 Octodon degus | reverse complement strand
TTACAGTCTCCCAAGAGCTGGGATTGCAGGCATGCGCCACCACATCCAGTTTCAATTGCCTTCTCAGCGCACCCCAGGGGTGGCGCCAGCACACCTGGATATCGAACCCCACCCACACTCCCACCACCACCCCAGTGCCTGCTTGCAGGCGCTTTAATCCACTGAGCTAATTGGCTGGCCCATCTAATCATACATTTTAAAGAATTTCAATATTGATTTCCACAGTGGTTGCACCAGCCCACACTCCCACAAACAGTGGAAAAATTTTCCTTTCTTTCCACATCCCCACCAACATTTGTCACTGGTTGACGTTTTTATGATAGCCATTCTTTCTGGGATTTATTTTTATTTATTTATTTATTTTTTTTTGGTGTATGGAATCAAACTCAGGAAGCTGCACTTGCTAGGTAGGTGCTATTCCTGTGACCTTGCATCTCTGGCTCTGGGTTGAGATTGAATCTCTATGTTTTAATTTGTATCTCTCAAATGACCAATGATATTGAATATCTTTTCATGTATTTTCTATTTGTATTTTTTTCATCTGAGAAGTGTGTATTCATCTCAAATGTCCATTGTTAGAGTGGGTCTTTGAGTTTGGGGAATCAATTTTTTCAATTATTTATTTATATGTTTTAGATAAAAGTCAGGTCTTTGGGATAAGGGTCTATAATTTCTTCCTACACTGTGGGTTATTTTTTTCAGTCACTTGGTGATTTCTTTTGTTGTGCAAAACCTTTTTAATGAGGTGATATCCTATTTGTTGATTCTCTGTAATGTTTCCCTTGAAAGCTTGGTTTTGTTCATGACTTCTCTGCCTACGCCTATGTCTTTGAGATTTCTACCTATTTTTTCTCTTTCAGTAAATTTAGTGTTTCTATTTTAATACATAGATTTTGATCTAATTTGACTTTAGTGCATGGTGATAGACATGGGTTTAGTTTTAGTTTTCACCATGTGGATAGCCAGTTTTTTCAGCACCATTTGTTAAAGAGATACCTTTCCACTGAAGATGTTTAGCACCTTTGTCAAAGATAAGCTGACTGAGTGTGTATGCGGTTGTGTCTGCCTATTCTATTCTCTTCCACTGATCCTCAGTGCTATTTTTTCCCCTTTATCATGTTGATTTCATCACAGAATCTGTGGAATAAAATTTTAGGTCTGGGATTGTGATGCTCTCATGACTTGCCTTGCTTGCCCAGAAATGCTTTTGCTATTGTAGGTCTCTTCTAGTTCCAAATGAATTTTAGGAGTGTTTTCTCTAGATCTGTGAGGTATGCTAATGGTATTTTGATTGTGATTGCTTTAAATCTGAATAGCAATTTTGGTGAATGGCCATTTTCATCATGTTGGTTCTTCCTATCCAAGAAAAACGGATAGCTTTCCATTTTCTAATAACCTCTTTGATCTCCTTTCTTAGGGTACTGTAATTTTCATTGTACAGATCTTTTGCAACCTTTGTTAGATTGCTTTCTAAGTACTGCATTGTTTGATGCTATTGTGAAGGGTCTGCTTTCCCTAATTTCTCATTGTGTGGGTTTGTTGCTTGTGCACAGGATGCTGTTGATTTTTGGTGTTGACTTTGTGTCCTGCTACACTGCTGAATTTGGTATTATATCTAGAAGTATTTCAATGGACTTTTGGGTGTCTTCTATGTAGAGTATCACATCATCATCAAATAATGTTAATTTAGCTTCTTACTTTCCTGTCTTTTTATTCTTTTTATTTTTTCTCTTATCTAATTGCTCTAATGTTTACAGAGCTGTATTGAATAGGAGAGGTGATAATGAACATCTTTGCCTTGTTCCTGACCTTAAAGAGAGAGTTTTTAGCTTTTGATCATTTAACATGTTGCTAGCTGTTGGTTTATCACAGATAGCTTATATACAATTGAGATAAAGACCATCTATTTCAATTTTCTGTGGGCTTTTTCCCCCTTTATTTAGGACAGGGTCTACAGCGTCTCACTAGGTATATTAGACTCACAGTGATTCTCCTGTTTTCAGCCTCCAAAGTGCTGTGCTTTGATTACAGGTGCGCACCACCATGCCCAGTCTCAGTCGCATCTCAGCGCACCCCGGGGCCAGGGCCGGCATGGCACACTGGGGATTGAACTCCAGCTGCTGTGCTCTTCCTAAGTAGGTGCTTTAGTCCACTAAGATAGCAGGCCAGCCTGGGTTTTTTGTTGTTGTTTTTAACATCAATGGGTGTTGGACTTTGTCAAATGCTTTTTCTGCATCTATTGAGATGATCATGTGAGTTTTGTCTTTGATGCTGTTAATCTGGTGTGTTACACTCATTGATTTGTGTATTTTCCATCCCTTCATCCCTGAGATGAATCCTACTTGGTCATGGTATATAATCTTCTTGATAATTTTCTGCATTCTGTTTGTCAGTATCTTATTGAGTGAGGATTTTTGCACCTAGATTCTTTAGGGAAACTGGCCTGT
>NW_004524685.1:5993558-5995954 GCF_000260255.1 Octodon degus | reverse complement strand
CTCCAGGTGGGTGTTGTTTGGATCTGGCTGCTGTGCTCCACTTCTTTCTGCTGCAGGTGTTAGAGTGGAACCCTTTTTGTCTCTCTGGCAAGAAGTTCTGCTCCTGAATCAGCTGGGTGGATCTTGCCTCTAGCCTCTTTGCAGGGAGTTCTGCTGAAGGGTTCCCTGCTGGGCTTGCATGCAGCCTGGGTCAAATGAGGATCCCCGGGCTCTGGGTCATCTCGTCTCATTCACTCACCAGGCCTGTGCTCTGGATCTGTTCAGGATCCCATGGCCCCTGGTCATCTCACTCACTCACTGGGCCTGCGCTCTGGGTCTATTCAGGATCCCGCAGCCCTGGGTCGTCTCACTCACTCAGGCCTGCGCTCTGGATCTGTTCAGGTTCCCATGGCCCCTGGTCGTCTCACTCACTCACTGGGCCTGCGCTCTGGGTCTATTCAGGATCCCGCAGCCCTGGGTCGTCTCACTCACTCAGGCCTGCGCTCTGGGTCTGTTCAGGATCCCACGGCCTCGGTCGTCTCACTCACTCTCTGGGCCTGCACTCTGGGTCTATTCAGGATCCCGACACTGGGTTGTCTCACTCTCAATTCTCTTTTCATAGTTTAGAACTTTTGGTGGGCTGGCAACTGGTGGTCAACTTGTTACACCCAGATGAACTCATCTAGCATGGTGTTGGGTGTGGGAGACCCTCATAAGGATTGTTGTTGGCAGCATAAAGAGGCAGAACTGGAGAAATGGTTAAGACGCTGTTAAGGATGCTATTTGGAGAAGCTCTTGGGAAACTGTTGGAAGCTGCTGGTTCTCTTGGGCTGTTCTGCTACAGGAACTTGTCATGCTGGTTTTCCCAATGAAGTTTGCTGTTCTTTTCAGAGGAGGAGCTCAGGACCTCACTGTCACTGAGAATGACTACAGTTCAATTTGGAGGAGCTCCAGTCTTCCTCTTGAGCATTGTTTCTTGGCTCTGGAGGGAAAGATGGTGCAGTGCTCAGCCTCATGGAGAAGCTTGTCTGTTGGTTTTCCTGATGAGAACTCAGATTTCCTCATCATTAGAGGAGCTTGAGACCTCACTGTTGCTGAGGATGGCTGTGGTACTTTTCCAGGAGCTCTGGTTCTTACCTTGAGTACTGCTTCCTGTCTCCAGTTCAGATCCCTCAGTCTGCTAGTGCAGGTCTTTCATCCCACTGGCATAGACTTTCTAGCTTCTGCCATTGACCTTTGGGCCTTCCCAGTACAGACCCAGGAAGCAGGCCTACAGAAAACATTGTTGTGGGCTCTCGGCCTCAGTTGGACTTCTGGGAGGCATTGTTATGAGCTCTAGGTTTTCAGCGGGATTCATGCAGCTGAATATCCTAGGCCCTCAGCTGAATTATTTGGTCTTTAGTATGTGGACAGATTTCCTACACTCTTTGTATATGATTCTTTGGGTAATTCATTATAAAATAATCTTATAAAATATGTGTCCTGTATTGTTCTCTTGCAAAAACCCCAAACCATGACAGAATCCAAATCAGTTATATAAACATAAAACATATTTAGACATAGCAGTGTTGGACTCAGAGCCCTGACTTCTAGGCTAGTGATATATTAAAGTTCGCCTCTTGTTCATTTTAACTGACAGCACTTTCTTTGTAGAAATATAAATTCAGATATATTGTAAATATACAGAAAAAATCTGGTCATAAGAAGTTCAAGAGATAAAATAATGTGTACATTTTAAAAATTTCGAAATAAAGTATTCTACAGTAATATCAGCTGGGTATGTTAGGTGTGTCTGATTTATTTACTATCAAAAGTCAGCATAGAAAGGGCCATCCAGATAGCTCAGCGGACTAAAGCACCTTGTTAGGCAGGCATAGGGAATGGAGTTCGATCCCTGGCAGGCTGTGCTGATCCTGCCTCTGGGGCAAAGCTGTGATGGCAATTGAAACTGGGCATGGTGGTGCATGCCTATAATCCTAGTGCTTGGGAGACTGAAAACAAAAGGGTCATTGAGTCTGAGCTGTGTAATGAGACCCTGTAGACACTGTACTAAATACATTTTTAAAAAAAAGTGTAGAAAAGATCAGGTGCTTGATGGGAATGTTAGCAATAAGTTAATAAAAAGAAAAATTATTTTCTTTATAAAAGAAAATGTATTTTTCTTTTTGCAACTTGAGTTTATTCTCCCTGCTTTTTCAGCATTGTGGCTATCATTGCATGATTTTATATAACTTAAAATCTTTCATACCCAGGATACAAAGTGAGCTCAAGGACAGCCTGAACTGTCTCAAAAAAACTTCATATTTTTACTTACAGTGTTTTTCTCAAAAACTGAGCTGAAGGGGCTGGGAAGATGGCTCAGTGGAATAAGTGCTTCCCTGGCAAGCACAAGGGCCTGAGTTCGATCCTCGGTTCCA
>NW_004524685.1:5983754-5993458 GCF_000260255.1 Octodon degus | reverse complement strand
TTTGGTTTTGGAATCAGGGTAATACTTGCTTCCAGAAATGATTTTGGAAGTACTGCCTCCCTTTCAATTTATTTAAAGAGTTTTCAGCACTAGTGACATTAATTCTTCTCTAACTTTCTTGAAGCATTCAATGGTAACTCTGTCAGGGCCTGGGCTTTTTCTCGTTGGCAAATTTTTCATTACTTTTTCATTTCATTGGCCAATAGCAAGATTTTTTTCTTTTTATTTAATTATATATTTATTGGACACAGGGTCTTGCTATGCATCCCAGACTCTTAGTGACCCTCCTGTCTCAGCCTTCGAGCACTGGAATTAGAGGTGTGCAGAACCATGCCTCATTTCAGAGCCTGCACAGCACACCTGAAGTTCCAGGGCCAGCTTGGCATGCAGCACCTGGGATCAAACTTGGATCTTTGCACTTTCCAGTCAGGTAATTAGACCACTGCACTATCCCGCAGCCCTTATTTACATTTTCTTGCATCTAGGAATCTGTCCACTTATGTATTTTCCATCATATTACAATATAGGTTCTTAGTAGGTACTAATGATCTCCTGAATTTCTGGGGGACCCATTGTGATTTCCTGCTTTTCATTCCTCATTACTTGAATTTTGTTTTTTATATCCTCTTTTTGATGAGGTTGACTAATGGTTTATCAATTTTATTTATTCTTTCAAATAACCAACATTTGATTCATTGATTCTCTGTATTGTTTTCTTAGGTCTCTATTGCATTAATTTCTGCTCTTATCTTTTTAATTTCTACTTTTATTACAAGCTTTGGGTGTCATTTGTTCTTTTTCTAGAAGTTTGAGCTTCAACATTAGGTTATTTGAGCTTATTCTATTTTCCTGACGTGTGAGATCAGCTCAATAAATTTACCTCATGGAACAGCTTTCCTTGTGTCCCATAAGATTCATCATGTTGCATGTAAATTTGTATTTACATATTCATGATTACTTAAATGTTCAAGGACAACATCATAAATAAAAAAACTTACAATATCTTCATTTTGTGCTTATTTGCCTATGATTCCAACAATAGTGTTGCCACACATATAAGAAGCACCAAACAAATCTATGTCAAATAAGTAAATTAATAAAATCTGGATCACCACAGATTAAAATCAGTTACATCTGTAGACATACTGAAAAATTACTCGGAGGCACTTATCCTACTCCAGGGACTTAACAACTGTTTAGATACATCACCTACTCTCCATTGTGGACAACTGAGAGACAGGGACAAGGACCTACGTGGACAATCAGAATTCCTCTAAGGCTTTAAATCTTGAGCACCTAGGACAGAGTTTATTCCTCTCAGTAGACCTACCCCAACAGGATACTCAAACATTTCTTGTCGCCTACATCTTAGAAATTACTATGGCTTGGTATAGTTTCGAACCTGTTTCTTTAGCTTACTTATGATTTCTATGATTTCAGTTAGCTCTGTGATGCCAATGTGACAGATGACCTTTCTGCAGAAGTTCGTCAGAATTGACTTCTAAGGGCCAGCCAAGTAGTTCCGTGGATTAAAGCACCTGCAAGCAGGCGCAGGGCCAGGGGTTCTATCCCCAGGCCTGCTGTGCCAGCCCCGCCCCTGGGGCCCGCTGAGACTGGCAACTGAGACTGGGTGTGCTCTTGGGAGGCTGTAAACAAGTGGATCAGTAGAGTCTGATCTAGTAGTGAGACCCTGAACAGCACGTAGACTGTTCCCTAAAATACAAAAAAAAAAAAAAAAAAAAAAAATTAACTTCTGTTACTTAAAACTGAAAAACACAAAATTTCAGTTTCCTCCTATACAAAACTGTAGCTAAACCAAAAATTAAGAAAATAATCTGGTTAGTCTACAAAAGCATTAACCAGCACTGAGAATTTATGAAAACTATAATCATGAGGTAACTGAGTAATCTGAATTCCAAAGAGACACAAACTCCTTCAAGGAGACGGAAAGCATTTGGAACTTTTGACTTTCAGCACACTATGATACTAGCTGCTGTCATATAAATGGGTAATAAAAATAATATCTAAAATAAAAAATTTTTATTTAAATTTGCATATGAACTAGTATGTCACTTTGGAATATTTGGACAGCTCAGAAGCAAAGACAGATTTCACTGATTCTTAGGCGTGGGATGCTCACAAAAGGACTAAGAAGTCTGAGAGCTGCTTCATCAGCACAGATGTAAAGATAGTGATTGACAGCTCACTGTCAGGGGATCTGTGGAAGGCTTTACTTGCTTCTTTTTCTTTTTCTCCTATGCAGTAAACACCTGGAATCACTGAGAAAGGCGCAGCAAACCTTCTTGCCTATAAAATACAGCCAAACGGGGGCCTGCCCCTTAGCTCAGTTCTTTAAGTGACTGCTTCAACAAAGCAGTCAGGCTCAGGTTGCTGTGGTTCGATCCCCACAACTCAAGCCAGCCAAACCTGCCCTGAAAGCATTCAGAGCAAAAAAAAAAAAAAATCCTTATTCCATTTAGGGCTGGGGAGATGGCTCAGTGGAATAAGCGCTTCCCTGGCAGGTGGAAGGGCCTGAGTTCAATCCCCGGTTCTGGAAAATAAATAAATAAATAAAAATAAAATACAGCCAAAGAATTATTACATGAGGAAACAGCAGAAAGCAAGGCAAAAAAAAATCTTGAACTTTACGTCTTACCCTTCTATCAATCAGAAGTCAGCTGGCACTGCAGAAGAGATAGGTCCTCCCACATAAAACGAATGTCTGGAGCAAGACATTTTCGTCAGTACTGGAGAATATGCAGAAATATTGAGAAAGCTCCACTCCCAAGACCCACACAGAGCCTGGCTCATAATTAGCCTGGAAGAGATCAACAGAGACTCACTCTCTGAAACAGCATTCTACCTTTGAGAAAGGTAGGGCAAGCATGTAAGGCACTGCTAGTGAACCTGTGGCATGCATGTCATTGTGCTTTCCATTGAAAACAAATATGTTAATGTATGAGTTGGCGTCTTCTAAACTAAAACCTCAGTACCGAGTTTAATTGCAGTGTTGGCACTTTGTCACATAAGTAAGTGGGTTTGGGGTTAAAGTTTGGCACTTGGTATCTAAAAGGTTTGCCATGCTTGGTATAGGGAAAGACCTCTGTAGAACTAGTGTGCAGAGGATGCTGAGGGAAGAGTGCAAACAGTCAGAGAAAGTTTCAGCACCCTGGCTCCTTTCTCAAGGAGTGTAAGGTAGCAGTGGCCCAACTGCTAAAGAAACTGGAAACCTTTTTGCACATGAAAAGCAACAAAAGCAAAAGCAATGCTCAACTCTTGGCTCAATTCTACACAAGTAGACCTGACAACAAAAGGCTTGTCCATATCCAGGCACAAATATGATTTATCTTCATTATTACAGTTGTACCTCATGACCAATATTCAGCAAAAAAATTACAAGAATAAAAAGCAAGTAAAACTAACTTACTGTGAAGCTACAAAGAAAATAACATTTCAGAAATTACCTAAACATCAGTGTCATCCAATACAGCCTTTGAAGTAATTATTACTAATGTGCAAAAAGATCATATGCAAAGAAGATATGGAATAGCCAATGCAAAACTTCAGGAAAAAAATACATCAAAATATTCTAATTTTTTAAAGAAAATTATATTACTAAACAAAATATCAACCTTGTTGTAGTCAGGGTCAACAAGGAAAAAGATTTAATATAGGACACATAATTTGTAGGATTTTAAAAAATGTTTTATTATTTATTTGTATTTTAAGGAAGGGTCTACAGGGTGTTCAAGGTCTCATTACTAGATCGGACTTGTAGTGATTCTCCTGGGTTTTTCTTTTTTTTAATTAATAATAAAATTTTATTTTTTCCAAATGTACACCTGGTTGAAGCTATTCATCATACATCTTCACCAGCGCAGGGGCATCTCCACCTTGGTATTTCTGGTATAAATATCTTGAGCTCTGTACTTTGAGACCAGTTTGATAAGCCCTTTACTAAGGAGCTCCTGAAGGGCTGCTCTGGGCAGTGACCCCGGATCTTCTGTCTCTCAGAGACCACAGCAGGCGTTCTAAGTTTATAGTTGGGAACTTCCTTATAGAGTTTATTATAAGTAGCTTTATCAAACAGAACTAAGTTGTTGAGCTTGTTCTGAACTTTGCCTTTGGACCACTTCTTTTTGGCCTTGCCCCCAGATTTGTTCACTGGGTCTTTGTCTCCTTGGCCAATGTTTTGGCATCTTTCTTCTTGTTGTCATCTTTGGGCAGCATCACGGAGCTCGGAGAGCAGCACCTACCACTGAAGGCCTGTCAAGATGTCTGACAGCCTGTCCTGGTGGTATTTTCAACAACCACTAACCTTACCTGGTACAATATAGGGGTTGTAAAATGGCATGGAAATTTAAAGCATGTTCTTGTTGGTGCACAGCACAAATTAGTTACATATGGGGACGGTAGTTTTTCATCTTCACTTGTCTCTGATGCAGCTCATACAAAATAATTGTTGTTCTGTTAACTGAATACCATTCTGTAACTGCAAAACAAAAGTCGCAACTGTTTTGTTGGCATTCTGAATGCTTCTAAGTAAATACAATTTTTTTTAATTAAAAAACAAAAATGTTGGACAGAAAGCAATTCCCCTGTTTACTGCCTCCCAAGTGCTGGATTACAGGTGTGCACCACCACACGCAATCTCAATTACTGTCTCAGAACAACCCAGGGTGGCAGGGCTGGCGCAGCAGGCCAAGGGATTGAAACCCCGGCCTCTGCGCCTCCTTGCAGGTGCTTTTATCTGCTGAACTATTTGCCGACCCTTGCAGGATCATTTTATAATATTCACCCAAAGACTCAAATGTGAAGAGTGCAGGAAATATGTCCATGCACTAGAGACCCAAAGAATCCAGCTGAAGAATCCCGAATCTCAAATGCCCTGCCTGAGTCCAGCTGAAGACCTAGCACCTATGGCAATGTGCTCCATGAGTCTAACTGGAGGCCTAGAGCTCACAACAATGCCTCAGGAAAGACTCTATTAATAATCTGCACTTCTGTGCTCAGAAGGCCCAAAGGTCAGTAGTGGAAGCTAGAAATCCTGAAATCCTGTGCCAGTGGGATGAGATATCTGTGCCACAAGGCTGAGGAATCTGCACTGGAGCCAGGAAGCAATACTCAAGGTAAGTACAAGAGCTACTCCAGAGTCTAAAACATTTTCAGCAACAGCAAAGACCCAAGATTTTCCAACGATAAAAACAGCTACAAGGGCCAGCCAAATAGCTCAGGGGATTAAAACGCCTGCAAGCAGGCACAGGGGCCAGGGGTTCAATCCCCAGGCCTGCCATGCTGGCCTCACCCCCGGGGTGCACTGGGATGGTGATTGAAACTGGGCATGATGGCCCACACCCGTAATCCTAGCACTTGGGAGGCTGCAAACAGGAGAATCACTATGAGTCCAATCTAGTAGTAAGACCCTGAACACCCTATGGACCCTTCCCTAAAATACAGAATAAAAAGAAAAAGGAAAAGAAAAGAGCTACATTCATATCAGGAAAGCCAGCAAGATAAACTCTACAAAGGAATTAACTGCACACCACCTACAGTTCTCCTTTTACCCTGTTGGCAACAATCCTCGGGTGGAACTTCTACGCCCAGAACCATGCTGATTCAGCTTAATTGGGTGTTACAAGTTGACTATTAGTTAATCCATTACTCACCCGTAACTAAAACAGTATTTAACTATTTAAGATTTAAAATACATTCAGGGGGCCCAATTTTACATTAGAAATTAATGGGCAAGGGAGTGCTGTGTAAGTCCTGTCCAGAAGGATGAGTAGATTGCATATAGAATATGAGAAAAAGAAAGGAGTTAAGGAGGTTCCAGCCCACCCTGACTATGGAAAATACAGAATTGTATCAACTGAGGCACAGAAGGCTATTGAAGAAAGTGCTGAGAAGTGGAGGGGAAGCCAGAAGTACCCTGCTGGACGTCTTAAGCTTAGGATGAAGCTGCCAAGTGGAAAGTGGTATCTTTAAGTCTAGAAGTGGAAAGCTATGTTTGGGATAGAGAATAAAATTGAGATTTAAAAACATAATAATGAACTAAAAGATTTCAGTGCCCAACATCTGGCCATTTTAAAGATCTAGCAAGTTGAACTGGGTACACAGCTGTAAGCCCAGCACTCAGAAGGCTGAGGCAGGGGGATTGCAAGTTCAAGCCCAGCCAGCCTAAAATACATTGCAAGACTCTGTCTCAAAAAAAAAAAAAAAAAACTGGAACAACAGAATTATAAAATGAACAGTCATAATATTCTTTTACAGGCTTTTGAGCCAATTTTTTTTTTGCAATCTAAACATTTTAATCTGAGAAAATGTTATTGTATGTGCATATAGTATTTTTAAAAGTTTGTAGTGGTAGTCTATGAAACAATTTTCATTTAGCAAGATCTATTGTATACCAATGAGAACTTCATTGTTTTTCAAAGTTTTTGTATATCAGAAATATGAGTTCTGGTATTATTTTTACATCATTAATGACAGACTATATATTTATATATTTCTGCATAATAGCCATATTTCCTCATTTTGTAATTTTATGTCATGCTTTGACACACAGGGCCTCGCTGACCCTGAAGGGACTTCCTCTTCCAGGGATGGCTGATTTCCAAAGGGCAGGCATCATATGTCCCAATTCCTCTTTATAGTGTAATTCAACAAATCCAGAGTCCATACTGCTCTTAGCATTTTCTTATGCTCTGGGCCAACGTCTACCTGATCTCCTCACTCTGGGGCCAGGTTCAAGGCACCTCAGGACAGCCCCAACCCTGGGCCACTCTGTCTCTAGGGAGCTTTGATTGTAAACATTTTCTTTTTTTACACTATCTCTGTGTCTTCCCATTTCAGCTGATTAAAACAAATTCTGGGTATTTGATTAAACTACTGTCTATTTCACTTTATGGTAATATCTGTTATTATTATTGTACCATATTTTTGGAAAGGCTAGCCTAAAAAGGGGGAAAAAAACCCCTCAATTTAGATTTCCTTAATGTCTGCCTAGCTTTCACTTAAGGGAACATTTGGGATACATTTTCACCTGTGGTATGCTGAAGCTTCCATCTTTGCCATGTAACAATAGAAAACAAAATATGAAGTTTAAGGAGATAGAAGCCTTTGATACTATTTGTGTGTGTGTGTGTGTGTGTGTGTGTGTGTGTGTGTGTGTGTGTGTGTGTGTGTGTGTGTGTGACTAGCTGGTGAACCAGATCCTTTGCATTGTACTACATCCTCAGCTCTTTTTATTTTTTTATTTTGAGGCAGGCTTTCACTAAGGAACTAAATTTTCCAGGTTGGGATCAAACTTCCAGTCCTGAGAAAGCCCTCAGGTGCTCTCGTTGAAGAGGCATGTGACACCACAACCAGCCTGACATTTTTCCCCAAGCAATTTCTTATTATTCTTTGAAATGATACAGAGCTTGCATCAATTCTACTATGCATTTCAATTTTCTGACAGTTTGGTATAGACACTTTATTCTTAACTCTACATCTCAATACAAGTTGAGACTTGCAGAATTCCTCTTTTGACATCATTCTATATTTTTAATTAATTTTATTGATAAAGAAATAGCAATGACAGTTTCAAAACAGGTTAGTAGGACAGTTACAATAATTAATACATTGCATATTGTTGTCTTCGTAGTATTTATTCATAGTACAAGATGCAGACATGATATCTTATCTAAACACTCTCAGTACAAATCTTCTCATTGAACTAAGAAAATGTAACTGTATACCTATCCTAACATCATTCTATGGAAGTCATGAATAGGGACATTAATTATATTTTTCTGCAAGGTAAGAATATAGAGAGTTTTGCCCTTAACTCACCTCTTGTAGGATGAAGTTAGAAGCTGACCGAATGTTTGTCCTCTATGAGTGTTTTGTTTGTCTGTGTTTTACAGTGATGACAGTGCCTACAGGCAATTCTTTCTTTCCTGTATTCACATTCTGACATTATATCCTGTATCACTTTGCCCCAATAAAATAAGAGAAGGTACGCTACCCTGGAACACTTTGCCCCAAGAAAATAGGAGAAGATACCCTAAGTCCCGAGATTTTTCTGCCATGTCAAAAGACCAATCTTAAGTAGGCTTCCATGCCTCTGTCTCTTCCTTTTCAATGTCAGTGCAACAGGGAGTGCATACCCACAGATGAGGCAGCTACTGCGGGCTCTTGGGATGTCATTCTGTGAAAAGCAGTCACAATTATTAAAGTCTGCTGGTTTTCAGGATGGTTTAGGCAGAAAATTTTATAAAATGATAGATTACAAATATCAATATTAATAATAAAATCAATGTCAATATTTAGAGGTTTAAATTGGGGAAAACTAGAGCACACTACTACTCATTCTGGGATTGGCTATGAAGCAGAACAAAATTCATCATTGCATTAGTTTTTATTTCATTATGTTTTTTGTAGTAAGTCTAAGTATATTATTACTTCTACTTTTTAAAGTCCCTTGTCATGGTTGATGATTTTTTTAAGGGGAACAGTCTACCTACAGAATCTTTTGAAATATTTAAAAAATTAGATTCTACTTATCTGCCTATATTTCTGATGAAGAAATTGATGAATGAAAGTTATACTTGTCATCCATTTCTAATAGTTCTGATTCCGGACTTGGTACTGTGACAGTCTCAATCTGTTTCTCATTTGGGAACTAAGATACTAAATATGGAGTGAATCGTATCTTTTACCAACCTTGCTCATACTCTGTTATATAAATATTAATGTAACATACATAGTATAACAGACGTTATGTAGCACAGCATACTGGATAAGCCAAGCCAAGTATCAAAGACAGCAGTTTCAGGCAGTGGAGCCAGATGAAGGGTAGGGAGGCCTAGGCTGTTGGAGAAGCATGAATACCATGAAGAAGGCAAGGAAGGCTGGTGGTAGACTCCTCCTTTCTTACAGATTGGAGTGTCTGCCAGTAGAGGTGTGGGAACCCCTGCGAGAGTATGACACATTGCTGGCGTGGGAGGAATTGAGATTGTTTCCCCAAGTTCACCCGTTGGAAGGTTGCTGGCACACTTCTAAGAGGTGAAGCCTACTGGGAACATATTATATCACAGGAACCATTACTTTTGGAAGGGATTGGGTACTTCGATGGGACTGTAAGTGCTCATTAGAGCAAGTTGTTGTAAGGGTGAACCTGATTCTGTCACTTATGTCACTGTGGTGCCATCTGCCGCAAGGTCCCCCCGAGAATTAAACAGATGCCAGCACCACACACTGGAATCTTTAGAATTACAAATGAAATGAAACTTTTTCTTTACAAATAACCAGCCTTGGGTCTTTCCTTACAGTAGTTAAAAACAAACTAAACAATATAACTGTTTACTTTGCATTTAACAATAAGATGGTCAAAGAAGCTTTCTTTTGTTTTTCTCATTCCTTTTTATGCTTGGCCAGGTAACACTCTATACTGTCTGAAGTTAAATATACTTTAAGGGTTATATCTTGCCCACAAGGTGAGTCCATCAAGTCCATCTCCTGTTCAACTGACAACTGAGTGCTCACAGCATGAAGTCTACCCATGCTACTGGGTCCTGGAGCTGGGTTGCAGCTCCCCCAGAGAGGGAGTACTTCTTTGTTTTTACTAGATCCTTCCTGCTTCCTCTTTCCACTTCCCACCCGATTGGCAGAAGGAAGGCTATATTTGACACAAAAGCAAGCACGTAGGAAAGTGTAATGAA
>NW_004524685.1:5975487-5978074 GCF_000260255.1 Octodon degus | reverse complement strand
AAAAAAAAAAAAAAAAACTGAGCTGAGTTTGACTATATGAAACTGAAATGATACACATTTAGATTACAGAAGTGTCAAAGTTTCTTTGCTCAGAGATTTTAAATAATTTTGCTCATAATTTTAGAAACCATCCTTCATTAAGCAGTTGCACATCTTTCCAAAATTTGTTCTATTCTTGTCTAGTGACTTGGTATTACACCAGGCATATTACCTAACCTAACTGGCTAGCTTGCTATAATGAAGAGACTCAAATATACACGGCTTAGAGAAAGAAGAAAGTAGTTCTCTGTGACTTAATGTAGCTGTCTGGAGGTAGATGGGCTCTGAGGAGTCTGTTCAACACGCTCATACAGGTGCTTGGGATTTTTCTATCTTTGTTGGCCTTGTTTATGTGATAGGCAGACTTACTTCCTATCAGAGAAAGAACAAGGAATGAAGGGCAAGAATAGGAACTAATGGTAAAAGCTACTACTCTCTAGGAAGTGGCTGCTGCCTCAAGAATGGGACCTGAATGATGTAGTGACCACTTATGCTTATATCTGATTGATTCTAATGACCCCAGTGTCAAAGCTTGCTGCAAAGCAAATTTGTTTTTATTTTTTCTTTTTATTTATTTGTATTTTTAGGGAAGGGTCTACAGGGTGTTCAGGGACTCACTATTAGATTGGACTCATAGTGATCCACCTCTGTTCAGCCTCCCAAGAGCTAGGATTACAGGCACCTGCCACCACCCCAAGTCTCAAAAGTGGTTTCAGCGCGTCCCAGGGGCGGGGCCAGCATAGCATATCAGGGATCGAACCCCAGCCGCTGCATTCTGTCTAAGCAGGCACTTTGTTCAGCTGAGCTATTGGACCGGCCCCTAATTACATTATATTTTGTACCGAAAGATATCCAGTAAGAAACTAAAGAAAGGAGATTTGGTGCAGCCAGAGCGCAAGGATGTTCTTAGAGAAGCGCCACGCTCCCAAGGGGCGGGAATAGGGGAGGCTCTGCGCAGGACTTCTTCAGCCTCGGGTCCTTGTGGGGTTCGCTTGGATTTCAGCCGGGGTCCGTCCCCCCCTTCCCCCCCGTCCCCCCCGTCGCCCCTCGTCCTCCCTCCCGTTGTCCCCCCCCCCCAGTTCTTCGGCCTGGGCTGGCAGGGAGACCCTCGCAGGATGGAGCAGACCGAGGTGCTGAAGCTGCGAACGCTGGCCGAGCTCATCCGCATGCTGCGCCAGCTCTTCGCTAGCAACGAGGTCAGCATATAACAGGTGTAGGCCGTCCTGGAGGCCTGCGACAGCGACCCTGCCAAGTGGGCGATGTACGCCAAGTTCGATAAGTACAGGTATACCCGAAATCTTGTGGATCGAGGACATGGGAAGCTTAACCTGATGCTGGGGGGAGGGCATGGCAGTATTCGTGATCACACGGATTCCCACAGCTTTCTGAAAACGTTGCAGGGAAATCTAAAGGAGACGTTATTGGCCTGGCCTGACAAAAAATCCAACGAGATGATCAAGAAGTCTGAAAGAACCTTGAGCAAAAACCAGTATGCCTACATCAATGATTTCATTGGCTTACATCGAGTAGAGAATATCAGCCGCACAGAACCTGCTGTGAGCCTTCACCTGTGCAGCCCACCATTTGATACATGCCATGCTCTTGATCAAAGCACGAGACATAAAAACAAAGTCACCATGACGTTCTGCAGCAAATTTCGAATCAGGATTCCATTTCCAGTTTCAGGTTCACTGGAGAACAACTAAGGAGCACTAAATCCTGCAGTGTCTTGCTTTAAGGTCTGCTGAATGTTTTTGCTTTGGATTAGAAGGCTTTCACTGTTTGATGTCCGGTAAAAAACTTAAATAAGCCAATACTTTGGTCTACTATAAGACAGATGTTAATGATAAGGCATTAATGATCAAAGAGTGCCCCAAAGTACTGTAGAAGAAAAATTCCATTAAAAAGTCTTGAAATTTTAAAGGCCTAATCAGGTGTTTTCCTGGTTCTATCCTGTAATTCCACTGCAACCATAGTAGGAGTTTTTTTTTTTTGGGGGGGGGGTTGTAAGCTTTAAAAATATTTTGGTCTCTGAGGTGTCATCTGTAATAAGTATAAACAAGAATCCAGATGCCAGCTGTCTACTTTGTTATCTGGAGGGCTAGAGATAGATGTTTTCAGTACATTTTGCAAACTCTTAATAACTGAGAATTTTTTGATCATTGGATTTTATTTTTTCAATGTTTTACACCCTCCTTTTCTGTAGATAATAGAAAGTCTTTTTTTTAATTGACATCAGTTATTTTTATTTTAAAGAAAGAATAAAAAAAGTGGTACAAAATCTCAAAACAAGATTTTAGGAGCACAACAATGGTTAGGACATTGCGTATCATTATTGCCAAAGTAGTTTCTCATATTACAAGATATAGGCAAGAAATAATAAGCAAATAACATAGGTACAAACCTCTTTTTTTTAAGTCAACAGAAAATTGAAATATACTTTTTAAAGTTTCTAATACTAGGGGAAGATATCATACAATGTCTTTTTAAATAAATTGTAAGTCAAAGATACAGTATAAATCTTAGAACAAAAATTAAGATTAAGCAA
>NW_004524685.1:5957447-5963513 GCF_000260255.1 Octodon degus | reverse complement strand
GTGTTCTGCTCCTGAATCAGCTGGGTGGGTCTTGCCTCTAGCCTCTTTGCAGGGAATTCTGCTGAAGAGTTCCGTGCTGGGCCTGCATGCAGACTGTGTCAAATGAGGATCCCCCGGCCCCGGGTAGTCTCATTCACTCGCCAGGCCTGCGCCATGGGTCTGTTCAGGATCCCACGGCCCGGGTCATCTCACTCACTCACCAGGCCCGTGCTCTGGGTCTGTTCAGGATCCAGAGGACCCCAAGTCGTCTCATTCACTCGCCAGGCCTGCGCTCTGGGTCTGTTCAGGATCCCCCGGCTTGGTCGTCTCCAATAATAGAAAGTCTTAAGACCATCTTTCTCTAAAGGGCAGAGAATTTACTTTAAAATGTAGTGTATCCAAGCCTATAACAAACTGAAACCCATATCTAATGTGTCCCATTGTCATAGACAAAGACTTTATACTGTTTCCCAGTTTGCCAAATAATTTTAATAAAATTTGATTAGAACATGCACACACACAAAAAAAAAAGAAAGAAAGAAAAAAAAAAAAAGAAGAAGAAGGGCATCTAGGGATAAATACATGGGAGGCTAACCAGATGTGAATTGTGGTAAGATAATTAGTCTTGTATAAGCATTTTTCAGAACAACAATGAAGACAATCATACCCTCTTCCCCTCGTAGCCTATTTATTCTAGAACACAACAAAATGTGTAGATTTGTCCATCTTAAATGTTCTCCCCTACTCTCCAACATGCCTTCAGTGGTCTCTAAAATCTGGTCTTGAGGACAGTGGGTAAACTCTTCCAACAGTTCTCTGATAGAACAACTTACAAATGAGGACATGAAGGCCCAGAGGTAAGATACCTTGTTCAAGTTTGTAACTATAGGAAGTAGTAGCAGGAACTTAAATTTAGGTGTGCATTTCTGAAACAATTCACTGTACTTTCTCATTTGCACCAAGCTCACAGTCTGATAATCAGCAGAGTCCCTCTTTTCACCCAGGATTCTCACCCAAACAGCCACACATCTTTTATTTTTTATTTCTACAGTGGTTGTTAGTTTTTTTTGCCTAATAAAGGGACAGAAAAGGTAAAAGAGGCCTTCACTGAGGGCATGGAGAAGACCACAGAATAGGAGAGCCTTAGAGCTTCCAAGGGCCTGGCCATGGAGAACAAAGGCTATATAGGGCCAGGGTGGAGGTGGGACTTAGGAGACAGTCTGTGTGAAGCGGTGAATAGTGATTGGGCAGGAAGTAGGAACAAGGAAACAGGATATTGTAAAAATGGAGGAAGTTGTAATTTACTAGGGAGGAGGAAGGCGGAGCGTAGCGCGTGGCCTCCAGTGGCCGTTGCCATATTGGCTCACCACCATGATGACTTAGTAGAATTTTTTATTAAGGCAGAGAAAACCCATCAACAGTGTTCCATTTATTTTCATTTGTCTATTACCATTGCTCCTTCACTAATTCAAGAATCTTTTGTTTATTTCCAAGATGGGTTTTTTTTCCCAATATTTCTAATTATTATCTAATCTTGCCTCAAAATTTTTCTTACTTCTAATACATCCTCTGTACTAATAAAATCACCCAAGTGATTTTATTTTAGCTACATACATATATTTAGTCCTCCATCTTTCATACTTAAAGTTTTGTTCACTCCCTAAAACCTCTGAATTATATCCAAACTCCCAGTTTCTTAAAAAAGACCATAGGTATTTTAACCTCTCTTTATGTCTTTTGTTTTAGTCCAATCTCACCAAATCCTCTACCCACTTGCATAGCTCCCATGTGAAATGAAGTCGTATTTACCATCCTCCAAGCAAAACTGGACTTGAACTTGCAAAGAAAACTTTATGCTACAGCTAATTCTCAAACCTACTCTTGAAACACAAAGCCTTTATCAACTATTTTGTCAACTATTGGTATATGGCTGCTACAAGTATTCTCACAAGCAATGATAAAATATGAGGACACGCCATTTTTCTGCAGTGCTACAAATATACCTGCTACAAATGTGTGGGAGTTTGTTTTCTGTTTCTGAAGTGAAGTTGGAAAATACTGATATTTGGCAGAAGGAAGAGCTTCCAAAATAAGTGATGTATAAAAAGGGTTTCCTTGCTCCTTAGAAGGCATTTAACTTACTGTGTGAAACTGTCAAATATCAAACCATGACTACATTACTCCATAATATAATCAAAATAGTTCATGTTCATCCTTCCTGCCTTTTTAGTTGTACACTTAGCCATATGCTTTGCTGTAACCAGTGAAATGAGCACAAACAGTGGTGCCAACCAAAAGCAGATGTTTTAAGAGGTTTTATGTGGTGAGAAAATTATTTGTACATTCTCATCTATAATCATTTAAAAATCACTTATTGGATTCTGAGTGTACCACAGTAAGGTCTTAGCCCATATCTTCAAAATTCAAAGGGAAAAATCTGACCCTTGAGCATCTTAGGTGTAGAAAAAACTTTTTTTTTTATTTTTTATTTTTTTATTTTTTTTCAAAGTTTTATTGATAAACAGATAGCAATGAGACAGTTTCAAATCAAATCGGAAGTACAGTTTCAACATATAATACACTGCATATATTCTTCTTAGTGGTTAATTGCTGTACAAGATGTGGACTTGTGATCCTATTTACAAACACCATTAGAACAAATCATTCTATTCATTAAGAGAATGCAACTATATATCTATCCTAACCACTTTGAATACACAGATACAAAATGGACATTCATCGGTATACCCCATTTTTTCTAGGTTCCGTTATTGAATATTATAGGTGAGAAAAAATCTTGATGGAGAAGGAATCTCATTGCTTGGTGGAGACATCTCATTCATTCCAATTCCCCGGCTAGCACTAGAATCGTCTACATAATACCTCTCACAAACTTCTGTATAAGTAACGCAAGTGGTGAGAACCCCACTCCTTCCCACAGCAGCCTATGGCATTTGAGACAGCTTTGCTTGTGTGAAATTTTGTTTTCCCTCCATTCCCTATAGCTAGTCATTCTGCTTTCTGTGGCTATTTGTTTCTCTTCCAATCTCCCTTTGTCTGCTTTCTTCTAGGTTAATCATTTCTGGATTGTTCACATATTGCTCATAGGTTATTGTTTAACTTTTTCATCACCGCAGTGGTAGTCCTTACCTGAGAGCATTGCAGTTTGCACTATTCCTGACTGTAGCAAACCAAGTATATTTTGATAAGTTGTGCAGAGTACAGAGACCATGTCATTTCCTTTTATCCTAGCTTGTGCATTTCTATTCAAGTTAACCCATAATAACTTTTCTGAAGTGTAATCATATTAAGTGAACGAATATTAAGCAAAATTTAAATTTTAAAAAAGAGATAGAAATAAAAAGAATTACAAGTGTGAATAATATAATGTTGAATATGGAGGAGAATTTTTGTGGTATTTATAAGCTGCTTCAATAACTTTACCTAATATCATATGGCCATTTCAGCTCCCATTTGTCTTCAGGGTCTCTTGCCTTTGACCTCTGTACCTAAAAAACCTTCATGAAAGTGTTCTCCTTAGAGAGATATACTCCTCATTCTGTTGGAATACAAACATCATGTGCTTTTCCTAGCATTCCCCATTGCCCTTACACAATTATTTTTCTTCAATTTTGTTTTTCTATAGTGCTTTTAGATTCTTCTATTGAACCACTTTCCTCATTGTATCATAGTTACTTATTTATATGTCTATAAGAGTCACCACTAAATATAGTGTCTAAATTAAATATTTAATACTTGCACTTTAAAAATGTATGACTACTTTGGCAAAGCAGTGTGCACCTGTAGCCCCACTGCTCAGAAGACTGAGGCAAGAAGGTTACTTGAGCCCATGCGTCCAAGATAAGTCTTAGCAACACAGTGGGATTTCTGTCTTGAAAATATATATACTGGGGGCCTGGGAGATTGCTCAGTGGAATGAGTGCTTGTATGGCAAAGGCAAGGTCCTGAGTTTGATCCCTGGTACCATCAAAATAAATAAATAAAGAATAATAATACATATACTGTATAAATATATGGCTAACATTTATTTACTGTTTACTACATGCCAGATAGTCTATTAATCATTACACATACATTGTGTGGTTTAATAGATATTGCCACCCTATGAAGCAGGTGATTTTATACATAACCAATGGGGACTAGAAGGGTGAGTCAAATAACTTTCCCAAGTAATAAGAGAAGAGTTACGAATAAAAGTTTCACATAAGTTACAAGAGGAAGAGTAGTAGAAGGAGACGATTCAAGCAGACTCTCTCTCCTTCAGCTTACATACTGCAAATACTTGGTAAAGATTTATGGTTTGAGTAAAAGAAAATGTTTTTGAAACTTTGAAGCCATGATTATAATGAGAGTAGTTTGCTCACTAGTATTTAAAATACAATATAAAATGAATGGTAAAACACAACTTTTTTTAAAATAGATGAAGTTGCATCTGATATAGCCAGCACCATTTTCAATGGATATACAATTGATATCACTGCTATATTTATTCCTTTTTATGGAAGCATGTTAACTGTGAAGACTAATGGATTTCACAACGTTCTTTTGTGGTTCTTGGCACTGAACAAGCCAAGACTCTCCTCTGAAATCCTGTCTATTTCTCAGCGAGGCCTTGAGCATTCGTGTCTCCTGTTTCCTCTGCTGATCTTGTCAATCTCTGCTCTACCCCCTCAGAGGCTGGAACAGACAGTTATTGCTACCTCTAGCACTATCAGTACTCCTTCCCCCAAGATCAGTAGAGCTTCAGCAAATTATTTTCCTAAGATTATTTGTTTATTTATTTATTTTTATGTATTAAGTACAGGGTCTACAGGGTCTCATTGCACAAATGGGACTTGTAGTGATCCTTCCTATTTTCAGCCTCCCAAACGCTGGGATTACAGGCATGTGCCACCATGCCCAGTCTCAATCTCAGTCTTCTCACTACCCAGGGGCGGGGCCAGCACAGCACTCCAGGGATCGAATCCACTGTCCATGCGTCTACCTAAGCAGGTGCTTTAATCTGCTGAGCTAGCTGGCAGGCACATATTATTTATTTTACTTAACACTCAGTTCTCACATCTATAATATTTACCTTAAAGAATTATTGAGAGCTTTTTATTCTATAGGGTGTGTGTGTGTGTGTGTGTGTGTGTGTGTACGAGTGTGTGTATGTCTGTCTGTCTTTGTATTTGTATGAGTAGGCAGACATAGCAGAGAGAGGAGAGAATGATAGGAATGGGACAAAAATAGAATAGTAAGGCCAAGCACTCAGATAGGTCTACTAGTGGCTTCCTTACCACTCAGTTTCCTAGGGAAGTTCAGAAGACTAGGCAAAACTATTCCCACTGCTGTGATAACTATGAAAAAAGTGTGTTTTAAAAATCTATTACATTGTGCATCCCTGTAATCCCAGCACTTGGGAGATTGAGGTGTGAGTATCACCATGAGTTCAAGGCCAACCTGAGCTATATAAGTGAGCTCAAGGCCAGCCTGACCAACATAGTGAGACCCTGTCTCAAAAAAAAAAAAATCTATGTCAATGGATAAAATTTCTGCTGTATTTTGTATTTTATGAGTTACTATGCTATGCTAGTGACTTATAAGATATAAAATGAAATTAAGTAGAATAACTTAATGGCATTTACAGCTTATTGGATTAAAAGCTTTACTATACAGAGTAAATAGAAAAGTGGCTGGGAATATGCTAACCAACTTGAATGGTTTAGCATTGAAAATAAATGGTGATAGCTAAGCAAATGTAGGAACTCCTCAGAGCAAAGGAAGTAATCTAAAAAATGATGGGGTCATAGGCAGGAATTAGGATTATTATAAACTATGTTTTCTCAAAATATATATGCTGAAGTTTAATCATTATTGTTGTTATGGGCCCTCTAAGGAAGTAAAATGAACTGAGGTCATATGCGTAGGGTTCTGGCTCAATAAATGCAGATTTTATAAGAAAAGACACCAGAGAGCTAGTATTGGCTCCAATATCACCTTGTCATCTGATGCCCCCCCGTATGCACTGATAAAAAGTCACATAAGAAGGCTGGGGACATTGCTCAGTGGTACAGTGCTTGTCTA
>NW_004524685.1:5951169-5956712 GCF_000260255.1 Octodon degus | reverse complement strand
TCTAACACACTACTAACCCAAAAGCAATTCAACATCTCTTGAGAGTGTGCAGAGCATCAAGCATCTGAATGACACAGTGGTGGTAATTCCCATCACATCCCCATTCAGCTAGTTTGCTTGGCCTGTGCAGAAGACAGATGGAGTTTGAAGAATAACAGTGGATTTCTATAAGCTGAATCAGATGGTAACTCCAGTTGTGGTACCAGATATGATTTCATAGTTTGAACACATTAACACACCCACATGGTAACTGATATACAACTATTGATCTATCTAGGTACTTTTTCTCCATTCCTGTCATTAGTACTCAGTGGAATCAGTTTGCTTTCAGATGGAAAGGCTAACAATACACCTTCACTAAACAACCTCAGGGATATATCAACTCTCTAGACCTATGCATAATTTAGTTTGCAGAAATCTTGTATTTTCTTCCTGTCCATACAATTCCACACTGTGTATCACTTTGATGGCATTATTCTGATTGGACTTGGTCAGCAAAAAGAAGCAACTGCCATTGACTTATTGGAAAGATAGTTGTGTGTTAGCAGGTGAGAGAAAATTCAACTATTCTGGAGATCTTCTGTCATAGTGAGACTTCTAGGGATCTAGTGCTTGTTCTAAGGTATGTTCAGGTACCCCTTCTGAAATGATAGATTGGTTATTGTATTTGGCCCTTCCTACTACCAAAAACAAGAACACAGTGCTTACTGAGCTTCTGTAGACTTCAGACACAGAATATTTTTCGTATGTTAGTGCTGTTCTCACCCATTTAAATTCTATGATCTGAAAATCTGCTAGTTTTGAATGGGGCCTATAATAGAAGAGAGCTCTGCAAGAAGTCTAGACTTGTGTAACTCTCTCATCCATGGGTCATATGATCTGGCAGATGTAATGATACTTGAAATGTCAGACATGGATGCTATTTGAAGCCATTAGTTGGTACCTAAGTGTGAATTGGTGTGCAAGCCTCAGGATTTTGGACTGTGCCTTGCTATTCTCTGTGGATAAATACTCCCATTGGAGAAGCAGTTCTTGATCTGTTAGTTGTCTTTAATAGAGACTGATATTTAACCACAAGCCTGTTAACTATGTGCAACCAGAACTGGCCATATATCTCATCAGACTAAAGCACCTGCTTAGGCAGAGCACAGTGGCTGGGGTGAGATCCCTGGTGTGCCATGCCAGCTCTTCCCCCAGGGTGTGCTGAGACAGAGATTGAGACTGGGCATGCTGTTACATGCAGATAATCCCAGTGCTTGGGAGGCTGAAAACAGAAGGATCACTATGAGTCCAATCTGTGTAGTGAGACCCTGTAGACCATGTCCTAAATACAAAATAAATAAATGCATGAATAATAATAAAAAGATAGACTATATACAACCAGTGGTGCCCATCATGAACTAGGTGTTATCTGACTCATAAATCTATAAAAGTTGGATAAATACAGCAGCATTTCATTATTAAACAAATAGCATATTTGTATTGGGGCCTAAAAGCACAAGTTATTTACATGAAGAAATGTCATCCTTGCCATCTTCCCCATGCAAAACTAGACCTATTACTTCACAGGGAGATCCTTGTGACTAATTCACTCAGAAAGAATCAACTTTGGGTTAGACACAGTTCTGAATGATATGACGATGCCTTCAAAAAGCGGACAGATATAGTGTAATCACTGCTTTCTACAGTATGTCTAAAGGGTGGTGTTGAAGGCAACCATTGCACTTTACCAAACTTCAACAGTGCAGCTAGTTGTTCATTTTGCTTGCAAAGAGAGATAGCCAGACATGTGATTCTTGGATTGTGTCAGGTACTTTGAAGGCATATGATTGGATAATTGGTGACAAGAAAATTTGGGGAAGAGGTATATAGATAGACATCCCTGAATGGGCAAAAAGCATGAGAATATTTACATTCATTTGAACAATTAATGGCTGATGACATCAGTAGAGGAGGATTTTGATAACAAAGAGAATGATATGATAAGGACAGAGGTCAATTCAGCAAGATGTACTACTCACCAAAGTAGTATTGGATATAGCCACTTCCCAGTGCCCAATCTTCCAGCAGCAGAAATTAGCATTGTATCCCTTCAGCAGAATGATTAATTAGTTACCTGGTGGCAGGTGGAGTACACTGGACCACTTCCATTCTGAAAGGGACAATACTTCTTTCTTACTGGACTAGACAGTAAACTTTGGATGTAAATTTGTTTTACCTGCAGGCATGTAATATTTCTAGCAAAAGTACTATCCATTGGTTTTAAAGATGATTTAACCACCATCATGGTATTCTATGCTGAATTGTCTCTAATCAATGAACTTATTTTACAAAGAAGTGCAGGATGGACTGATAAAATGCAATGGTAATACCAGCTTTCCCAGCCTACTCTGGATAACTGATTGACACAACAGTGGAGTGGCCTTCTAAAGATCCAATTACCATAACAGGAAGGGGACAATACCTTGTGGAACTGTGACAGAACTAACCAGAAGGCTGTGCATTTGGCCTTCCGTATCCACAAGGACTGGTCCCAGAACTCCTTGCATTTTACAAAAATCTGTAGATGCTTAAATCCTTTATATAAAATGGTGTGTTATTTGCATGTAATCTTTGCTCATTCTCTTGTACACTTTAAATTTTAAACTGCAATTGAAAATCTGTAGATGCTTAAATCCTTTATATAAAATGGTGTGTTATTTGCATGTAATCTTTGCTCATTCTCTTGTACGCTTTAAATTTTAAACTGCAATTGATAATAACTAATACAATATAAATTATATATAAATAGTTGTCATACTGAATTATTTAGGGAATAATGACAAGGAAATGTCTGTGTTTACATATTCAATACAGATGCAATTAAAAAAATCAATCTGCAGTTAGTTGAATCCATAGCTTTGGAAGCATAATGGGCAGTATGTTTTATGTGCTCCAAATCAGTATTCAATATATTGTGTTGTTTCTCACTTAGCCAAGATTCAAGGTCCAGAAATTGAGGAATGGAATGAAAATAATGTCATTCACTCTTACCCATAGTGACCACCCAAGAGAAATTTTAGCTACCTGTGCCAGTAATTGTATGCTCTTCTGGCCTAGAGATTTAAATTCTAGGTACATGAATTCTTCCACTAGGAAACACAACCACTCAGTTAAACTGGAAGGTAAGACTGCTATCTGGCTACTTTGGGTTCCTCATGCATCTGAATCAACAAACAAGGAAGGCATTTACTCTGCCAGTTGAGACTGATCCCAACTACCAATGGAAAAATGCACTGCTACTCTACAACAGAAGTAAAGAAGAGCATGACAAAACACAGGAGATTGTATAGCATGTCAGTAAGTATTACCACACCCAGCGAGACAGCACTATGAATGACACAGTCCTTTATGCATGAAAATTTGGATTACTTCCTCCAGATTAACAACCATGACCAGATGAAAATTAGAGTAGGTAATAGAAGAAAGTAGTTATAATTATGACATACAACCACATAAACAGCTACAAAAGAGAAAATTGTAATTGTCATGAGCATTTTCTCTTTAATTTTTATTAATCTGTGTTTGTATGCATATGGGGCCCATCTTTGATATTTTTTTCCTCTTCATGTAGCTAAGGTGTGTTGACTTAATATGATAGTATTTCATCATCATGATAGTATTTAAATTAAGTGATGTCAAAGAGAAGAGTAAACATCACTTACTGACTTTACATCTCTGAGGAGGAGTTTAGTATGATTTTGGTTGTGCATAGGATAGTTTTATCCTCACCTGGTCTTTATTTGAAAATTAAGAATAATTTAAGAGATTCGTCATAGATGTGAAACTAATAAGTAGGGGATTATGATGATTAATTTTAAGGTCAACTTAACTTGAACACAGGGTGCCCAGATATCTGTTTAAACTTTAATCTGGGTATGTCTTGGAGGGTGTTTGAGTGAGACTAATATAATATTGGAGTTGGTAGATTGAGTAAAGCAGATTGGCAGTCCTAATGTGGGTGGACCTCATCCAATCTGTTGGAAGTGTTGATAAAACTAAAGGAGGAAGAATGGAAATTTTGCATTTTCTCAATGACTGCTTGTGCTGAAACAGCAGTCTTCTTCACTCAGGATGGAACATACATCACAAGCTCTGCTGGTTCTCAGGACTTCAGGACTTCAAACCACTGGTTTTCCTAGATTTCTAGTTTTCAAACAGCAGATCATGGGACATATCAGCATCCACCCATGATCACATGAGCCAGTTTCTTATTAGATGATAGATGATTGGTAGATGACAGAAGATAGGTAGGTAGGCAGGCAGATAGACAGACAGACAGACAGACAGACAGACAGACAGACAGACAGATGGATGTTGGGAGCCAAGGGAAGCTAAGAAACTGATTGATTGAATATGTGTAGGTAGGACTGGGCCTCAGTGCCTAAAGCAAACAAGCTACCTCAGTCCTGAGAAAAACATCCTGTCTGGTTCAGAACAGCTATTAGTCACTAGGCAACCTTGTTTCATGTGTTACAAACTTTGCAATAGTATAAATAAAGGATTGTTTTGTTGTGCATTGAGTTAGTCTTGCCCATCAGGTGGACTAGTGACCACCTGGCTCAGCTTTTTGTCTTCTTATCTATCTTTCTCATTCCTGCCACTGAGTCTCCCCTGGTCAAACCTTTCGCAGTAAGATCAATGGATCCCAACAGATAGATAGATACATAGATAGACAGACAGACAGACAGACAGACAGACAGACAGACAGATAGATAGATAGATAGATATCTCTACTTGGTTGTTTCTATGGAGAATCTTGACTAATACAAATATTTTAGAGCATTTTTCACCTATTTCACAATGTACATTGTGCTATTTTCAAGTTCAAAATCTCTGTTTCTTCATTTCTCTTTAGTGCTTTACCCTTACTTTTTTCATTTCACTGTCAAGATATAAGAGAAATAAAAGCCTGAATCTACCATGTTCTATGTATGTGACATTAAATTTTCTGCACCTCATTGTTTCATCTTTAAAATCAAGATAATAATACTGTACAAGAAACTAGGTTGCTATGAGTTTTAAGTGAGATACACAATATGAATGGCTAAGAACAGGTTTTAGTGCATAACAAATATTCAATATATGTTCATTGTCATTATAATAGAAGCAGAGCTTATGCGATACTCTTCTACACATTTTGGTAAAACGAGTGAATGTTGGGTGGTGGCAGACAAATTGACAAAAATTTAAATCTTTGACACATCAGTGTGGCATATTCTAATAGTTTATGGAACATTAAACTGTTCCTTTCAAAGTGAAGGCCTAGGTTTTTTCTTGGAGTCCACTGGCTTCTGGCTCTTTTCATGCTCTCTGATCCTCCTGGCCTTGCCACTGATGGTGACTCATTTGATGTCTGAAAGTACCTCAGACTGGTGATTACTACAGGTATCTCCTTATCTCCCATGGAATACCTAATTGTTTAAGATTTAGCTGAATTCGCTATTTCAGCAGTCCCCAACCTTTTTGGCACCTGAGATCAATTTTTGTGCAAGATAATATAT
>NW_004524685.1:5935556-5940989 GCF_000260255.1 Octodon degus | reverse complement strand
TAGATATATAGTTACATTCTCTTAACGAATAGAGTGATTTGTTCTAATGGTGTTTGTAAATAGGATATCATGTCCGCATCTTGTACAGCAATCAACCACTTGAGGAATGTATGCAATGTGTTAATTATTGAAACTGTCCTACCAATTTGATTTGAAACTGCCTCATTGCTATTTGTTTGTCAATAAAATTATGGGGAAAAAATAAACCATCAGTATGGTACCATTATTTAGAGAAATTAAAGAATCTCCTGGATAATTATACTGCTTATTTCTGTCATGAAAGATGGAGTACTTTCTTTTCACTCTAATGGCCACTTACTCTTATCCTGGATATAGATTTATCTTACCTCCCTACAATATTTTCTCCAAAGCCAGCATCTATGAACACAGAGACTATCTTATTCAGCTTAAGCATGTTCTGTACATCAGCAATCACCAAAAAGCTCATTTTATGACAGTGGATTATGGCAATGGATAGCACAGAAATCACTGTTCTTACTATGTACATGATCACCCTGAAACAACTGTCCTGACAGAATGATATCATGTGTTCTTTGAAGACTCATTTAAAGCACCAGCAACTGCATGGATGGAGTTATGTCTTCAACAATACAATGCATTAATCCAATAACTGATATATGATAAATTCTCTCTAATATCTAAGAATTTGTAGGTCTGGGAATCAACACGTTGAAATGTATATATCACATTTTAATATCACCCCTAACAGGGAACAAGATTAAGATGAGATGAATAAGGGACATATCCAGTGCGGAAAGTGTAAAAGGTGCAAAAATCTTAGTAATCAAAGAAAACTTTATTCTTATGAGTTATTATAAAATCAAAATCAATGCAAAAATGATAATATATAATATATAAAATGTTAAATAATAGCGAAGTGTTATTTGTTGCCTCCTATACAAAATGATTAAATAATTAATAAATTGTTATTTGTTCACCTTCTGATATTGTAATTATTTAGTAAAGGGATTTATTTCTAATCAACCTGTTTCTAGCCTATGCAGCACTTAAATTCCACATTAAGTAGGTTTATAAGAATTGACAAAGACATGAAAACAAACTAGAAAATCTGAAGCTATTTGTGCAGTTTTGTCAATGTTTTATTTAAACATTGGTTTAAAAAACAGAGAATATTATAACAAGTATATATTGGGGTCTATAATTTTCTTCTATCTTTAGGAAGTGTTCTTTGTGATTCATTGTGAAAATTTTTACTTCCTGTATTCGTATCTTTGGGCTCTGCTAACAGAGTTCTGAGTTCTTAAGATGATATATTTCCATTAGGGGATATAACTATAGTTATCCTCAAAGTAGTTGCTCAGATTACCAGATATAGGCATGTAAAATTGATCAAACAATGTAAGCACTAACTAGTCCTATCGATAAGCTATAAGAAATTAGTAGTACAATTGTCTTAGCATCATGTATGCTTCTGTTTTTTCTCCTTTCCTCCATTTCAGTTGTTCTTTCCTTTTGGGCAGTTTCTTACTATTTTACATTAGCTCTTGTACCTTTTGCATTTCATTACTCTTCCAGAATTTTATGTTAGAGGGTCAATACAATGCTCAACTATGCAAGTCTGCTTTATTTAATTAAGAATATGATCACTACTCTTCTTGCATCCATTTACTTATAAAAACCTCCAGTTTACCTTGCTTTATAGTTGCATGGCAGTTTATTCAGTAAAAATACATCTTTTTAAAATCCATTCCTTGGATGATAGGGATGTTGTTTCCAAGATGTAGCTATTACAAATTGTGCTACTATAAACATAGGTAAACATGTATCACTGAGGCAAGATGTGTTTGATTCTTCAAGAAAATATGCAGAAGGGAAATACCTTAATCAAAAGGAACCTCTAATTCTAGATTTCTGATGAATCTCCAAGTTGATTTCCACAGTGGCCATACCAGTGTACACTGCCACCAGCAGTGCAGAAGGGTTCCTTTTTCTCCACTAGCCCTCCAGCATTTGTTACTGGTTGGTTGTTTGATGATAGCCAGTCTTTCTGGGGTGAGATGGAAGCTCCGTGTTGTTTTAATTTGCATTTCTTGAGAGACCAATAATGTTTGAATTTTTTCATATATTTACAATTTGTATATCTTTTTTCTTGGCAGAACTAGGGATTGAACTCAGGCCTTTGCACTTGCCAGTCAAGTGCTTATTCTACTGAGCCATCTCCCTGGCCCCCATTTGTATATCTTGATCAAAGAAATATGTATTTATCTCAGATGCCCTTTTTTTAATTGACTCTTTGAATGTGGGGGCTCTGAGTTTTTTATTCTTTGTATATCCCAGATAGATGTCCTTTCTCAAGGGTCAGTGGGCTAAAATTTCTTCCTAATTCCCGGCTTTTCTTTTTGTGCTGTTGATGATTTATTTTGATGTGTGAAAACTTTTAATAAATGAAACTCCAGTTGCTGATTCTTTGAAGTATTTCCTGTGCAGTTTTGTTTTTGTTCATAAACTCTCTACCTAACTCTATATCTTCAGGATTTCTACCTAATCCTCTTCTAGTAGATTTAATATGTTTGTTTTAGTATTTAGATCTTTGATTCATTTTAACTGTAATTTAGTGCATGGTGATAGACCTGGGTCTAGTTTTAGTCTTTGGAGTGTGGAAAGTCAGCTTTTTCATCACTTATTAAAGAGGTTATCATTCATCCAGTGAACATGTTTGGCCCCTTTGTCAAAGATAAGGAGACTGAATGTGTTTGTAGTTGTGCGTGCATCTTCTAATCCATTCCACTAATCCTCAGGTCTGCTTTATTTGCCACTGTCATGCTGATTTTATCACGTAGCTTTGTAGTACAATTTCAAGTAAGGGATTGTGATACCTCCTTCCTTGCCTTTGTAGCCCAAGATTCCTTTTGCTATTATAGGTCTCTTCTGGTTCCAAATTAATTTTAGGAGTATTTTCTTCAAATCTGTGAGGATTACTAATGGTATTTTGATTGGAATAGCTTTAAATATAATAGTATAATGTATAATAGTTTGAGAAGATGGTCATTTTCACAATGTTGGTTCTTCTATCCAGGAGCAAGAAATATCTCCATTTTCTGCAATCCTCTTTGATCTCTTTTCTCAGAGTACTGTAATTTTCACTGTGTAAATCTGTTACTTCCTTTGGGAAATAGATTCTAAAGTGTTTTTTTTTTTTTTTTTTTTTTTTTTTTTTTTTGATGTTACTGTGAAAGGCATGGTTTCCCTAATTTCTCTCATGGTGCATTTGTTGTCCTTAGGTGGAGTTTTTGTGATCTTCCATGTAGAATATCATGTCATTTTCAAATAATGATAATTTCACTTCTTCCTTTCCAATAATTATTCCTGATTTTAAAGTGAAAGCTAGACCATGCTCAGCAGCATAAGCAAGGTCCTGAGTTCAATCCCAGGTACCAAAATGCAATATAAATAAATAAATAAATAAAGTACATAAGTGAAAATTTCAGTCTTTGTCGACTTAGTCTGATAATACCTATTGTTTTGTCATAAAAATTGATTTTTTAAAATTGATGTAAAGAACATCTATTCTGATTTTCTGTTATGTTTTTATCATGAATGAATGTTGGACTTTTAAAAACACTTTTTCTGCATCTATTGAGATGATTGTGTGATTTTTATCTTAGGCTCTGTTAATGTGGTACATAACATTCATGGTTTTGCATACATTAAACCATTCTTGCATTCCTTGATGAATCTCACTCAGTCATGTTGTATAACCTTGATGATTTACTGCATTCCATTTGCTAGTATTTTATTGAGGATTTTTGCATCTATGTTCATAAGTGAGATTGGCCTGCAGTTCTCTTTTTTGGTTAGGTCCTTCTCTGGTTTTGGTATCAGAATAATACTTGCCTCCAAGAATGAGTTTGGGAGAATTTCTTCACTTTCAATTTTATTGAAGAGTTTGAGAAGAATTAGCATTAAATCTTCTCTAAATTTCTTGTAGAAGTCAGATGTGAATCCGTCAGGACTGGGGCTTTTCTTTGTTGGTAGGTTTTTCAAATTACATTTTTAGTTTCATTCACTGATATTGTGTTATTCAGAATTTTTATATCTTCATGATTCAATTTGATAATTCACATGAATCTAGGAAACTGTCCATTTCTTCTGTATTTTCCATCCTGTAAGAGTAATGATTTTGGAACTAGGTATTAATGATCTTCTAAGTTTTTAAAGGGTTTGTTGTGATTTCACTCTTTTAATTCTTTTTTTTAAATTTTATTTATTTGTGTGTGTGTGTGTGTGTGTGTGTGTGTCTGTGTGTCTGTGTGTGACCAGCTCAGCCCACCAGGGGGCGGGGAAGGCTGGCATGTGGTGCTGGGGGATTGAACCACGGTCCCTGTGCTTTGCTAAGCTTGTTCTAAGTAGGTGCTTTAGACCACTGAGCCATCTCACCAGCCCCTCTTTTAATTCTTTATTGCATGATTTTGAGTTTTTTTCTTTCCATTTTCTCATAAGAATACTTAGAGGTTTATCAATTTTATTTATTTTTTTCAAAGAGCCAACTCTTCAACTCATTGATTCTTTCTATTGCTTTCTAAATCTTTGCATTAATTTTTGCTGATTTTTTTTTTGGTCTCTTTTTTAGTGTATTTGGTACAGGGTATTGTTACACAGCTCAGACTCATAGTGATCCTCCTGTTGTTAGCCTCCCCAGTACTGGTATTACAGGCATGCACCACCACACCTGGTCTCAGAGGTAGACTCAGCATGCCCAGGGGCAGCATTCAGTGCTAGGGATCAAACCCTGGTCCCTGTGATTGCCTAAGCAGTCACGTAGTCTGCTGAGCTATCTTGTAGGCAGTCTGCTCTGATCTTTATTTTTTTACCTTCTGTGGGCTTTGGGCTTGACTTGCTCTTCTTTTTCTAGGAGCTTGCGGTGTAGCATAAGATTGTTTAACAGGGCTTATTTTGTTTTCCTGATTTGTGAATTTACTGCTATAAATTTCTCTAAGATAGCTTTCATTACATCCCACAAGTTTCAGGTAGGTTGTATCTACATTTTTTGACTGTAAATATTGTTTAATTTCTTCATTAATTTCATTCATGACCCATTGATTGTTCAGGAGGGTGTTATTTAACTTCCATGTGTTTATGTAGTTTATGTTAATAATTTTCAGATTGGAAATTATGGTCAGATAATGTGCAGAGGACAATCTCAATTAATTTGCATTTACTTAAGCATGGTCTGTGACCTAGTGCATGGTCTATTGTAGAGAACATCCCTTCCTTGTGTGACTTAGAAAAATGTGTAATTCTGATATTGTTGGGTAGAACACTCTGCAAAGGCCTACTAAGTCCATTTCTCCATGTTTTGATGAGCTCTGGTATTTCTTTGCTGATTTTTCATTTATTCATGTACCTCTTTGGGACAATGGGGTCTTAAGGTCCTGCATTACAATATTCTCT
>NW_004524685.1:5929495-5935456 GCF_000260255.1 Octodon degus | reverse complement strand
TTACTGAGAAACAAATAGCAATGAGACAGTTTCAAAACCGATTAGTAGGACAGTTTCAATAATTAATGTGTTGCACATTTTTGTCTAGTGGTTATTCATAGTAGAAGAGACAGACATGATATCCTGTCCAAACATTATTAGTACAAATCTTTCTTCTCATTGAATTAAGAGAAAGTAGCTGTATATCTATCCTAACTGTTTTGTATATATAGATACAAAATAGTTACAGTTCAGCATATTAATATGGCTTTACTTTCATACCTTGTTTTTATACTTTTCTGCTGGATGGTTAAGACCAAGATAAAGCAAGATTTATATAACAAGAAATGTAACTTTTGTATGTGACAAGGTCAGTCAAATCCCCTCAAGATTTGCCCTGAAACTCTGTACCGCAGTTTGTAGATCCTTTGTCAGTGTCAGCCATATGGATGAGTCACCGCCATTGCTTGACCAATTTTGTGCAAGACAATTTTGCCATGGACTGGTGGTAGTTTGGGATGTCTTTCTCCCTTTTCAGAGAGGTGCACCAGGGAGGTTTGCTTTCTATTCCTTTGGGCTTGCGTTAGCTTGTGGGTTTACTGAAACTAAGACAAGCATACAGTGTAGAAAAAGGTATGGATGGAAGAGGTAAGAAAAATAAAGGACAGGCCACACAGATGACCTAAAATAAATACTGAATTCTGAGTTAAAATCTGCCACCAGATGTGCTGTACCATTGAGATACATCAGCTCCCTTGCCACAAGAAAGCCTGCCACCACATGCAGCTTAACTGTTACTTTCCACTCCTTGACAGGGTTTCAATATGAGTTTTCAAGCAGTTGATTTATTATGGTCTCTGTGCAGTCTACCTCCAGGCTAATGTTGATCTGGTACTTCCCAGCACTAGCCTAGCTCAGATCATTAGCCGTTAGATTCTCAAAAGCAGCATGCAACTTGCACCGTTCACATGCAATTCATGGTAGGGTTTGTCCTACTATGAGAATCTCATGCCACCTCTGACCTGACAGGAGGTAGGGCTCAGGCAGAAATGCAGATAATGAGGGTGACTGAAAATGCACATGAACCTTTACCCATGGCCTGTTGCTCACCTCCTGCTATGTGGCCTAGTTCCTCATAGGACATGGGCCGCTATTGGCCCACGGCCTGGTTATTGGTGACCACTGCTCTATCTGATCTCTTGTTTCAGGTGGATTTGCTGTAGCTTTTGTTACAGAGTTACTCAGCTCCTCCTCTGCACACTTCTTGTACGCAGATAAGCTATCTTTTTAATTAAGTATTTCTGCAGCTTCTTCTGAAGGACTAGGTTCATATTCTGTATTCTACACTATTCCATATTTTTCTTTTATCATAGCTATCCTCTGGTCATGCAGTTTCTGGCTTTAATAATCAAGCAAAACGTTTTGGAAATCAAAACAATGGAACACTCCTTTCAAAGCCTACCCCTAGCAAATCAAAAGCTCTTTGATTCCAGACAATAATGATTGCTGAGTTTAAATAGTGTGCTTACCATTTATACTTCCTTGTTATAGATTTTAAATGTCTTGTTCCTTATGTAGTGAGTATTAGCTCTTCAGAGGGAGGGTGTAGGGGAAAGAAAATCACAAGAAAATTTTTTAGGTAATAGAAATATGTAAATAGGATGGTTTAATCTGCTGTTAAAAATACACCATTATCTGTTTCAAATACATAAAATATTGCACAAATTACAAAATAAAAATAAGGTTTTAACTTATTTGTGGACTCAGAGAGTGAAAATCCAAGGCATCAGGAATTATAATTATCACAAGTTCAAAATTAGAATGGTGAAAAATAGATTATAAAGGTATCAGAACTAACTGCAGTCCCTAAAAGCAGAGGGTTAGAGTGTCAATGTTTCCGTACATTGCAGTGTCGTAGCTACCATGCATGGATGGACATAGAATCCAGATAACTACAAAGCCAAGGAAAAATATATACTGACTTCCCCGTGAATCTCTCAGTGACTAAAGGAACAACAGCAAAAGCATCAAATATTGCTTTCTACCCAGGGCCATAAATAGAAAGGAGTCTATTAGTAAACAAGTGTAGGTTTCCCACTAACAGTAGTAATATAATAAATGTGTGGTAGCGTTCTAAGATCACTCTGTCCTTCAAAGAGCAAAATATATTAACTTTAGACTTCATCGAGTGTTATTTTAAACATCCAAGTTTTGTCAATAAAGAACGAAATTTCTCTTACTCATTTGTAAAATCTCTAAATATATATGAAGTCAACAAACTTACTTGAGTTACCATGAAAAATCTGTCATTGTAGGCATATTTACAGAAAAAGTTATTAACCTTCATGAAGGAATCACATGAATGAAGAAAGATTAAATGATCATGAGCAAATTTAATATTTTGCAAATACAAGTTTTCCAGAAATTAACCTATAAAGAAATGAAGTAGAAACTCAAATTCCAAAAAGCATTTTACTGAATTTAGCAAGCAATAAGTTAGATGGAAGTGTAAAGGATTGGTAAGCAACGCATGCTTCAAGCTCTAAAGATATTCAGTACATTTTAAAGTATTAAAATAAAGACACACAGAATCAAATGAAAATCTCAAAAATAGACATATGTTTGTATTGAGTTTTGGTGTGTGGGCAAAATGGAATAAATAACTGCCAAAATGATGACAGTCAATAAGTGCTACTGAAAAAACATCTGGCTCATATAAAAATAATATACTTATCCCACATGTAAAAATATGTCCAAAACAGACTAAACTCAATGAATAAGAAAAAAAAAAGTTACTGTAAATAGGAAAATGAGATCAGATGTTTGTTATATGTGAAATTAAAGATACGGAATTGTACAGAGGGTGAAGGAGAGAGGAAATACATGAAGTATTCAAAAGATAGATGAACTTTATGTATTTGGTACAGGATCTCACTGCACAGCTCAGACTTGTAGTGATCCTCCGGTCTCAGCCTCCCCAGCACTGGGATTATAGGTACACACCACCACTCCTGGTCTGGTGGCTGGCTCAACGCAGCTGCTGGTGGGGAGGGGGGGCAATGTGGCATGTGAGGCTGATGTGGCATGTGGTGCCAGGGATCAAACCCTGGTCCCTATGCTTGCCTCAGCAGCTGCTTAGTCCACTGAGCTATCTCACCAGCCCTGATAAATGAATTTTAGAGACTGACAGGAGATGTTTATAAACCCAACCAGATGTTTATTTTATTGCAGCAGCTGTTCCATGTAAAATTTTGTTATTGATAGAAATGCACACATACCTGCTGCCTTAGACACAAGCTCTTTATCTGGCATAAGAACCTATTTCACAAACCTATTTAGCATAACTATCACAGTTTCTTTTGGTAAGTTCAACAATACAACTTCATATTCCTAACTCAGGGTCACAAAATTGATTGAAATATATGGTGAATGTTTACATTTTTAAAATATATTACATTAAAAGACATTGTCAGTACTCTCCCCTGGCTTCAAACACACTTAGCCCCTTGTTCTGGGCACTTTCTAAAGCAGTTCCGGAAGTCCTCTTTTGTGACTATACAAGGCACAACTACAAAAAGATGCAGTGAGTGCTGCTGCTAAGTGTCACCCAACAAAAACACAGCCTCGTGAAAAGCTGATGGCAGGTTCTCATCTGTCTTACTCAGTGCATCTAGCACCATCCAACTTCTGGCTTTTCCCCTAAGTACAAATGAGCCTAAGAGATAAATGTTTTAAATTGTTTCAACACATCGAGTGAGCCATGGTGGTGCAACTAAAGCCGTGAAAGAGGACTTCCAGCACGGCTTCAGACAGCGGCAAGAACACTAGGTGTATTAGAAAGGACGGGGAAGATCTTGATAAGGCAATGTGTTTATTGCTGTAACTTAAAAAAATTATACATTCACCATATATTTCTATCATACCTGTATAATAACTCTTCAGGTCATGCCAAACTCTAGTTCTTCGCAACTTGGGTTGCTTTTACATTTCATAAAGTATGACTATGGTCCATTACACTGACAATACACTGATTGATTTGGTAAACAATTTGGAATCTTTGTAGACATTTTAGTTAAACATATGCATATCAAGTGATGGGAAATAAACCCCCAAGAATTAGGAGGTTTGATACTTTAAACTTTTAGGGTTCATGACAAATGATTCTTTCCAAGCTAAAGGTTAAATTCTATCTGATCTGACTTGCTACTAAACATGAAAAACTGCAGGTTTCTTTGCATTTTGGAAGTCATAGCTACACTCACTTCAACATACTATTTGAATCTTACAAAAGAACTTCAAAAGTGTCTGATTTGGAGTAGAGTATAGGAGGAATTAAGGCATAGAATAGGTCCCAAACTTCTCTGCCCCTTGAGTAACATAGAAGGACAAAATATTGTAAGTACTGTATGTAGCAAACCTGGGTGCTGTATGGAGCCTTTGATGCATAATTGTAACTGAGTTGCAGTGCAACAGTTAAGATTTTGGTATTCAATTATGCAACTCTATGCATATAACTGTGCTTATTCAAAAATATCAATAACAAAACAAACAGAATAAAGCAGCACCTATTCTGCTATTGAGCCCTTATAGAGACTGATAGTAAAACAACAGGCAACATGAACTCCCTGGGACTATTGTCTAATCAATCATGGCATAATATTGAGCATGCACAATAGCACTCTGTCATAAAATAGAAGTAACAAAGGAAAACTAGGGCTAGTTTTGAGAGTGTGCTGAAGATACAAGTAAGTTGTATAAACAAATAGCCCAAATTCCCATGGCTGTTATTTCTGATGTATTCCTCCTCCTTCTTACGGGGAGTTCCATATAGATAAGTGACTTAGGGTAAAATATTTGTTTTATACTTGGTCATGCTATGTTGACAGCACAAAAATGGGCAACTTCAGCACTACAGTACCATTCTGGATTGACCTGAAATCATTCCACTAGGCAGAAGTTGAACCAATATATCTGGTTGTTCATTCTGCAGAGAACAAGCACTGCCTGGAGGTACAAAGGTTGTCCATCTTGCGAGGAATACAAGAAGCCTAGAGATAAGAACCTAGACTAAGTAACAACTAATGGCTTGTGATTCAGCTGAATGGTAAGAAAACTGGTTTGAGCATAATTACAGAGCTGGTGACAAGGAAGTCTAGAGAAAATGTATATGGATAGGGACCTTTGAAAGTGAATATATTTGCATCTTAGACAAGTGGTTATCCAAGAACAAGCACACAAGAGGGTGATCATGAGGCACCATACACCTATCCAGCTTTTTCTTGCCAATACAATCATGAAAAATTGTCCAAGGCACCAAAGTTATATCTTTTCTTAGCAACACGGACTTCCAATCACAAAGGCTAAATGCCAAGCCACCAAGAGCACAGACGTCTCTAAAACACCAGTATGAACTGTGAGCTCACATATTAGGAAAACCGAACGGGAACAAATAAGTACCCTAACGCTGCCCCTACAGCAACTAGAAAAGGAAGAGCAAACCAAACCCAGAGGCCAAAGATGGGAAAAAATCATAAAAATTAGAGCAGAAATTAATTCAATTGAGACAAAGAAAACAATTCAAAGAATTAAGAATGCAAAAAGCTGGTTCTATGAAAGATTAAACAAAATCGATAAGCCCCTACCTAACCTCATCAAAAAGAGGAAAGAAAAAATTCAAATAGAAGCAATAAGGAATGAAAAGGGTGTAATTACCACAGACACAGTGGACATTCAGAAGATTATCAATAGCTACTTGGAGAATCTTTACTCTCACCGAATCGAAGATACAGAAGAAATAGACAGATTCCTAGAAAGGTACAAATTATCACAACTGAATTGACAAGATATAACCACTCTCAATAGCCCAACAACAGCCAATGAAATACGAGATGTAATTAAAAACCTACCGGCAAAGAAAAGTCCAGGCCTGGATGGATTCACAGCTGAATTCTACAAGAAATTTACAGAAGATGTAGTCCCTAT
>NW_004524685.1:5927407-5928412 GCF_000260255.1 Octodon degus | reverse complement strand
ATTCCAGACTTGAAATAATAGTACAAGGCTACTGTGATAAAATCAGCATGATACTGGCAATAAAATAGACCTGAGGATCAACAGAATGCATTAGAAGATGCTGAAGCCCCTACAAACACATTCAGCCACCTTATCTTTGGCAAAGGGGCCAAACATACTCACTGGAAGAAAGATAACCTGTTTAACAAAAAGTGCTGGAAAAACTGGCTCTCTACATGCCAAAAACTCAAACTTGACCCAGGTCTATCACTATGCACTAAACTAAAGTCAAAATGGATTAAAGATCCAGACATTAAAGCAGAGAAACTAAATCTTCTGGAAGAGAAAGCAGGAGGAACTCTTGAAGACATAGGGGTAAGCAAAGAGTTCATGAACAAAAATCAAATTGCATGGGAAACAGCTGAAAGAATTAACAACTGGAACCTGCTCTTACTGAGAAGTTTTTTCATGTCAAAAGAAATTACCAACAAAGTGAAAAGGCAACCCATAAATTTGGAAAAATCATGACAAATAAGTACTCAGACAAAGGTCTGCTCTCTAGAATTTATAAAGAACTAAAAAACACAAGGGCCCCAAAATGTAAAGACCCAATCCAGAAATGGGCATCTGAGATGAACACACGCTTCTCATAGGATGAAATTAAAGAAGCGAATAAATATATGAAAAAATGTTCCACATCATTAGCCCTCCACGAAATGCAAATTAAAACAACACTGAGATATCATCTCACCCTGGAAAGAATGGCTATCATAAAGAAATCACCCAACAACAAATGTTGGAGAGGCTTTGGGGAAAAAGGAACCTTTCTTCACTGCTGGTGGGAATGTAGACTGGTGTAACTGTTATGGAAATCAGTGTGGAGACTCCTTAGAAAAGTTGGACTGGAAATCCCATTTAAACCAGCTATTCCTGTACTGGGAATTTTCCCAGAGGATCTGAAAACATCATGTCAAAGTGATACATGTGTGCCTATGTTTATAGCAGCACAATTTGTGATAGCCAAAT
>NW_004524685.1:5865759-5903796 GCF_000260255.1 Octodon degus | reverse complement strand
AAACATGACAATGACAAGCCATACAGTTATATGTAGAAGATGGGCAAGGCAATGATCCTGAGAATCTCCAGAAGATATTTGAATCTAGCAGTTAAGTGGAATGATTCTCACCCTGACTAACTAACTGTATATATACCTGTGAACTAAGCAACTGCACTGAAGATGGCAATCTGTAATAGTAGTTTCATACTTGGAGTGCCTGTCATTCTGGTCTTCTGAATACGGGCTGCTTGTCATGCCATGCCAGTTGCTGCTGTGCTGTCTCTCAGGTAGATGGTTGTTTAAAAAGAAGGGGGTGGTGAATGAAGGCAAGAGACAGCAAAAAGAATATTGTGGGAGTATCCTGCTTCAAGGTTGTATATGATTAGACTTTTGGTTTTTTGCTTTTTTAAAATGTTTCCTATATTTATTTATTTTTCTTTTTTATGGTCAGCTCAGCCCACCCTGGGGGCGGGGCTGGCGAGGCATGTGGTGCTGGGGATCGAAGCGAGATCCCTGCATGCTTGCCTAAGCTTGCCTAAGCAGGTGCTTTAGACCACTAAGCTATCTCACCAGCTTTTTTTTTTTTTTTAATGTTTCCTTCATTTATTTTTTTTTCTAGATTTTTGGATTTATGTGTAAACATAAGAATTATATAATTCTTTATGCTTTTTTAAAAAATATCTTCTAATTTTTAAATGTTTTTTTCATCATATTCTGTAGGGACTTAAAGTTCAACATATCAATACTTGGTGAAAAATACCTCTTCCATGGTATGCCTAAGATGTTTGATATTCAAGCAGATAGTGTGGTTAAGCTTAACAGCCTAGTTTGTATGGTAATAACAATAAACTTCTCTTCTGGAGGTTTAACAACCTAAGTTTGCAGACTAAAATTAGAGAAAAAGGAGGGCTGCAAGGACAGCCAACATTTTGGCCCTAGCCTTCTAAGGTCAATTAAGACTCAGGACATAGGAGAACTTGTACTGTAGCTTCATGTAACTTGGTAGTGTCCCAAATTTTCTGATGAAAGAGATTATGGAGCCAAAGAGGAAAGTGATCGATGATGTAGAGTGTGCCTAAGGGGAGTCACATGGAGAGAAAACATTCTCTCAGGCTTTCACAGAGAGCACACTGGCCTAGCAATAGCTGTGACTCATCCACATGGCTGACACTGACAAAGGATGTACAGTCTGAGGTACAGGAACTCAGAATAAATCCTGAGGGCATTTCACTGACCTTATCAGACCCAAAAGCTACAACTCTTGTTGCACAGGTCCTGCTTTACCTTGGTCTTATCCATCCAGCAGAAAAGTATAAAAACGAAGTATAAGAAGTAAAGTGATGGTGTTATGCTGAGCTGTAGGGGATTCAGATTAACAATTTCTGACATTGCCAGTGAAGCGGAAGACCCAATACTATTATGGGCTACTGGACTCTTTTAGAATATTTTGCTGAGTTAGCACACCTATAATATTCAAATAAAGGAACTTAACAAAAAAAGGGTATACAGATGAATGTCCATTTTGTATCTGTGTATTCAAAATGGTTAGGATAGATATATAGTTACATTCTCTTAAGGAATAGAGGGATTTATTCTAATAGTGTTTGTAAATAGGATATCATGTCCACATCTTGCATAGTAATTAACCACTTGGAAGAATGTATGCAATGTGTTAATTATTGAAACTGTCCTACCAAAGGGAAAAAAAAAGTATGTCATCAAGCCCTGGGACATACCTCACAAATATTTGTTTGTTCTAAATAAAATGTGAAAGCCCTATTCTGGAAAAAGTGAAAAAAAAAAGGGACCAAATTGGCTAGGAAGATAGCATGGTGGCCTAAGTGCCTGTCTGTCAAGTACAAGGACCACAGTTTGATCTCCAGTACTGCATGTCCTACCGGCCCAGAACCGAGTGTGTAAGCACACACTTGTAATCCCAGCACTGAGGCTGAGACAGGAGGATCATTCTGAGTCCAAACTGTGTAGCAAGATCCTGTATTGAAAAAATAAATACATAGTTCTTTTCTGGCTGGAATCATAGAAGGTATTGAAGAGAAGGAAAAAAGAAGGTCCCTGCTGTGCCAGAAACCATTAAGAAAAAGCAAAGATATTTCACAAAACTGAAGGTAAAGCACCTGAGAAAGAAGTTTGTCTGTGAGATGCTTCGCAAGGCGAGGAGGAAACTCATCTATAAAAAAGCCAGCACTATCATAAGGAGCACAGACAGATGTACAGAACTGAGATCTGAATGGCTAGGGTGGAGAGAAAAATTGGCAGCTTCTATGTCCCTGCAGAGCCCAAATTGGAATTTGTCATCCGGATCGGGGTATCAATAGCATGAGCCCAAAGTTCCGCAAGGTGTTGCAGCTTCTTCGCCTTTGCCAAATCTTCTGTGGCACCTTTATTAAGCTCGACAAGGCTTCAATTACCATGCTAAGGAATTGTGGAGCCATACATTGCATGGGGGCACCCAAACCTGAAGTCAGTGAATAAACTAATATACAAGCGTGGCTATGGAAAAATCAATAAGAAGCAAATTGCCTTGATGGATAATTCATTGATTGCTTGATCTCTTGGAAAATATGGCATCTGCATGGAGGATCTGATTCATGAGGTCTATACTGCTAGAAAATGCTTCAAAGAGGCAAATAACTTCCTGTGGCCACTCAAGTTATCATCCCCACGAGGTGGAATGACGAAAAAGACCACCCATTTTGTGGAAGGTGGAGATGCTGGAAATAGGGAAGACCAGATCAACAGGATGAACTAAGGTATCTACCATGGTGTTTTTATTATTTGTTCAGTTAATAATGTGTCTGATTCCAAAATAAGTAAGTAAATAAATAAGCAAATATTTCTTTAAAAGGGAATCAAATAAAAATACAAGAAAAATTCTAACAGAAATAAACTTTACTTGAATTATCATGCCCAATGGAGTCTTCATGCATGACTACACTTCGCTCTATCACAGAGCTTGCTTATACTAAGAGCCCATGCACTTGGCTTTCCTTTCCTGTCTGGCAAACCATACTTGTCACAACTCCTGTCCTCTTTTGTCACTAGCTTTCTATTATATTATACAATGTGCACTTAGCTGGAGAATGAAATATCAAGTATTTACTGAGTGTGTAGAACCAAAATCAACATTTTTATACATCAACATTTTGCTTACTATATCTAAAAAATAACAGCAGAAATTCCCATGTGAACTACAATGAAAATGCAAATAAAACTTTACCACAAAAATAATCTTTACTTAAATTAGTACACCTAAGTTTTACACATGAGAACAGCAAGTTCCATACACAAGTATCATGCACACTGTTAGCACATGAATTTTGTTTTCCTGTCTATTTTGGAAAGACATACTTGACATCTTACTGGTCTTCTGTTGTCTTAGGAGGTTCTTATGATGTTTCACCTTCCTGTTTACTGGTCTGTTCCAGAATTCATTCTCTCTCTCTCTCTCTCTCTCTCTCTCTCTCTCTCTCTCTCTCTCTCTCTTTCTCTTCTTCTCAAACACATTCTAGTCTGTCATCTTGATACATGTGATTTTTTTCAATTTTTTTTTTTATTTTTTAAAGACAGCACCAAAAGAGCCAGCCAAATAGTTCAGCAGATTAAAGTGCCTGCAAGCAGGTGCATGGGCTGGGGTTCAATCCCTGGGCCTGCTGTTCTGGCCCTGACCTGGGGCACACTGAGACAGCGATTGAGACTGGACGTGGTGGTGCCTACCTGTAATCCCAGCACTTGGGAGGCTGTTAACAGCAGAATCACTATGAGTCCGATCTAGTAGTGAGACCCTGAATACCCTGCAGACCCTTTCCAAAATACAGAAAAAAAAACCCAGAGTACAAAATAGTACTAAAACAGAAAAAAATACAAGTGATACAGAATTTCACTTAACAAAATAATATGAATTTCACAGTACTTGTTGTAATGCATAGTATAGTCTTCCAACTAGTTTTAATGAATTCTTTGAACAGATAAATCCTGTTCTTCCTCTGTTGTAATTGATCATTCATCAATTCCAGTCCTAATCTAAGTAAATTTTTCAGATATTTTGTGATTTTTTTTGTAAACCTTTTTTGTTTATTGTAGCCTTTCCCTTTTAAAGTATTTTACACCTATAATACCACACAGCTATTTCAAACACTGACATATAACCCCCCCAATAAGACAAAGCAAAGACAACAAAAGCTTATCTTATTAGAAACAAAGATACACCATCATTATACTCTTTAACCATTATTGCACTTTTAACTTCCATTTGACAAAACATTCATGAATCAGTAGACTACTTAACAAATAACATCTTTTAGAAGAGGAATTGTCCTAAATTGTTTATTGGGTTATGAATTTTACAAACATCACTTATATTATTAGTGGTAATGGTGGAGCTGGAGTTGTTGCACGTTCTCCAATCTGCACAGCGAGAGCCACTGATAGTGTGGTGGAGCTTGTGGCCCTTTCCAAGGCCACGAGGCTTGTGGCCTGCAGATGTCAGCCCACGCATCTCCCTGTGCTTATGGGCTGGTTTGGTGATCCACTGGGTGTCAGGATTTCTTCTAGTGGCTTTGTGAAATGGATCAATAAGGATAACCTGAAAGAATCTGTATGTGGAATATTTACCAACCCAGTAAGAATGTAGAACTCTCAGAGCCCCACAGTGGCGTCCAGCTCACTCCTCAGCAACAAACTGAAGGCTTCGCGAAAACTTCATCTGGTTAAGGAAATGAAAGACAGACTCACCGTAAGTTGCTCCCTTAGGAACTGGACGCTTGTGGCCACCGTGGCGCATGGAACCCTGTATGTGACATACCCTAGCTTGGCCTTGTATTCCAGTCTGCGAGCTTTGTCCACCCAGGTGGGATGAGGAGCCCTGTGGAGCGCTGAGAGCTGGCGGTACTGCCTGCAGCGGACCGCATCAGAAAACACATCACATCGGACTGCTTCTTCCTCCACAGCTCCCGGATGTACTCCTATGCACCCATCTTGGCTGACCTGATGGCTGCCACCAGACAAAAAGGTTTTTTTGGGGGGGGTAAACTTTTAAACTATTTCTGGCATGTTAAGGATCAAAGTTTTTTTTTTGGGGGGGTAAACTTTTAAACTATTTCTGGCATGTTAAGGATCAAATAAAGCATAACTATTGGCCGATGCATTGTATTTCAAGTGACATCATAGTTGTTGCGTAACTCTTCAACATCTGTCCCCCTTTCATAAACTGTGAACATGTCTAGCTTCATTTGTGTTAAGGATTTATGCACAGACTTTTTTGCTGTTTGTTTGTTTGAGACAGGGTCACCTAGAATTCACTTTGTAGCACAGGCTGACCTTGAACTCACATGATCCTTCTACTTCAGCCTAAGGGCTGGGACTACAGCACCACCGTATCCAGCCTTACTATCTACCTTATCATCATGGTGTAATGTTGACAGTACTGATGCTACTTTGTTTTTTTTTTTGCCATACAGGAGGCCAATGTTATATCTTTCTGAAATCCAAATATTGTACTATACATTTCTCTGTTGTGAATTTGCAACACTTATTTTCAGGAGTCTTGGCTTTTTTCTTGTGAATAGTCCTTGTGCGGGTAAACTGGTATCCTTCTAGTAAATATAACATCAATGAGTAACTGTTGTAGTCAAGGTTTGCAAAAGAAATAATTTAATACAGGACACATAATTTATAGGATTATTTTATAACAGTTATCCAATGAGTCATATACAAAGAGAGAGCAGAAAATCTGTCCTCACACTAAAGACCCAAAGAATCCATCTGAGGGCCTGGATCACCCAAGCAGTGTCCTTCATGAATCCAGCTGAAGACTGTCAGCGCATGACAAGGCCTCATGCAAGTCTGTTTTGTGGATTTATGCTGGAAAGGCCGAAAGGTCAGTGGTGGAAGCTAGAAAGTTTGTGCCAAAGGGATGAAGGATTTGTGCTCACAGGCTAAGGGATCTTCCCTGGAGCCAGGAAGCAATGCTCAAATTAACAACCGGAGCTCCTCTGAAAGGTGTCACAGCCATTCTCAGTGAAAATGAGGTCCCAAGCTCCTCTGACGATGAGAACAGCTGAGTTCATATCAGAAAGCCAGCAGCACAGCAAGCTTCTCCAGGAAACTAAAGCAGTTCACTATCTTCCCCTCCAGATTCAGAAAGTAATGCTCAAATGAAGGACCAGCGCGCCCCCAAAGTGAACCATAGTCATTCTCAGGAACAAGTCCTGCGCTCCTTAATGATGAGAAGAGCCAAGTTCATATCGGGCATCTAGCATGACAAGCTCCCCCAGGAGAATTAGCAGCACCAGGAAAACCAACACCACCTAGAAGAACCAACAGCCCCCCCCCCAGTGCCTTCTTATTCTCTAGTTCTCTTTTTTATTTTGCTGGCAACAATCCTCAGGTGGGCCTTCCATACCCAGGACCATGTTGATTCAGTTCACCTGGGTATTACAAGTTGAACAGTTGTCAATCCATCACAATAGTGAACCAACATTCTATTGATTGTGTTATTCAGGTTGTTTTCTAAAATAGGTACAACAATCTATTCACAGTGTCATGCAGTTTGTTACTGCACAGGTAGAGATGTGGTCACTCAGTTCCTGGATAAGTTTCTAAATTCACAGTGTAAAATATATTTGCATTTACTAGGCCATATATTGTTACACCATAGGTTTAGAAGGTTTATTTGGCATATATTGCCGAAACCTTCAACAACCATGAAATGATGCAAGTTGTTCATCTATTGTCACATATTTGGACAGTGTATAAATCATGTGACAGTTTGAAATAAAGCTTTAAACACCGAGCCAATAGCTCAGGTTTTTTTCTTTTTCAGGAGGTCTTTTGTGATCAAAACATAGGCAATTATGAAAGAAACCAAATCTCTTAAGTGTCAGTTTTATTCTAAAAATCTCAATAGATCCTTTAGATTCTGATGATTAGAATGATAAATTGAACACCAGTTGTCAATCCATCACACTAGTGAACCAACATTCTGTTGAATGTGTTATTATTGGTACAACAATCTATTCACAATGTCATAAGGTTTATTACTCACAAATAGAGATGTGGTGGCTAGGAGTAGCCTTCTACTCTGAAGGCTTTTAGTTCAAATAGTGAGGTGTCATGATCAACGTGTTTTTTTTTATTTTAAAGAGAGAAAGAAAAAATTAAAAAATAACAGTAAATCAAAAGAGTTTCAAAGCAGACGAGGAGGACAGTAAAAATAACTAATACGTTGCATATTGTTATCTGGTAGTAGTTATTTGCAATAAAAGATAGAGGCAAGAAATATTGTCCAAACAAAATTAGCACAAGTACAAGCCTTTGTTTTCAATGAACTTAGAGAAACTGGATGTATAAATATCTTAACTATCATATATATGAAATGGATGTCTATCTATCTCTATCTATCTTTCTTTCTTTCTTTTCCTTCACTTCGCCTTTCCACCATCCCAGTTACTTTTTTCTTTTGAACAGTATCTTCCAAATGCACAACATTTATTAAACATTTTGAATTTTATATTCATTCAGCTTCTCACACTAGTGAGACAATATGATGTTCACACATGTGTCTGATTCACTTCATTTATGCGTATGATCTTGAGTTGCATCTACGTACATATAAAGAAGTTGTGTTTTGTTATATAGGAGTATGACTCATCCATAAAAAGAATAAACTTGAGACTTTTATAGAGAGATGTGTTTTTGATTATTGCTATTGATGTATATAGCACATTTTAGTTGTATTTTATTATTAGTTCATTTCAAAACATTTGTAGCATATTTTCTTTTGTAAATAATTTCCAACATTGAATCACAGTGTTGGCATTCCTTTGAATAGATTTCACCCCTGGCAAGATTCTAATAACATTCTCTAGTTTAGCGCTAACATTGGATTTATCAGGAATTCATTATCATTTTGTAGCATTTGGCAGTCACATACCTATTTCCATTGCTGATTTCTTCCTCAGCTGAGTCAGGGTCTTCATTCTGAACTTCTCTATCCATCGTACCTTCCTATCTTCTTTGGCTTACATGATCCATAGCATCATTAGTAACCAAGTCACTTGAGGACTCACTTTCTTCCTCCTCCTTGTAAAAGTGGGTTTTCATGTGATATTGTATTGAACTGGGCTAATTCTACATGAAAAAAAAAATCAAAAGAAAAAATTTAATAAGACAAATTATAAATACTCAAAAATGTGACATGGTACATGAAATGAGTAAAAGTCACCCATTTACACTTTGACACACATGCATACACCTTACTGTGCCAAGAGAGTAAAGACAGATGAAGATTCCTTCCTGTACTCCTCCTGTGCAGCTACTTGAGATGCATAGCTGGCTACTTTTATGGTAAAGTACATCTTTGCATTAGAAAAGTGTAGTATGGGTGTGTTATGTTTTGGGTCTCAGACATCCCCCCAAAGCCTCATGTTTCATGGGGCGGGCTTCTAGAGTTTCTGATTAATTCATGGTCTCCAATGCTGTGATTGTAAGTGTCAGTGCCACAGCCGCCATGGAGCACCTAGACTGTATGCAATATAAGGAGTAGAAAGAGGCTTGCTCTTTCTCCTCCCTCTTTTGCTCTCGTTGCTTTTGCTGTGTTTTTGATCTTCTGTCACACCACTCTGTCTTGGAGTCACCTGGTCACAGACAGAAACCTTTACAGACTGAGCTAAACAAGTCTTTCCTTCCTTAATTCTGGGCATCAGGTATTTTGTCTCAGCAATGAGAGAAAAGTAACTAGAGTGTAGTATCAGATAAGTGAAGAGCTTGAAAGGTTTACAGATGTCACTTGAAAGAGAAGAGCCAGAATGCCTTAGGCTATTTTATATGGAAGATTATGGACACAGTTCAGATCAGAAAATGAGTAAAGACCAGGCTAGGAGGTCTCTTCTCAGGAAGGACTGCATTGTCTGTTAGACTCTAGCTGATATATGGGTTTTTTGTTGTTGTTGTTGTTTTGGTTTTTGTGGGTTTTTTTGTTGTTGTTGTTTTGTTTTTTTGTTTTTGTATTTTTAGGGAATGATCTACAGGGTGTTCAGGATCTCACTGCTAGATTGGACTTGTAGTGATTCTCCTGTTTACAGCCTCCCAAGTGCTGGGATTATAGGTGCATGCTACCGGACCCAGTCTCAATCACCGTCTCAGTGTACCCAGTGGCAGGGCCAGCATGGCAGGCTTGGGGATTGAGCCTCCAGCCCCTGCCAGATGATATATGTTACGGTTTTGCAAAAATCCATTTGCTCTTGTCCAGAGTTTTTGCCTGAGACTAAGAGTAAGAGTGGTGGACTAATTAATCTGCAAGAAGAAATTTCAATGGAGTCAAATATTGAAGTGGTAGCATGGTTATTTTGGAGTTTTTTTTAGCTAGATTTATGTTGTAAATCAAGAGCAAAGAGTCCAGCATGATGATTTAAAATGTGAGTTTTGCCAGGAAAACACCTCCAGTAAACCTGCAGAGAGACAAGAGAATAGATAAGATGGCCTGAGAGCATCACAAGAAGCAGCAAATCTCCACCCTTTAAGGCATCCAAATGCAAAACAAGACTGCAAAAGTGAAAGAGTACCATGTTCCAGAATGGCAGCAGGCACACCTAGTGCCAGACTGGTGAAGGCACCCGCATCAGGTTCCAGAATGGGGTAACACCAAAAATGTGTTCATTGGAATCAGGGTTAGAGTGCTCAGTGATCTAAGCACTCAACTCCTATAGTCAGGAGAGAAGAAAGCATGGCCACTGCTCCAGCTGTCGGTGGACTTTGGCCTCATCCACTAGGCACTGGTCTTCAGTGCATGCAGAATTCAAGAGTTCTGAAGTTTAAAAGGGCTGCCACCCAGATTTCAGAGGAAGGCCTAGGAGGCTAGATACGATGCTCCTGAGAAGACAATATGTGAAGCTGTGAGGGTGGAGCCAAAGGGGCAGTGGAGAGCCCAGAAATTTAGAAAAGCCAGGAACATGGAACACCTGCAGCGAGGGAGCAAAGCCAGCCTGTGTGAGACGCCCTGGCAGCTGCAGCCGCTGGAAGTGCCTTAGGGGTGGAGCCTCCCAAACCCTTTTTTTAATATATATATTTTGGTACCAGGCCTTGAACTCAGGACCTTGCCTCCCAAACCTTTGGAGCCCACAACTTCACAGAGAATAGAATAGGTGCAACAAGTTGATTCTCAACATCATATAGTTTATTACTGCATAAATGTGAACTGCATAAAGGCACGCAGTCTCAAAAATAAGTAAAATAAAACTGGAAACAAAAACCAACTTAGAATTCAGGAATTAGATCTAACATTTCAAAGTAATCACAAAACTGTTCTTCCAAATCTTCTTTCTTGGAAATGCTGTATATTTTTAACTGAAGAGGACTCTTGAATTTATCATGTCTAAGATCATAACAATTTTATTTCCATCTAGAAATCTTACTATATAAAAAGACTTTGAGAGTATTACAGAAATGCAAATTATCATAAACTAGCTAATTCAATGCTGCAGTAAATATAGTATGTCTTAATTATCTTTAAACCAGTAATTTTTTGATTGGATTAAAACAGTAACAACAAATTCTTGATGTAATTGTCCTCAAAACCTAGTATCTCTCTCTCTCTCTCTCTCTCTCTCTCTCTCTCTCTCTCTCTCTCTCACACACACACACACACACACGCACACACACACACACACACACACACACTTATAAAAGAGGGTGAAAAATCAATCTTTGTTCTTATCTTTCAGCATCAAAGAAAATGTTGTTTAAAAGGATACAGGGCAAAGTTCCCAAAAGACCTTGTATTGATTGCTCACTATCAAATTCTGTGTGTTCCTTTGCTAAGATGGCAAATGATGACTCTCATTTTATGGGATCTGCAGTATTAATCAAAAGAAATAAATATATGCAGTTAAATCAACTACAAACTCCTCTGATGTTTCTGATATCGCTAACATCAGAAGTCTTAAGAAGATAATGTAGTTCTGAGACAGGCCTAATTTACACATTGTAGAAAGAATCATACTCTGTAAAAAAGCATTTTTCTTATTTTAGTCCTCTTTTAAAGTGTCATCAAATAATCTTCCAATGCTAGTATAAATCAATTAAAATTCCTAATTGTTTGTGTCTAGATGTCCCCCTCTTGCACTCATGGGGCAGGCTTCTCTAGGTTATGATTGATTCATGGTCCAATATTAGAATTATGGACGTGAGTGCTACAATTATATGCAATTATAATTTGCATACAGCATAAGGAAAGAAAAGAGGCTTGCATGCCCATTTTTTTTTTAATTGTTGTTTTGTTTAGTATTTAGTGCAGGGTCTACAGGGTCTACTGGGTCTCAATACACAGATCAGAGTCATAGTGATTCTCCTGTTTTCAGCTTCCCAAACACTGGGATTACAGGATCACACTGCCACACCCAGCCTCAATTGCTGTCTCAGTGTGCGTGGGGGGCATGGCTGGCACAGTAGGCCAGGGATCGAACTCCTGGCCCCTGCATCTGCCTAAGCAGGTGCTTTAATCCACTAAGCTATCTGGCCCTAATAGTTTTTTCTTTCCTTTCCTTCCTTTCTTCTTTTCTTTTTCTTTTTTTCCCTGGTACCAGGGATTGAACTCAGGACCTTGTGCTCTCCAGGCAGGTGCTTATTCTACTGAACTATCTCCTCTGCATGCCCACATTTTTCTTTTCCTGCTTTTGCAGTTTTCTGCTGCCATAAACTGTTGCCCCCTGCCATGTGCCATTCCACCTTGCAGCCAGCCAAGCATGGACTAAAACCTTCACATACTGTGAACCAAGTAAACTTTTCCTTCCTTAATTAGGGTGTCAGGTAGTTTGTCTCAGCAATGAGAGAAAAGTAACCAAGACACTAATGAAAGTCTCTTAGACTTCAGAATTTAATCCCAGTTTTTGAAAACAAATGTATTTTCTTTTCTTTTGTATCCCGTATTTTGTATTTCAGTTCTAGATAGGTCAGCTTGGAATCTTCATTCAGGTTCTCCCTCTCCACAGCTCTCCTAAATCCCTTACTCACATCGCTACAGTTCAAGGCATCATTCTGGAATCTTCTTTTCTAAACAACACCAAAGACTAATGTTCCTGTGCAGCTGAAATAAAGGATGTAGAATGTAGAATTTATTTTACAACCAAAGAGAAAAGACTAGAGATAATTAAGTAAGAAAAAGGCATAAAATAGTGTTATGGCTTGTATCTAGATGTTCCCCCACCCCACCCCAGCTTCATGCTATCATAGGTGGGGTTTTCAGAGGTGGCTGGATCTAGGGTGTGTGGTGTTGTGATTGATTCATGTTGTGGTGCTAGGGTTAAGGCTGCTGTACCCTGGGTGTGAGTGCTACCCACCCTAAGGGTGCCTAGGCTGGAGAGAATATGAGGGGCAGAAAGAGGGCTGCTACTTGTCGCTTGGCACTTGTTGCTTGCTGCTTTGCTGCCCTCTATATGTCATGAACTGTGTTTCCTCTGTGGTGCATCTCTGCTGTGCCACCCTGCCTTGGAGCCAGCCAACTGTGAGCTGAAACCTCTATAAAGCTGAAAGCCAAAATGAACTTTACCTCCTTTAACTGTAGGTAGTATTTTGTTTTAGCAATGAGAAATGTAACTAAGACAACCAGCTTATAAATTTCCTGGCTGGGGGCTGGGGAGATAGCTCAGCAGCATAAGTGCCTACCTGGCAAGCACAAGGTCCTGTGTTCAATCCCCATTCTCCAGGACCACACACACAAACTAACAAACAATAAATAAATAAGTTTCTTGGCTGGGGGATATAGTTCAGCAGCCTAAGCACCTGCCTGGACTTAGGTTTGATCCCTGGTACTGCCACTCTGCTGGCCACCAAAATGGAGGGTGGTGACACATTGGAGAGGCTTAAACAAGAGGATCACTATGAGTTTGAGCCATGTAGTGAGACCCTGTACCAGATAAAGATTTTTTTTTTTAATTTCTTAACTGCATTGCAGTTCTTGGCCTAATAAAGAGAAGATATGTTTAAGAAACATGATTTAAATTTTGAGTAAATAAATAAGAATTTGGTCTAGTCAATAAAGCATATCATTAAAAAAAAAAAAACTTTCTTGTGCTGGCCCTTGCCAGGGTGTGCTGATCCAGTGACTGAGTTCAGGCATGGTAATGCACACCAATAATCCCTGCACTGGAGAAGCTGAAAACAGGAGGATCTACGAGTCTGAGCTGCATAGTGAGACCTTGTACCAAACAGATAAATAGAAAAAAAATTTCTTAAGTAATGTTATAGGGGAAATAAAGCAAATTTTGCATTACCTATATTGTTAGTTTCCTCCTATTAGTGATTATTGTGATATAACATATACTAACATTCTAGCAGTATTTCATAAAACAAAATAAAGTTTTAACTGTATTGCAGTAAATATTGGATGAAAAATACAAATATGAAAATTTCATCTTAATACATAGTACTGATGAAATAATATTAATCAAAAGTTAGGTCTTCGGAAGGCTTACGTTCTTTTCAAAAATTTTTGTGTCACTTTACGTGTTCTATTTTACTTAATGGGTATCATACTTGTTATGATTCAACTCTCTATCCCTCTTTTATGAAGCATTGGTCTAAAGGAAAGCTAGGACACCAGTTGTTATGGCAAGTGGCTAGCTCCTCTGGAGGAAGCAAGGTCCAAACTTTGTAATTCCTAAGCAAGATACCAGTTTGGGAAAGAAGGAAGAAGAAGGACAGACAGATGACAGTGACAGAGACAGAGTGAATGAGGAGAAACTTTGGCTTGGAGATATGGTTAGGCTGTAATTCTGTAACCTGGGGTACAGCATATGTTAAGCTATTTCTTTAAATATCTTCTACGCAAGAAATATATGTATTGTTCTTGGGTATAAGAAAGAAATCTATAAGATCTTCTACAATCTTACAAAATCATGTATACATTATCCAAAGGGATTTCTTAGAAATATATATATATATATATATATATATATATATATATCTTCTGCTGAAAGGTTTTCATTTTACTTATAATAGAATTCAAATTCTTAGGACCAGTGAGACAGCTCAGTGAACCTAAGCATCTGTTTAGACAAGCACAAGGACCGGGGTTCAATACCCAGCACCAGAGTAGCTGGGTCAAGTGGAACCTCTAGTCCTAGAGTTTGAGGGATGTCCATGCTAATTTCCACAGTGGTTGCACCAGCCTATACTCCCACCAACAGTGGAGAACTATTCCTTTTTCCTCACAGTCCCTCCAGCATTTGTTATTAGTTGTTTTCTTGAAAATAGCCATTCTTTCTGGAGTGAGATGGAATCTCAGTGCTGTTTTAATTTGCATTTCTTGAATGACTATTAACATGAAACATTTTTCATCTATTTATTTGTCATTTGTCTCCTACTGAGAAATATCTATTCATCTAAGATGCTCATTTTTGACTGAGTCTTTAAATTTTTTTTTTTTTTTTTTGGTGAGGGGCTCATTTTTTTTAAAGTTCTGGAAATATTGGCCAGAGCAATTAGCTATGTGAAAGAAAAAAAGAAATAAAGATCAGGAAGGTAGAAGTTAAATTATTATCATTTGCACATGGCATGATACTCTACATAGAAGACCCCCAAAACACCACCAAAAGACTTATAAAACTAATAACAAAACTCAATAGCATAACTGGACACAAAGCCAACACTCAAAAATCAATAGTATTGTGGTATATAAGCAACAAAATCACAGAGAGAAAAATTTAAGAAACAATACCCTTCACAATGGTGTAAAAAAAGGAAATACTTAGGAGTCAATCTGACAAAGGATACAAAAGATCTCTACACTGAAAACTACATACTATGAAAAAGGAGATCTAAGAGGATATCAGAAAATGCAAAATGACTTTTACTGTAGGATAGAAAGAAATAGCATAGTGAAAATGGCCATATTCCCCAAACTTCTAAACAATCACAATCAGAATACCAGTAGCATACCTCACAGAACTAAAAAAGAAAAACACTCCCAAAATTCATCTGGATCCAGAAGAGACCTAGAATACCAAAAGTAATTCTGGGCATCAAAGGCAAATCAGGAGTCTCACAATACCTGACTTGAAATTATACTGCAGAGCTGCTGCGATAAAATAGTATGTTGCCCCCATCACAGAAGGCAGGGAGATACCTGAGAGCTATGGGGACCTGTTGAGTCCTGCCTCACCCTCACTGCTGTCTCTGGAGTTTTGCTGAGCTTCATCCTGTCCTCCCCAATGATCATGGAAGCCTTGGTGAGCCTGACCCTGTCCATCTTCCATCACAAGAGCCTTCTGGAGCTTTGGCTGCCATCATCTTTGGAGCCTTCTTGAGCTGTTGCTGATCCCCTTCTCATTAAAGTGAAAGCCACACTGAACCCCACACAGTGGGAGATCTCTGATGAGCCTGCTCTGTTCCCACACTGTCACAGGAGCCTTGCTGAATTGTGCCTTGTCTCCTTCCCATCAATGCTGAGCCCAGGTGAATCTTGAGACCTTGAAAAACATCAAAATGAAGGAGCAAAAAGCACCCTCATGACCTCCATTTCTACAAAGTCCAAGAGACAAGAAGACAAGAACATAGAAGAACTTGGAAGTCATACAGCTGAAATTTGTGATGAAACAATAACAACTCAAGTAAAGAAACAACTGCATCAGAATATAGAAGAAATGAAATCAGAAATAATCTCTCAGGTCAAAAAGAAATGACAGTAATCATGAAAGAATTGCTCAATGCATCTAAAGAAGGCATAGGTAAAAATTAGTGGACTACAGAAAAATGATGCAAACATTGAACAACAATACAGGAGAGAATTAGAATGCATGAAACAGATTCAAACAGATATCCAGGAAATTAAGAATTTAACTGAAAGCTGGCAAAATTCTTTAAATGAAACTTACGATACATTTTTGGACCTTGAAGACAGCATTACAGCTAGTGAATGTGAATGTGTTATTTCTTTAAAATAACAAGGAGCAGAATATATTCTTCTCACAATCTCCATTTGTTCCTAAAAGTCATTCTTTGGTTTTAGAGAATACAAACTTATCCCAGGGCTCTTTGCAAGGATATCTGGAAGTAATTTGCACCAAGCTGGCAGATGCAGTAACTACAGTTTCAACTTCAAGTCCACGATGTTTCCCTTGGCCAAAAACTCATGTTGTTTTCCAGTGCGAAGCATTCAACAAATGGTAGCAAGGCAGAGCCGCTAGAAGCATATACTGGATTTCCATGACAAATATGGCAATGCTATCTTAGTTGGTGGAGCCACATTCTGTATTGCTGCATGGACCTACACAGCAACACAAATTGGAATAGAACGGAACCTTTCCCCTGTTGGCAGAGTCACCTCCAAGGAATGAGATCAGTAATCATGCCAGCTGATATGATACAGCTAAATTATTTCTAAATGAAATCATAATTGATGCCAAGTAAAAGTGCTGTATATCCATTAAAATATGGCCTATTGGGGCCGGGGAGATGGCTCAGTGGAATAAGCGCTTCCCTGGCAAGCACGAGGGCCTGAGTTCAATCCCCAGTTCCAGAAAAAAAAATATGGCCTATTGAAGAAATAAAGTACAATTGAAAACTTAAAAAAAAAAAAAAACCAAGGAGGCCAGGGGTGGTGGTGCACACTTGTAATCTCAGCACTTGGGAGGCTGAGGGAGGAGGATTGTTGTGAGTTCAAGACCAGCCTGGGCTACAAAGAGAGCTCAAATTCAGCCTGAACTGTATATCAAGACTCTATCTCAAAAATAAACAAACAAACAAACCCCATAACATAGCAAAATATCAAGAAACCAGGAAATAACAATTCAGCAGCCACAAGATGATGCAAAGTAAAATATAAGACTAATAGGTGTCAATAAAATAGCAGGAGTCAGCACAAATGACATAGAAAGACTATTTGCAGAAGGAGTAGCAGAAAATTTCCCAACATGGTAAAAGAATCTGACAAGAAGATAACTGATGCATATAGAAATCCAATTAGCCATAATCAAAAATAAATCAACATTTAGACACAAAATAACCAAGACTCTAGAAACTCAGCAAAAGAATAGGATATCAAAAGCTCTTAGAAAAAACAACCAAATTGCCTATAATGGAAAACCCATGAGAATCATGGCAGATTTCTGAACATGAACCATCAAATCCAGAAGAATTTGGAGTGAAATATTTCAGTTCCCAAAGAAAAACATCTTTCACATCAGATTGATGTAACCTGTAATACTATCTACCCAAATTAATGGAGAGATAAGATACTTCCATAACAAAGAACATTTGAAGAAATTCATGACCACCAAACCAACCTACAAAGAATACTTTCATATTCTAGAAGAGGAAAAAAAATGATCACAACTTCAAGAACAATAACAGAAAGGAACAACCAAACAGAGCAAGCAATTAAAGAGAGGGGAAATGTAGGGAAACTTCAGCAGGAAAATAACATGACAAAGATAGGCCAATACATATCAGTTACAACCATCAATGTAAATGGCCTTAATTTACCAATAAAAAGAAAAACAAAAACAGAATGGCAGACTGGACCAAAAAAAAAAAAAAAACCCAAAAAAAGCAAACAATATGCTATATAAAAGAAATACATTTAACACTAAAGGAAATTCATAGACTGAAAGTCAAAGGATAAGAAACACTACTCCAGAAAAAAGAAGGGGTAGTTATTTTGGTTGCTAACAATACCAATTTCAATCAAAGAATGATTAAAAAAGATTTAAAAAAGGTCTCTACATCTTTGTTAGGGGAAAACTGGGAGAGAAAGAGATAACAATCCTAATATATGCACCCAATGTAGAAACACCCAACTACATGAGACAAATTTTAACATAGAAAATCAAATGTGCAGTATACAATAGTAATGGGGAAGTTTAACACCACAAAGAGATAGCTCACCTAGGCAGAAAATCAGCAAAGAAAAAACAGAACTAAACTAAACTTGTGAAGAAATGGTTTTAGTAGACCCTTACAAAGTGTTCCACCCAACAGCATCAGAACACACATTTCTGTCAGCTGCACAAGGGATGTTCTCCAAAATAGACTATATACTAGGACATAGAGCATGCTTAAGTAAATGCAAAGTAATTGAAATTATTCCATACATATTATAGGAACATAATTAAATGAAACTGGAAACCATTGAAAAGAGAAATCCACAAAACTATCACAAACACATGGAAATTAGATAATAACCTTCTGAACAACTAGTGGATCACAGATGAAATTAAAGAAATAATAAAACAATATTTGCAATCAAATGAAAATGCAGATACAACTTACTGAATTCTGTGGGATGCAAATAAAGCTGTTTTAAGAAGAAAACTTATAGCAGTAAATTCTCAATTCAGGGAAACAGAAAGAACCCAGATCATACGCTACACCTCAAGCTCCTAGAAAAAGAAAAGCAAGTCAAGCCAAAAGCCCCAAAAGGCAGGAAATTATAAAGATCAGAGCAAGTATCAAGGGGAAGAGATGTATTTATGTATGTGTGAAGGTTGCCTTGAATAACTGTACTGCTGATTTCTGCGAGTCTAGAGAGGGAGCAGTTGGTGATTAATTTTTTTTCTTGTCCTTTTTAAAATTACATATATATATATATATATATATATATATATATATATATATAACCAATTTTGCATGCTTATATTTGGTAATCTGAAGAACTAATTTGAAGACATTATGCAATATAGCTATTATTGTTGAGTTCCTATCATTTTGTTTCGGTGAAGTTCTATATCATTTCTATTTTTTAATACTTGTATTCTCATTAGATAATAAACATATTAAAACTGTGTTACTGGAAAAAAAACAAGAGCACAGGATCAATGGAACAGATTAAAGGATTCAGAAACAACTCCAAATGCACTCAGCAACCTGATCTTTGACAAAGAGGCCAGATATGTTCACTGGAGTAAATATAACCTCTTTAATAAGTGATGAGGCAAAAGCTGGCTTTCCACACACTGAAGACTAAAGCTAAACCCTTGCCAACCACCATGCACTAAACTAAAATCAAAATGAATAAAAGATATAAATATTAGAACAGAAACACTAAATCCACTGAAAGATAAAATAGACCTCTGGAAAACAGGTATAGGCAGACTTTAGGAACAAAGGATTCATTATGAAGAATCAAGAACTGGGATCTCATCTATTAAACAGCTTTTGCACAGCAGAGTAATCATCAACAAAGCAAAAAGACAACCAAGACAGTGGGAAAATAATTATGTAACTGTTCATCAGACAACAGACTAATATCTAGAACATATAAAGAACTTGATCATACTTTCTTCTCTCCCATAGAATCTATCTGGAAAATTCTCTTTTCCTTATCATCAAATATATGAAAACGGTAATTACTTTGAAAAGCAACATTAAAACATATGCTATATTTTAAAATACAGTGCATTTCTGTTGAATTTCACCGGTTTATCTTTTAATATTTGTCATTTTATTCTGCTGTAATTGGTTTTAAAATATATCTTAATATCTTATAAGGTATCCTTATTTCCTTGACTATGGAGGTAATCCCTGTTGTAGATGAAAATATAGCAGATCACATTATTTTGTGAATTTTCAAATTCACCTACTTACTGAAATGTATTCATAACCCCCCAAATCATTACTCATGGACATTCTGATCATGTATCAATATCAGATAATCAAGTCACAAGTACAGCACTTAACAGAATTAACACATTTAATTCAATAGATGTATGAAACACAACATAACAGCTGAAACACATATTCTTTTCATGTGTATTAGTGACACATACACAATTTGGCTCTTTAGGTGGACCTAAATCACATCTAGATGAATTCAGAGAATGAAATACTACAGAGAATATATGCTCACAACAATCTCATAAAAGTAGAAATTATTAACGTTTAACTAGAAATTCTCTTATAGGTTTACATTTTATTTTTAGTTAATTTTGTATATAGTATAAGATTAAATTAAAGTTCATTTTTAATATGGACAGTCAATTATTACAACTTTGTTTCTTTATTGTCTTTTTGAGACAGGGTCTCGCTGTTCAGTTCAGGCTTGCCTTGAGCTCACTTTACAACCCAGGCTGATCTCAAACTCACAATGATCCTCTTGCCTCAGCCTCCCACAGGACTGGGATTTCAGGCATGTGCCACCACACTGGCAGCACAGTGTACTTAAAATGTTATCTCGTTTCACTGAATATATGCCTTGTATCTTTCTGCACCCATTTCTAGACTCTTGAGTCTCACACATTGATCTACCTCCATGTTTACAGAAATAACACACTTTTGGTGAATGTAGTGTTCATAATCTTTAAAGTAGGTAGTCTTCCAACCTGCCTCTTGTGTTTCAAAATTGTGTTACCTGTTCTAGCTCCTTTCTACATAAACTTTAGATTCAATGGTCAATTTTACAACAACAACAAAAGCCTGCTGCAATGTTACTCAGAATGAGTTGAATCTGGGGAAAATTAGGGAAACTGACATTTTAACCAAGCTGACTATTTTGATCTAATAAATAATATATCACTTCATTTATTTAATTAACTTCTCACAGCAAGGCTTTATCATTTTAAATTGACAGATCTTCAACCTTTTGGTCTTATGCCTAAGTATTTAATATATTTGATACTATTGAATGCTATATTTTTGAATTTTAGTTTCTCATTGTTCATTTCTAAAATATAGAATTAAAGTTGATTGTTCAATAATAATCCGGTGTTCTACAAACTTGCTAAATTGCTTTATCGGTTCTAATAACTATTTTTATAAATTCTTTTAATTTTCCCTTCTGCAAATAAATAAAATGTTACCACTTTTTAATTTAATGTCATAACTTTTACATCTTTTTCTTACCTTTTCACTGACTACAATCTTTAGTAAAATATTGAATGGAAGTAGTTATTTCCACTATTAGATATACATGTTGTTAATTGTAGGATTTTTAAAAATATAATTTACATAGTTGAAGAAATTCTATTCTATGCCTAGATTGTTAGAAGGTGCTGTATTTTTTTTCTGCCCATTCTCTTTCAAAAGCAGGGATAGGGCTAGAGAGATACCTTGGTGGTCTAAGCACCTGCCTGGCAAGTGTAAGGACCCAAGTTCAATCCCTAGTACCACATACTATGCTAGCCCTAGAACCCTCGGAGCGCCATGCTGGCCCCAAAACTGGGTGTGGTGGCACATGCCAGTACTCCCAGCACTGGGGAGGCTGAGATAGGAAGATTACTATGAGTCTGAGCTGCATAGCAAGACCCTGTATCAAATAAACAAATAAAAGATTTTTAAAAATTTAAAGCAAGGATAAATTATGGACTTTGTAAGGATATTTTCTGCATCTATTGATAAGGTTGTTTTTAATGAATCTGTTAGTAATTACATTGATCCATTTTCTAATATTTTAAGGCGAACTCACACTGTAGTATAAGCTCCACATGGCAATGATTTATTATTCCCTTGTTATATTACTCAATTTGATGTGCTAGAATTTCATTTAGCATTTTTGCAAGTAGGTGCATGATTAATATCAGCCTATGGTTCTTTTTATAATACCTTTTAATTTTAATGCAAAAATATATGTACTTGAAAAGTCAATTACAATTTCAAGGAAAAAAAGGATACAATTCATACATTTACCTTACAAACATGAACAAAAGACAAGAGTTTCAATGTTCAGATGTAATGCTTTGTCTTTCATTTGTGCAGCTCATCAAATTTCTGTTCTTAGCCTTCTGAGTTCACCAGGATATGATCCAAAAGAAATGAGCCAAGACTTTTAGGGAAAAACCCTTTCTAGGATCTTGATTCCCTATTTACTCTTCAGTGAAGAATCTGTCCTCACCAATAATCCCGAACAGTGCTGTGTTGTTGTTGCTTTAAACTGCATCCCGAGAAGTTGTTATCATCTAGTTATTTGTTTTTTTTTTAAACCTTTCTCTTTTTTTTTAACATTTATTTGTGTGTGTGTGTGTGTGTGTGTGTGTGTGTGTGTGTGTGACTAGCTCAGCCCACCAGGGGGCGGGGCTGGCTGGCATGTGGTGCTGGAGGATCGAACCATGGTCCCTGTGCTTTGCCAAGCTTGTTCCAAGTAGGTGCTTTAGACCACTGAGCCATCTCGCCAGCCCCTAGTTATTTGGTTTTCCAACACATAGACAACCTGTTTAATGAATCAATTGATTTACTGCTAGAAGTTTTCCTAATAGTTTTGTGTGATTGTCACAGTGAATTGCATGTCCATTTAACAAGTCTTCATTAAGGTCACAGAATTCCAAATAGTGATTTTTCATTGTTTTTATATCCCTTGTCAGATGAGCATCCTCTGCTTAGACTTTGGGTCACCTTAATCACCATGTCAAACTAAGTTTGTGACCCACTGAATGATGGGCATCAACCTTAATCAGTACCTTTCATAACTCCTCAAAGTAGGTAAGAATATTGACTTCTGCCTAAAGGGCTTGCATAGCTTAACGTGGTGCCGTTGATCAAATAATATCACAAGGTGAATCAATATCATCAGTATTTACAATAATCTCTCTGCTATATTTTATTTTTATACAGAGGTGGCCACCATTCCATTAACAATGTGAAACATAATTGAGATGGAGAATTCTGAGTATCGTCTAGTAGCAGAAAGTTCTGGTTAAGCATAAGACAATCCTCTGTGCCCTTTTTGTAAAGAAGTTAACATAATTGAGGCTTTCGCTGGCAATGTGACAGTGACTGCTTAGTGCATACAAAAGAACTGGGGCAGCTATCTTGTCAAGTGGTGATGCTTTTGTAATCCTCAAGGATTTCAAGTACAGATCAATAGGGACATCTTTGGGAGGTATAACTGGGACACAGAGTTGGAGAGGTTATGAATCCTGGGGTGTACCATGTAGCTTTCACCGAAAAAATCAGTACTATTGAGGTGAAAATGCCATTCGAGGCTGAAATGCCTAATTGTATATGTGTAACTTGCACTGTATTTCCCAGATTGACTGTATTACCTGGTATTGGCTGGGATTATGTCCCTTTGCCCATTAGCTTCATTAAGGCACTACTCAATTCAGTGTTGACATTTTCCTCAGAGTTATAGAATACCAGCAATGATTCAACTTTTTCTAACTTAGCTATCTGATTAGGTCCTGGTCCATCCTGGTGCCCATGAGATGTCTCATGTCAGCTGTGCCTGGCAGGTAGCCCCAGATGTATGTGGCCATCCACTCTGTAATCTCCCTCTAGTACACCAGTAATTACCAAACATACCTCTTTCAATTCAACCTCTCCAGTTTGGCCACTTTGAGCATTGACCTTCCTTTAAGACAACAGGAAGCTTTCAGTTCACAGACTCCATCAGAATGAAGTCAAAAGCATGAATGCTCATGATACGATTTTTTAAATTTAATTCTCCAGGATTGGTAACTGTTTCATCATAAACTCTGACTGCCATTGGAAAGAGGATACCAAAGTTGGTACAGAGAGGTGATTATCTCCGTTTCTGTCATTTCTTCCACAACCTCACCAGTACTAAGAACATGTATTAGAGAAAGCATTCTATTTAATAAATGGTGCTGGAAAAATTGGATATTCCCATGTAGAATGAAATTGGACTGGTAACTTTCACTACTTACAAAAACCAACTCAAAGGATATAAAAGGTTTAAATATTAGACCTGAAACTTCGAGACTATTAAAAGAAAATATATTGAAAATGATTTAGGACATTAAAATGAGAAAGGATCTAGGTGTTAGGGTTTGTGTCTGGTTACTCCCTCCAAAGCCTCATGTAGTGATGGGGTGGCTTCTAGAGTTTGCTATTAATTCATGATCCAATGCTGGGAGTATAGGTGTGAGAGCTGCTGGGATTATGGGTGTGAGTGCTACACTTCCCTTGGTGCAGATAGCCTGAATACAATGTAAGGAAGGGACAGAGACTTGCTCTCGGTCTCTGACACTGTTCCTCCCTTTTTGCTCTTGCTTTTGCTGTTTTCTGCCACCATGAACTGCTCTCTGCCATATGCCACTCTGCCTTGGAGCCAGCTGATTATGAACTGAAACCTCCGCAAACTGTGAGTTATATAAATCTTTCTGGAGGCCTGCCCCTTAGCTCAGTTCTTTAAGTGGCTGCTTCAACAAAGCAGTCAGGCTCAGGTTGCTGTGGTTCGATTCCCACAACTCAAGCCAGCCAAACATGCCCTAAAGGCATTTGGAGCAAAAAAAAAATCCTTATAAACCTTTCCTTCCCTAATTTTGGGTGTTGGGCATTTTGTCCCAGCAATGCGAAAAAAGTAACCGAGACATGGGGAGAAATCCCAAAGATAGAAAACAAAAGGAAAAATAGAAAAATACGATTGTCTCAAACTCAAATGTTCTGCTAAGGGAAAGAAAGAATCAATAAAGCAAAGGGACAACCTACTGAGCAGAAAATATTTACAAACTATTGATGAAAATGTAAATTAGCATAACCATCGTGGAAAACTGTATGGTAACTAAATTCAAGCTATCATATGACCCAGTGTTCCCTCTACTGGGTATATGTGCAGAGGAAATGAAGTTAATATGTCAAAGAGACATTTGTATTCTTATATTTATCTCAGGACTGTTTGTAGTAGACAAGTAATGGAAACAACTTAAATGCCTATCAACTGGAGAATGGATAAAGTGAAGTATATATACACTGTGAAATACTATTCAGCTTCAAAAATAAGAAAATTCTGTTTACAATAACATGGATAGAAGGGAAATGAACCTGAAACAGAAATATAGGGACCACATGAACTCATTTATTTGTAGAATCTATAATAATTGCTGTCATTGAATTTGAAGATAGAGCTTACCAGAGCCTGAGGAGATCAAAGGGGAAAGAGGGATGAGGAAGACTGGGCCAATAGATATTAAGTTGAGATGAGATGGGACTATTACACAGTAGAGTGACGCTAGATGACAATAATGTATTGCATATGTTAAGTTAGAAGAAAGGAAGTTAAATATTTACACCAAAAAGAAAAGATGTTTGTCTGAAAAGATAAATGTACTTAACCTGATTTAAACATTATACAATATACACATATATGAACATATCACAAGGTATCCCACAAATGCATAGTTTACACATTCTAAAAATAATATTTCACTAAAGAAAGATATTTGGATTGTATGTACAGAAGATGATGCTCAGAATTGGTAGTTGATGGTATATGTAAGTTATAACCAAAATACTGTACTACTACACACTTGTTACAATGTGTAAAATTAAGAAGAAAAGATAAATCATATTAAAGTGCTAGCTTAGGCAGTTGGGAATGTAAAATGATAAGAGTATTTTAGGAGAATAGTTTGTCAGCTTCTGCAGAAATTTAACATACACATATCATATGATCCTGCTATTCCATTATCAGAATTCACTCAAAACTGAAAGCATACTTCTGTCATGACATACACACAAATATTCAGAGTGGCTTTAATAGCTCTAAATTAGAAATAGCATCCAATGTGTATCAATAGGTGAATGAATGAATTAAGCCATGCAATATAATACAATACATCAATGAGACCAAGTAAATCTAAAAAATAATTATGTGGAGTGAAAGAAGCCAGAAAATATATGCAGTTTAAGATTTTTATTTAAATCTTGTGAAAGGCAAACTATAATCCATAACAAAGGTGGCTAAGTCATTGTTTGTGACAAGAGGTCGGGGAGGTTCAAGAGGGAATTTTGCCAAAAGTTTTGAGGGTGGTAGATATATAATTTATTGGGTATTCAGACAATAAATATTCATAGACTATCACAAACTTGCAAGATAAATTACAGTACATATATCAACATGATCATATCACAAAAAATGTTGAATGAGGGTAGCAAGTTACAGATGAGTTCTTGTAAATTCTTACATATTTCAAAAACAAGCAAAAGTACCATGTATGTTTTTCTACAGCTATGTGCTTATGTAGGAGAACCGCAATGAAACTCAATGAATTTTTTATAAAAGAAAACAAGAGAACGACTACTTCAGGATATGGTTTACATCTGGGCAAGGCAAAAGACAGTCATAGAATACATTTGAAGTATGACAATATTTTGTTTCTGGTCTGGCTATGGGAACATGGATTTTGGTTTATTAACATTATTGGCTTCATACATTTTTATTGGCATACTCTTTGTCAGATATGGTCTAATTTACAACTTAAGAATATTTATTACAAGAGATGGGAGAAAGGCAGGACAAAAAGCAAAGAGACTAATTATAAGGTTAGAGCACCTACCCACACAAAGGAAATTTGAAAACATAAAGTATCAATTTTTATTATTGTACTAGGGACTGCACCCAGGGTCTTTGCACTGAGGTATATCCCAAACCTGCCTGCCTTTCTTTCTCTTCTTCTTTCTTTCATCCTTTCCCCTCCCCTCCCCCATCCCCTCGTCTTGATTTCTCTCTCCCTTCATTTTTATTTTGGTAAGTTTCTCAGGCTGGGCTCAAGCTTGTGATCCCCTTTGCTCAGCCTCCCAAAAGTGCTGAGATTGTAGACATGTCATCTAATGTATGATTCAGAAGTGGGAAAGGGAACAGCTTGGGATTAAATGAGTTAATGTAAGTCCTTTTCTTATTGTTCAGATCTTATGCCCCCCCCCAAGTCCTTTTGTGTTCAAAAGGTAGGCTTTGGGAAGGTGGTTGGTTCATGGGAACAATATACTCATCAATGAATGAATCCACTGAGTTTACAGCTGAATGTATGATTACAGGCAGGATTGTTAGTGGGGTGGGTCCCTGGGGGTGTGCCTATGGAGGGTGCATCTCTCTTTGGCTCTTCCTGCCTTCTTTGCCTCTTGGCAGCCAGGAGCTAAGCAGTTCTATACCATGTCCTACACCATGATGCTTCTGCTTTGGAGCCAGGCAACCATGGACAGAAACCTCCAAAATGTTAAGCCAAAAATACATCTCTCTTCCTTTAAGTCTCAGGTGTCAGATTTTTTCCCCCCTTCCTGGGCAGGATAGCTGACCAATACAGTCTTGTACAGTTACCTAACCCAAAATAAAACTCAATGATTAGTAGTTATCTTCTTTTCTTACTGACACACCATACTATGTAGTAGTCCACATTACATGTGTGTAAGTAGACAGCAAAAATATACTGGACATACTTTCAACGCTGCTTCTTAGAATTCAAATATCTTCCTAAATACTCTCAAAGTTTTCCTGACCAATCCTCCATTAGAACTGAGAATATAGGGCAGTTACGACTTTAGATGCAACACAATAAGGCAGTACTTCTTAAACTTTTGTTTCTTAGACTTAAGCATAACTTAAACTTAAGGATCACATACACACTATTGCACTTTATCAAAAGGCAGGTAACTTGTGATCCACAAAAGATTTAATAGGCTTGGGTAAGGCTTAATTTTGAGTTAATAAGTTTGGGTGGAATTTGCAGTAAGTCCAGGAATGTGTGTTTTTAAAATAATTACTTTCCTATTGTATTAATGAAAATGATTTAGACTAGACTTTTGAAAACCGTGGTTCTACTGGTTATGGTTGTAGAATTAGGCTAACCTAGGACTAAGTGATATATATGTGTAGTTCTGCATTTCCTGGGTGTGTAACTTGGGCAAGTGATCTTCTTTCTCTATGCTTCTCTTTCACATTCAGAAAATAGAATATTATAGTTCCTACTTCATTATTGTGAATTACACAAATTGATACCTTTAAGGGGTTTTAGTGTAGAACCTGGTACATACAGAACCATTTTAAATTGTACTTATCATGATTAAAAATTTTGATGATGGTTGTGATTTTGTTGAACAGTAGTCAGCTGGTGTCATTCAGGTACTTTCTGACAAAATTCCAAATTCTCACCATATGGATTTTAGGGTTAAAACTTTCTCATAATTTTTATATTTGTTTGATATCTTTATATTTTTATAAACTCCTATGGCTTTGATTTCTTGCTTTTTGGAAATTTTTGTTCTTTGTTCTATAATATCTGATGGTGATTCATTTCTCTGCCATGATTCTAAGGAAAAGGCCAAAATGACCCTTTATATTTTATCATTTCTTTCAGAGGAAACATGAAGACAAGGTTATTGCATGTAACAGAACTTTAACTGATGATTTTGGGGTCACCTTATCTACAACATAGGAAACAACTTAGAATCACACATTAGTTGTTATCTTCATTGCCAGAGGCACCCCATATATCTAGCCTCAACATCTTGTTTATTTCTATTTTTTCTTACTTTTCTGTAATTTTGAATTTTCTCATGCTAAAGCACCTTTGCTGTCACAAAAGAAAAATCCTTAGCAAAGTTCATCATCTCTAAGAGAATAATTCTGGTTATTAGTATTATATAATATAAACTAAAATGTTTGGGAATGAATATTAAGAAGTAGTTGTTAAAGTAGTTCTTAAAAGAGGGAAAATAATGAAAATCACCTTTATTGTCTACAATAGTTCCTGCTGTGTTCTTTAGACTGTAAATAATTCTTTCAACTTCCAGCTCAGAAAAACTAAGAAATTATTTTTGACTTTGTTTTTTTTCATTGGACTCTGGAACAATTATTTAATAGAATAATTTAAAAAAAATTATATTTTCATGTTATTTCTTTTCTCTGCTTCCAAACAATCCTAAGCTTTAGGGGTAGGAATTTCTGAAAACATGGAAGTTTAGTGGACACTGGTTTGGGTACATAGAGCCTTGGTCAGTTTTGCAAACCACTTAATCTAACTCTCTACTTTTATTTTTTATTTTTTTTATTGAGAAATAAATATGAATGAGACAGTTTCACAGCTGATTAATAGGACAGTTTTGATAGTCAATACACTTAACTCTCTACTTTTAATATTAGTTCATTGTTGCTGCCATAACAGGTGACCATGCTTTAATGACTTAAAAGAACACAAAATTGTCTTACAGTTTGGTATGCTGGAAGCCCAACCTGAGCCTAAGTGGAATAAAATTAAGGTATCAATAGGGTCGTATTTTCCTCTGAAAACCCTGAGAAGTTGTTTTCCTTGCTCTGACCACTTCTGGAGGCTTATCCACATCGGTTGCTCTTGGCTCTTTTCTCAATCTTCACTGCCAACAGTGATGAGAGTCCTTCTCATTTTACATCACTCTGATCTCCTCTGCCTCTCTGTTTTACAGACTCTTTGATTACATTGGGCCAATCAGGATTATTCAGGATAATGTCACTTAATTAGTAACCTTAATTCTCTTCGTCTGAGAGGTAATTTATTCACAGGTATTAGGAATCAGGACATGGACATTTTGGAGAATGACATTATTCTGCATACTACATCAGATAACAGAAAATCTTGAATAATTTTAACCAAAACATTATGAATCTGTAATAGTCTATCACCCTTTTCAGGTGGGGAAATGAGTGCTTCTATGGCTGCTCCACTGAGAAGAAATGCCTGTCTTTCTTAATGTTCTTAAATAAATCATCTATAGTGGACATTTTTTTTAATTGATCAACTTGAATTCTATCTTCTTTCTGTGATAGGAAATTCCTGCTTCTCTATTGCCAAGTCTCAGGATGCTGCTAATGATTTGTCTTGCCCTGGGTAAACAACAGAAATGTAACTGGACAGGCCAACTGAATTTTCTCCTCAAAAATTGAACTGGGGTGGGGGAGGAAGGAAGAAGATGGAAAAGAATTGGGATTTTTTTTGTTTGGTCTTGATACCTTCAACTGTACCAAGGGGAAACACTGAGCAGCAACAACTCCTCCAACGTTCTGGAGTTGCCTAATTTGTAAGTATGTGAAGTTGTGCTGCTCAGCTTTCCTTCTTGTAAGGATCTTCACATTCTTCCCATGAATCTCTGTTCTGCTTATGTCAGAGTCCATATTTAGCATGCAGTCAACTGAATTGATATTCTTCTTTGTTTTCTGAACTTTACAACTATATTTTCAGGCACTCTTCTAATGTGTCTGACCACTCCAGCATCTTACTTCAATAGCCTTCTTTTGTGATTCCCTTATGTGTTTTATAACTATTACTGTGGGGAGTAGCTGAAAATGTAGAATGATCACATGTGTGAGGCTGGAGCAAGACCAATCAGAGACCAAAGAGTGCCTGAGGCAAGCCATGTAAACAAGCTACTCCAGTCCAGAGAACACCGAGCACTCAAGGCAATCCAAGTAATGGGTTACTAGGCAGAGGTGTGTCATGTCTCACTAACCTGCCAAATACATAAATAAACGTGATCCAGTGGTTGAGTAGTCTCTTCCTCTCATCTAGAGAGAGGGCTTTACCTGATCCCAGCTTTTTTATATCTTTTTAAAAATATCTTGACTTTGTTTATCTTCTCCCTACCCTCCATGGTCTTCACCCCAGGAAGTCTGAGAGCTGCCTCGGCATAATATTTGCCCTTTTTGGTTTCTTGTCTACATTTTGTTTTGTCTGAAGATTTGGCTTTGATTGCCACCTTTATATTGAATTCATCGTTTTGTTTTGATCTGACATTACCTTTGACTGCTGATAAACATCCTTGGCATGTGTGTTCTACTACCAATTAAATTTGATTTAACACAAAGTACACATTTCATAAATTGAAGATTTTTTTTTTTTTTTTTTTTTTTTTGTACCAGGGATTGAACTCAAGACCTTGCACTTGCTAGGCAGGCATTTAAGCCACTGAGCTATCTTCCCAGTCCTCATAAATTTAAAAGCTAACTTCCTGACTTCATTTCTGATCTGTTACTGTTATTGAGGATACAAAATTAATTTAGAATTTTTAGTATTGTTGCTACAACAGTATAAAATTTATTTATCTTACTTTACATAATTCCTCACATGTTCATTTTGCCTTATACAACTTCTTGAAGATAAGGTACAGATTTTATCTTCATATCTGCTAGAATGCTTTGCATTTAATAGGAACTCATTAAATTTCTCATGGCCAAATTTGACAGATATTAAAACAAAAACAGAATTTAATGAAGGGATGGGAGATAAAGTTATACTACTAACTAACTGCCTATTACATAAATTCAAGGTGATTTTCATGGATTGTTTAATTCATATAATTTCACACTTTGGAAAAGAGAAAGGAAACCAAATAATTTATATGGAGGTTACAAACAATGGAGAAACCAGAACATTGACCCAGATTTTGTTGGGTTTTTTTTTGTCTGAGAACTTAAACTGCTTTTACATCATGTTAAACCATTCTGCTTTGGCACTATCAATATCATGAATATGATTTTAATTAATTTAATAGGACAGAATTTCCCTTTTGCAATTTTGTAAAAGACAAGTGGCAAATAAAATTAAGATTCCTTAGGTTTTTACCAAATTTGGTGATTTCACAAGGCAACAAATTTTCTATAATTCTTTGCTTAACTGAAACATGTCAAAGAATGCACAGCACCATGCAGAACTATCAGATTTGTATTATTTTAATAAATACACTAGTAAAATTAGAATACCCCAAACAACATAAACTTTCTGAACATATTACATATTAAGAAAGAAAAAAAGGTTGTTTAATTTGCTTTCTCCTCCAAGTTTTCCCTCTTTTCTTAACACTTTCATTTGTGTTCTATGTCCTCTGTAAAAGAGATGAGATGCAATTCCACTCCAGTGCTAATTCATTTGTGTCTTTTTTGAGCAGCTTACCTGACCAGTAAACTATGTTAGTTTCCTTACTTATAAAAGAATGCCCAAAAGATGAATTACACAGCCGTAAACGATAAAGTCATTATTAAGCAAAGAAACTGACTTACACCCAGCAACAAAGCTTTATACTGCATTACAAAGATCTGAACAATCACCACATCTGTAATTTGTAGGTTATATGAGAGACTAGAAAGGAAGACTATGGCCTAATTGGCCTCTTGGATGAGCGCTGGGGAGAAAGGCAGCACGAATGCATGCTGACACACTGCCGGGAAAGTTAACACAGCTTCGATCCTTCTCCACTCGGATTTGCACCATGGGGGGTTGGTGAAAGATGAATCCAATTTACTCTGATTGTTTGTGCCCATGTCTGAGCGAACAAAGTCAATGTGCATCAGTCACGTGGGGCTCTTGGTCAAAGGGGGACAAGAGCCCCCTCGCTCTCCACATTTCAATGTAGTTCTGTGGCTCTGTGTTTCATCTCATTATCCCTTGTTCAGGCAGAAGCTCATATGCTGTCTTCTATAGTTATAAAATTATTTCATCAGATTGGGGATAATGTACCATTTGCTTGAGATGTAGGTTAGTATTACATACTTGTTTTAGGATATACTGTAAAGCAATGAAATATTAGATGATGTGAAATACTATTAAGCATCCAAAATAACTGTAATCCTTTATAGTTAAATAGCTTCACACTTAAAAGTGTTTCATATAAAATGCAACATAAAAACTACTTCATTATAATTTCTAAGGTTTATCAATTTTGTTTGCTCTGAGTGAAAAATAAGTATTTCTGATGTATACTGTGCTTGGGGATGCTTTATTAGTTTTCACTTCTACTTTTTACTAGTAGCTCTTTGCAGTACATGATTTTCACTGGATGAATTGGTATGTGTATGCAACACATCTCAATTCTTTCACACATCATAATTCTTTTTACTTTCCCTTCCAAACCTCTTCCCTTCATCTATAACCCCCCTTCCCATTTGCAAAAGATTTATGTTTCCTATTGCCTTTTATCTTGCTCTTTAAATCATTTATACTTTGGGTTTCTTATATAAGAAAAATCATGCAATAAAAACCTTGTGTGTCTGATTTATTTCACATTATGGTCTTAAAATGCATCCATTAAAAATAATAAAAAGAAAACAGGGCCAGCCAGATAGCTCAGTGGACTAAAGTGCCTGCTTAGGCAGAACGCAGCAGCCAGCTGGGACAGCCACTGAGACTGGGCATAGTGGCGCAAACTTATAATCCCAGTGCTTGGGAGGCTGAAAATAGGAGGATCACTATTAGTCCTACCTATGTTGTGAGACCCCGTATACTCTGTACTAAGTTAAAAATGGCATCCATTTTTCTAGAAATAAATTTATCTTTGTTCCTTCCTATGAAAGAGAAGTAATCCATTGAATATAAATAGCACATTTTCTTTATCCATTCATCTATTGATGGACATATAAGCCATTTTTTAAACTTACTATGAATTGGGCTACTATAAACATGAAAATATATATTGTAACATGATGTCTTTAACAATTCTGGAAAGATATCTAGAAGGGGAAATAGCTGGGTCAAATGGGATTTCTTTCTAGTTTTTCAAGGAATCCCCACACTGATTTTTGTAGTGGCTTACAATCCCATCAATAATGTAGGATTCCTTTCTCTCCTTGGAACCCTCACCAGCATTATTTACTTTTTTGATAATAACCATTCTTTCTGCAAGTAAGATCAGTGCTATTTTAATACACATTTCTCTAATGGAAAGAGACATTGAACATTTTTTCATTGGGTATTTGTGTATCTTATTCTGAGAAATATCTGTTCCTTTCAGTTGCCTATCTTTTTCACCAAGTCTTTCACTGTAGGGGTTCTAATTATGCAAAGCTCTTTATATATTCTAGATATTGGTCCTCTGTCTTAAAGACTAGCTGGCAGAATTTTTTTTTTCTCATTCTGTAAGTTATCTTTTTACTCTTGACGATTTCCATTGCTTTGTAGCTTTTTAATTTCATATGATCTCATTTTTTGATTAGTTTTATCACTTCTGCAACTGGGGTTCTGTTCTGAAAGTCCTCTGAGGCCTACGTCTCCAAGTTTCCCATATTTATCTCCCAGCAGATTGTTTCTGTTCTAATATTTAGGTTTTTCATCTACTTTGATTTTATTTTAATGCATCGTAAGATATGGGTCTAGATTCAATCTTCTGCGTGTAGATAGCTGATTTTTCCAGCACCATTTAAGAGGCTATCTTTCCTCCACTTCATAATGTTGGTCTTTCTGTCAAAACAGATGACTGAATGTACCTGTGGTTTTCTACATCCTCTGTTCTGTTCCATTGATCTGTATTTCTGTACCAGTGCTATGCTTTTTTTTTTTTTAAAGCCAGTACAACTTGGTTGTTTAACTTGAAATCTGGGATTGCGATGCCTCCTGCTTTGCTGTTGTTGCCAAGGACTGTACTTGCTATGCTGAGTCTCTTATTTTCACATAAATTTTAGAAATGTTTTTTGCATTTCTGTGCAGAAAACTCTAGGTATGTTGAGACTTTATTAAATTTATGTTTTGATATTATAGTCATTTTGACAATATTGGTTCTGCCTATCCATGAAACAGGGAATCTCTTACTTTTTGATGTTCTCTTGGATCTCCTTTTAGATTACTATTGTTTTTATTAGTCATTCACTTCCTTTGTTAATTTCTAAGGCTTTTTTTTGAAGCATTGTGAGTGGAATTTCCCTAATGTCTCTCTCAGTGGGTTGATTATTGGTGATCAGGAGTGTTATTGATTTTTAAGTGATGCTGTATCGCCACTAACTTGCTGAATTCATTAGTTCTAGAAATATTTTGGTTTTATTCCCATAATTTTATTGAGAAATAAATAGCAATGAGACAGTTTCAAATCAAATTGGTAGGACAGTTCCAATAATTAACACATTGCATACTGCCTTCCTAGTGGTTGTTTGTTGTACAAGATGCAGAAATGATATTTTTTAATATTTATTTTTTATTGAGAAATAAATATGAATGAGACAGTTTCACAGCTGATTAATAGGACAGTTTTGATAGTCAATACACTGTACATTGTTATCTTCTTAGTGGCTATCCATAGTACAAGCAGCAGACAGGATATTCTGTCCAAACACTGTTAAGAAATGATATCCTATTTACAAACACTACTAGAACAAATCCCTCTATTCCTTGAATTGAGAATGTAGCTATATATCTATCCTAACCATTTTGAATACACAGATACAAAATGTTCATTCATCTATATCCCCTTTTAGTTCCATCATTTAAATATTATAGGTGTGTGAACTCAACAAGATATTCCAAAATAGTCTAGTAGTCCATAATAGTATTGGGTCTTCTGCTTGACTGGCAATGTCAGAATCTAGAAATATTTTGGTGGAATCTTTTAGGTCTTCTTTATAAAGTATGTCATATGCAAATTAATGGTCTCCTAAACAGATGGCTGCCTTCTTATTGAAGACCTATAATCCCAAATCATGCTAAGGAAAGTGACAAATTAAGCATCTAGTCACTCTGTCATTAATAAATCTGGTCTATGAATGGCATATATTTTCAACTCACAGAGGAATATATGTATATTCTAGAAATATTCTTTACACAATAGATTACAAATTTGGCATAATACAGTAAAAACTAATTTTTCATATTTATTTGACAGTGTCTTTTAAATAATTCAAGCTCTCCTTCAACTCAAGATCCTCCTGCATCATCCTCCCTAGTGCTGAGACTACAGATATGTACAATCATATATAGTTTAAACCTAATCTTAGTGAGGGCCAGTGAGATAGCTCAGTGGATTAAGGGCCTGCTTAAGCAAGCGCAGTGACCAGGTTCGATCCCTCACACATGATGCACTGGCCCAGCCCTCAGGTGTGCTAAGCCAGCCACGAAGACTAAGAGTGGTGGTGCATGCCTGTAATCCCAGTTCGCTGGGGAGGCTGAAAACAGGATTACTATGAGTTCAAGCTCCGTTAGACGCTGTACCAAATACATGAAATTAAAAAGAAAAAAAATGTAAAAAAAACCCCCTAATCTTAGTGAGGACTGAGGTTGTTTGCCAAGCATATGATGGCATATAATCGAGTGATAGCAATAATAATTTGTGAACTTTTTTTTTTTTTTTTTTGCTGGCCTTGAGTTCACTTTGGTCTGGAATTCCCAACTATTCTCCTGCCTCAACCTTTTAAGTGCTGGGATTACAGGCTTTTTTCTTATTTATTTTTCTTTTTACAATAGGGTTTTGCTTTGTAGTTCAAGGCTGACTTTTGAACTCACCATGTAGCCTGAAACTCACAGAAATCCTCCTATTTCAGCCTCTCAAGTGCTGAGAATACAGGTGTACACCATCATGTCTCACCATATTTCCTTGAAATACTAGAAAATATGAGGAAAATCATTTTCAAAGTGGCTACTACTGGTATTGTTTGTTACTACACAATGCCGTATGCTCTCACATTAGTAAAATTACATAGAAGAGTCAGTCTTTTCTTTGTACATAGAAGAGTCAGTCTTTTCTTTGTACAACTCCCTTCTTGCTGCTACTCATCTAGGGAAACAAACCACTGTTGCACCTCTATACTTACCTACAGTATTCCACCTTAGTACTCCTATGGGCTTTGGTTGGATCACTAATACAAGATGATTAACCAAAAACCATAAAATTTCTTACTTTTACACAGATGTGAGGCGTTTCATACCAAAGGGAAGCCTGAAGAAAAGACCAGTGTACTATGCCTTTGTATTTTTTAGTTCAGTGGTCCACAACCCCCAGCCAGAGACCTGTGCTGGCCATGGCCTGTTAGGAAGCAGCCCACACAGCAAGATATGAGTGGTGGTCAAGAGTCAGTATTCCTCTGTATTTTTACAGCCGTTCCTTATAGCTGGCATTTCCACCAAAGCTGGCATTTCCTCATCTCATATCAGTAGCGAAATTAAATTCTCACAGCAACATGAGCCCTACAGGCACGCAAAGGATGTAGGCTGCATATTCGTTATGAGAATCTAATGCCTGATTAACCAAGATGAGCTGAGATGGAGATGCTAGCAAAATGACCCATTTGTGGAAAAAGTGTCTACCATGAACTGGGCCCTGGTGAGAACAAGATTGGAGACTTCTGCCTAGGAAGGAAAACACAAACATATCTGAACCAGGGAAATAAATTGTGAGGATGTTACTAAGATATACATGGGGCTGGGGAGGGGGGAAGCTACTATAGTAGAGGGTATGTTCTAAGTTAGAAAGTCTGTTTATTCAGATTTATTGGTAGGCCCCAATCACCGATGTCTGATGATCAAGGCTTCTGTGCATCCTTGGTGTGGGAAGGACATCTTTCCAGGAAATATTACGGCTTGCTGAAAGTACTGAAAGAGGGCCAAATGGCCCTGTCTAAAGTTATAGTTTCTCAAGTGATTTCATCTTGAATAATCAATATGCCAATTAGACACATTTTAATATGGCACACCTTCAACTCCTTTAATTCAAATCCCACTTCTATCAGATAGCCTGTGAAACTCTGGGAAAGATACTTCTTTGTGCTTCCGTTTGGTCATAAGCAAAATATTTATAGTTACACTATTACATAGTAGTCTAGGATCAAATGACTATTTGTATATACACTTGGAATACAATCATTAATTTAACAAAATTGACTGTAACAAATAACAGGATGAACATAAGAAACTTCCTAAGAAACTTCCAGGTACCACTCTGATTTTGTGGTAGTGTTTTTAAAAAAACTTAAAAGAGATTTTCTCGGCTTCCTCTTAACAGATCCCCATCAAGCATCAACTTTGCTTGGTGTTCTGAGGACACAAATTTATGTTGGCTCGTCCCTTCGGAAGTTAATCTACTCTAAACTTGTAATAAATGCCCAGAGTTAAAAAAAAAAAAAAATACAGAACATAAAGTAGTAGTTCACATAAATTATCTAATGAAGTCCAAAGCAAATTCAAGTGTTCTAAACTATATATTAATAAACATACATCAAACAATTGGGTATTTATTTTGAAATCTACCCCGAAATTTTGCTAAATTCGATGGTGCAACCGAAGATCTGCAAAAATAATACTATTTCCCTTTATAGTTCCCTGGGATACCCGGCAAAAGCTGTAGGCGCCAACAGGTAAGCGCTTGGCAAGCGAACAGCCTGAAGGGCTCTGGAAGTTTAAGAACAGAAACAACGGGGTGGGTCCCGCCAATACCCAGTCCTGCGACGGAGAGGGTCGCTCCAGCCAGCGGTGACTGGAGAGCAGGCTTCTCCGAGCCGGGGCAGGCGGGCGCAGCGCTGACCCCATGCCCACCCGCGTGGCGCTCCGAGGGGACCCGCGCGTCCCTGCGAGGAGAGGGCGGCCCTCGGGCGGTCCACGCTGAAGCCGGCCGAGCCGCCCACGGCTCGGTTCTCCCAGCTAACGGTTCCCCTGCGTC
>NW_004524685.1:5839663-5864995 GCF_000260255.1 Octodon degus | reverse complement strand
TGGCGCTGGAGCGAGCTGGACCGCGCGCAATCTGGAACACTTCCCCAAATATGGTCCGGGGAAAGAAGTCCCTTGTCCCTGCACACCTCGATAATTCCACCCCCCGTACCCGATCCCCTTTTGGGAGCTACAGGTAGCTGTGGGTGAAGTTGGCTCTTTTCCCTCCATCTCTCGAGTCCACCCAGTCTCCTCACAAGGCGAGAAGACTGCAGGTGAGGTTAATCCTGAGTCGTAGAGCTCTTGCTTCTCTTCCGATTGGGGATGGAAACATAAGCCCAACTGCACCTTTATCCATTAGAGATAAAAGCGGACCAGGTTTGCCTTTCCTCTAGACCACCGAGAATCTGCTGTGATGCCTGTAAAACTTAAAAAGTTTGGACTTGGAAGTGCTTCCAGAACACGGTTGATTTCTTCTGAAAGCCGAAAACGCGGGCATTCTACACGTTACATCAAACAGGAAAAAAAAAAAAAAAAAAAAAAAAAGGTCATGCAAGTCCAGTTTTTGTATGGTTTTATATGTAAAGAAAGGCTCCGAAAGAAAACAGTGGTTTGTTTTTGTAAGAATGAGATTTGAGTTTGTAATTTAGAATGACTAGATAACAGTATTAGCTGTTTGTTGTATATCGCCAGGAGTAAATGATATCTCACTACTTGAACTTGCTAATTTACTCAAGTTCGTGTAAATAATGTTTCTCTGTAACAGAATAAGGCTAATTTTATATTGTAGCTTTAAACTGTAATAGGATCAACTATGATTTAGTCTTTCATTTTGTTTAATGTACATAATGAGATCAGATTACCGTGAATGTGTCACCAGTAAGATCTGTTAACTTTTAGGAGCTCCAGAAAAGTGTGATGAACTATTATACAATTAATAAATTTGCTTTAGTATGTAATATGGACAGTTTTACAAGCCAAATTAGAAGCTTACTTTGTTTTTAATTGCTCAGCTGTTGTAACCAACCGTACAAAAGTGTAACGAATACAGAATCATTTGTATCTGACATATTATCATTTCACTGTTAAAAGTTCTGCTAAAGATAAAAGTTCCATTAATTGTGTTGCAAAAATGTTTGGTAATTGAATCATGTCAGTGGTTTTCATCAGCATGTGCTATGCTATACATTGTGTACATTTTTAGTAGCCAGACTACATCCTTTTTTGATTTATACAGTTCTGTTACTAAATTACCAAATCTGTTTGCCCCGAAATATTATTAATTTAAAGCTTATAGCTGTGACATAATTTTTGGAATATTTGCAGCAAAGAGAGTGACCCCCTAAATTTATTTAAATTATTTCTATGAATAAATACCTTCTAAAATTCTAGATCTTAAGTATGTTAGCCAGCTTTTTCGGGGTCGATGTAGATCGTATATCAGTATGATGGTTAGAGTTAATAGAATGGCCATTACGTACCTGTTTTTCATGGCTGATTTATGGAAACTGAAGGTCTTTATAATAATTTTTAAAAATAATGTGAAATGATGAAAGTAGCGGGTGAGGTTTCCAAAGGAAAGTTACTTGAAAAATCCTGTGTTGATCCATATTTTTAGTTTCATTTGGAGTAATTTTATCACGTGTATGTTGCTGTTATTCTACTATAGTGAACAAAAAACTTGTATTGTTTTAAAATTTAGTGAATGACTTCTTTCACACTTGTGTATTTTTCAAAAGAAGTGTGCTTGAAAACTTATTTTTTAGAATTTAAATGTAGTTGTTTAAATTTCAGTTGACCCTTAGAATAAACTAAGAAATACAAGTGATCCCAGAGATCAGTCTGTGTAATCATTCCATTTCAAAGCCAATGTGTGTGACTTCTGCCGAAACTGGAATTGAGATCACACTGTTACTAATGACAGAGTAAGGAACAGATCTGTTACCTTGACTTCATTTTGCATCTCTAAATAACCTATACATGTACTTTCAAAATATTTACCAAGTGTTTTAGTTTCAATTGGGAACTCTGTTAGCAAAAGCTTAAAAAATTTACCATCTAGTGTGAGAGAGATGGACATATAACAGTTAAAGGCAAAGTGTTTCGGTGCTAATGTTATGAAAGTGAAGTTAGAACCCAGAAAGTTATCAGTAGGAAAATGTTTAGAGAATTGGTTTAAAAATACCAAGTTAATTAAGATTTAAGGTTTGTTTAGGGTGATGCCTTGAACAGACAGGTGATTATAGAGCTTAGTTCTAAAAATACTCCAGAAGAATAAAATGCTCCATAGAGATAATAGAGAATAGAGACTATTGAGAAGGGGTTTGGTTGACTTTAACTGTCTGGTGCCTGTGCTGTACTCTGTTAAAGACAGCTTCTCTGATACATGTGAAGATTTCCTGGGCCAAGATGTAAAAGCCGTCCTGTCTCCAGTTCCTGGAGATAATACTAATTTGGATACCTGCTCTGCCTTAGCAAGCTAGGACATTGTATCCGTGCAGCTCATAGGTCAATGTAGTAGTTGGAGGTAATAGAACAACCCGCGCCATACCTGTGTTCTGAGGGTTTAAAAATTACTCTTGAAAGTAAGAACCTTTCAAAATTTGAATGGAGTTATTTAAACATCACTCAATATATAGAAGCAAAGAAGCGTAAACTTGTAGAACAATGTGACAGTTCAATTGAGATATTGCAAACTTGTCATCCAAGGTTGGTTTACTTATTCTGCCTACCCTTTACTTACCAACACAGAAAACACATGCAATGTTTTTAACCTGAGAAAAGTTGTAATTTTCTTTTAAAAATTATTTAGTGTACAGACTGCCAGTCAGGCCTTGTACTACACATTCATGGTGGTGTTAGCACTTATGGGTGAGAAATGTTGATAGAGTTTTGGATGAGATTCTCCCATGATAGCAAGTGGTAAGGCTACCCTGCAACGTAATGGTTACATAATAGTCTTTGATTATTTTTCCAGAGAATCTGTGTCTTGAGAGCTTGAAGGAAAATAGAAATTAACCAGAGAAAGTCACCAGTAGTTTATGTTCAACAAAAAGGCAAGTCACCGGACTAAATTATTTTGAGAACTAATAATGAACCTGGTTCTAGAATTGTTTGGTATCATTATTCTGCACAATCTTTCCAACTTGGTGAAGTAACTCAGTTATTTCTTTAAGGAGTTTAATTTGTTTAAGGTTGTAAAGCTAGTAGGTCAAAGAGCATTATTTGAATTTAGGAACCTAACCCCAAAACCCCAATTTCAAACCACTATGCTAAACAGTCCATGTATCCAACAAAAAAAGCAAGTTCTAAGATATATAGAATAGCTTAGACCTTGTTTCAGTTTATTACCAGTTGTAATACATTTTGGTTGCTTTCAATAATGACTTTAGTGTGTTAAGTATTTTATTTTTTAATTTATATATTTGGTACAGGGTCTCACTGCACAGCTTGGACTCATAGCGATCCTCTTGTTTTCAGCCTCCCCAACACTGGGATTACAGGTGTGCACCACCACACCCAGTCTCTGTCGCGGGCTCAGTGTGTCGGGGGGTGGGGGGGCGGGGAAGGGCCAGCGCAGCTTGTGGTACCAGGGATCAAATCTTGGTCCCTGCACTTGCCTAAGCAGGTGCTTAGTCCTCTGAGCTATCTTGCTGACCCATGTTAAGTATTTCAAAGGAGAAATTCACCATTGTCTGCATTCATTTTCATCACCTTGAAAGTTTTCAAATTCAACATGGTAAAATTTCAGAATATAGTAGAATTAATTTTATATACTTAAAAGCCTTCATTGTTGCTTTTCCCCTCATTTTTAAATGTACATGTTCCCTTCCTGTTAAGTAGCTAGCTAAATTTTTTTGAATTTGTATTAACATTTTGAAAGTACTTACAATTTCTCATTTTACCGTGGATTAGAACATTGTTCCACACAGTGTCTGTGACAGTGGAAATGTTCTCTATCTAGGCTGTCCATTTGTAGTTGTGACTCCCCACACGTGGCTGTTAAACACCTGAAATGTGGCTGGTGCCACTGAAGAACTGAAATTTCAACTTTCACATAGCTCTTTAGTGTTTGATAAGTTGCACAACACAAGTTTAGAATGAAGCCACCCTTGTATATAATAAAAATACTAACTTTTCTGTAATCTTGGTAATTTATAGGTCTTAACCAAATGTATATAAAGAAACAAAGCTCTGAATTTGTTTTTCTACTGAGATTTTCTTCAGCATTTTCTACAAATAACTGCTTATAAACTTAGTGAATAAATTTTATAATTTAGTAACTTGTGTCTAATTTATAAAGTTAATTACTAAGTTAGAGTCATTTCTTAGGCTGTACTAGAATTAAAGTTTTATAGTTTTTAATACTTAATTTCAGTGAATATACTTTTATTGAAAAATGTTTTTGTAGAATAATTAGGAATAAATTTAATGATTTATGTCTTGAAACCTTTTATTTAGCAGACTTGTTTTTAAGCATAATCAGCAGCAGGTTTTAGTTCCAGTTCAGTAGGTTGGCAGAGGTACTTGGGAATGGTCTTCCCAAGTCAAAACAGTTATGCAGTTTTTATGATAACTATGTATGATGTCATCTAGTTCTGTGATTCTGTGATTCCTTTGTTGTACATCATTTATTGTATAAAATTATCTCATCTTCAGAGACCATTTTTCATATTCTTTGGCTCAGATTCTTTTGCTTAACATGTAAACAGATTATTGCTTTTCATTGCAACAGCATGAAAGCCAACATAGAAAGGTAAGCTATAACTGAGTGACAGAAGTAGCACTTGAAAAGATCCTAGGGAAGCCAGGGTAGTTATTAAGATTCTCTCAGACAATTATGAGTTAGACACAATTAATTTTGATGTTCTATTAATAAAATAAATCATCAGTACAGTTTATTAAATTATGTATCTAGATGTTAATAGATGTTAGTATGCATGTGTGACCAAATTTCCTCAGTTGAATAAATCCTAAATTTTAAGTGAAAAAACATTAAATAATGAGAGGTAAAGATACGTAGATCAGTACTATGTTAAATATTTAATCTTTCTTTGAAAAATATTCCCTTGAATATTCTGTACAGTGCTTTGTCTTTTGTTCATTCACTACACATAATTAAGCTAGTATGTGACAAATTATGCAAGACTATACAAATAAAGACTGGATAGGACATAAAACCTATCCTAGTGTTCTTATATTCCAGTAGGGAAAAACAAATGAAAAATGGTTTCAAAAGTTTAATGGAGAACCATGGGAAGGAGTGGTCATTCTCTTGGGCTGGGGAGGATAAGATTAAAAAAGGACTTCAAAGAGGGATGAGCTGTGGGTGGAACACTGGAAGTGGAAAATTACCAGAGGGATTGCAGGAAAATGCGTATCCTGAGTAACGGGACTGAAGGGTAAACAAAGATTTTGAAGAGTAAAAGAGTACCGCATACTCAGGTAAGGAAGTAAATTGGCCCTTTTGACTAAATGATAAAAGAGTGAGGAGTATGAGGTTGCTCCTAGAAAGAGGAAGGGTTGTATAATGGAGGATGATACTGAAGAAATGGACACAGGCCCATCTATGGAAAGTTTTAATTTTAACCTGTAGATATCAGGATAAAATTACGGGCTTTAAAATCAAGCAGAAATGATAAAATTTGGTTTTAAGCACCTCTTTTTTTTTCTGGTACCAGGGATTGAACTCGGGACCCTGCGCTTGCCAGGCAAGCACTTATTCTGCTGATCTAGCTCCCTGGCCCCTAAAATTTGGTTTTAATATGATCACTTTCACAGGACTGTAGAGATGAATCACAGTAGCGTAGATAAAGTGGAGCCAAGAAGTTCTGGGGCTTTTGAGTGAGGGACTTTGACAGTCTGAACTAAGATGGTAGAGGTGTAGGGATGGAGACTAGGAACTGAACAGGAGAAATTTGGAAAATAAAAATGAACAGCTGTAAAAACTTTACAGCATGTGGGGAATGAAGAAAAGTGGGAATTGCGGATTATAAAGTTTATAGTTTCGTCATTTCGGTGGATAGGTTGTGAGGCCACTGATAGGAAATGAGTTCAGGATAGAACAAATCTCCTGAGTGGAGAGGGCATACTGAATTTGGGAGCCTTGTGGGTTCTATATGTGGGTTGTCTTTTCATTCTCTTGGCCATGCAAAAAAAAAAAAAAAAAAAAAAAAAAAAAAAATGACCTGGCATGGTCAAGGAACCTTTGTTACAGATTTTCATTTTACTCTTCTTTTCAGAGCCAGATGTTTGGAAAATAGAGAATCTGTGACATTTGGAATGTCGTACATGGTTACTAAAAGTTTAGTTGTTTTGTTCATATATGAGTGCAACCTTTTATTTAAGCTGCTAAATGGAAATAAGGGAAAGTACTATGCATATGAAATTGAGTACTGCCATGTTGTGTACTAAGTAAATACTAATGTTCTTCCCTTAGAGTCTTTTGAAATAATTATTAAAATTTAAATGAGAGGGCTGACCAGATAGCTCAGCATATTAAAGTGCCTACGTAGGCAGGCACAGGGATTGGGGTTCCATCCCCTGCATGTGGTGCCGGCCCTGCCCCCCCAGGCATGCTGAGACAGTGATTGAGAATGGGTGTGGTGGCATGAGCCTCTCAGAGCTTGGGAGGCTGAAAACAGGAGGATCACTACGAGTCCTATCTGTGTATTGAGACCCTATAGGCCCTGTACTAAGTACATTAAAAAAAAAAAAAAAATTAAATGATAGAACATGAACTGAACATAAGAAAAATTTAAATTATTTTTTCTAATACATTCTTGTACTTAGGTTTGAATAAATGTTTTAATGTCCCAAAGATATAATATGAGGCATGGATTTAGTGATAATATTATGATCTCTTCTACCTTCATAATCTAATAATTCCACTATAGCAAAAGAAAAAATACACACTTAAAAAGTTGTAATCAGCTTCATTATGAGCTCATAAATATGAGGTGATATATTTAGGAAAAAATTTTAACCTACACTAAAAGAATGAGAGTCTTGGAATTGTAAAATAAGTTTGTAGATAAAATTATAAAAAATAAATTTATGCATCTTTGAAGATATTCTTGTATTCTGCTATAGGTAAAGGAACCATCTAAATGTTGGCTAATAGAGTATTCCACTTTACGCCTTAGCATTTATGTAGTTGTGTTTTACATATAGCAGAACCAGAGAAAATTTAGGGGCAGTTTATATGAGTAAGAAAATGGGAGGAATACTACATGAGGACAGATTTAAAAGATAGAACTCTTCAATCTGGAAAAATTGGGGCCACACAAAATATATAAAATCAAGTGGCATAGGCTGAAAAAAAGCTTGTTCACCCAAACTTCCTACACTAGAACCCATGTACTGTTATTCTTCAAGACTTATACAAAGTAGTTGTAGTATAAATGAAAGGAAGTAACTGGGTTTTAGTTGGACTTTGAGAATATGGGTAACTGATTAGTCATCACTTATGTTCAAAGGTGAAACATCAGTGCTTATCGAGGCAGTGTTTTTTAACAGTTTAAAATTCTAGAACATTTTAATGTTCTTCTAAGGCTCTTTTGGTAAGTTTTATTATTCCCCTAGGCTCCCTATATCTCTCAAAATCATCAATATTTCTAAAATAGATACTTTTCTTGCAAATATTAAAGTTTGCTGTATTATGCAAATGATGATTGTTTCCTTTGATATGGAGATAGAGCTTAAATAGGTCTTAGTGTATGGGGTGGGGAAAGAGTTAGTTTCATATTGTTCATAGTTGAGTATAAGATTAGGGTATGTAAAGACCCAATTATTATAATGTTATAGGAAGTACAATGCAGGATATTTTCTGTAGTAATTTGTTTTTACTTTTCTGTTATGATGTAAATTACATTCAGTAATGCTCTGTATCTAAGCAGATTATTAATCAAAAGCTCAATTTTTTAAAAGACAAATACACTAATAGAATTGAAGAACTAGCATAATTGGAATTAGCTCTGCCTTAGAAAACCCAATGTAGATGCCATGTCTTTTGCTGTAACAAGGCTTATGTCCTAGGCTTTATGACTGTAGTTTTATGTTGTATTCACTTTTTTATCTTACCAGGTCAGTGTTGAAGCTAAACCTTTACATATTTGGCAAATGTGTCTTTTCCATCTGGACTTGTCCTTAGAAAAGTAGACTAAGATTTGATTGGTTTAGGGTACAACTTTGTAAAATGAGTTCTGCAGTATATTTTTCTTAAGTAGATTACCATATAGTATCAAAAGACTATTTTATGTAAGCCACAAACTTGAGAGATACTTTGGTATGTGGATTACTTAGCTGTTTTATAGTGGCCACGTACACTGATAATTTACCTAATTCTAGCTCAGTTTCTTGATTGAATAGAGTCTTAGAGATTAAAATGGAGAAAAACTTAAATTCCATTTCAGGTTTTTGTCTTTAGATCACTAAATAAAATGCTCATGACTCATTCATTTCTTCAGTCTTTGGTCAGTGTCAATCAGTAAAGTAATTAAGTGCCTGTTTTATACCAGGCACTCTGCCAGTGTGTAGACACAAATAAAAATAAGATTTAATTCCTGTACTTAAAATGGGTGTAGATATTCATCAAAATGAGTACAGTGATAACATTGGTGCCAAAGATAGAAGTTTAGGAGTAAGTACGTAATTTCTGAAATAGACTGTGAATTCATTTGGGAAATCTTTACATCTGTTCACTCATGCTATTTTGCTTTCGCAGCTGTTTTCCACTACACAGTATGAATTGTGGCACAAGAAACTATATCTTGCTTAGTATCGTAATCACCAAAATGTAACAGTTCTTGGGTTGCGTTATGGTGAAAGCTAAAGTCTTGGATAAATGGATGAAAACATTCTATTCAATCCTACTTTTTAAAACTATTCCACCCCCAGTTGGAGGAACTTCCTTCATAATATATTTGCAGTTTGTGGATAACAGCTAATTTACTGAATAAGAGGATATCTCTTTTTTCCTCCTCCTGTTTTGGTACAGACTAGTTTATTTGACACTTGTAAACATAAGTCACATTTATTTTAACTGGGAGGAGATTGGTTTCAGGCAAATGGGAAGACACTGGTTTTGGAAAAAAAACTATTGTGTTCTCATCATTTTGAAAAATCCACCCTTTGGAGCCTATTCTCATTAAGTTGTATCATTTGTTCTCCAGTCTCGTGGCTGTCATTTTCTGATCTCTTTCTCTCTTCTCATCAAGAACTCTGGCTCCTGCCACCTTCCTTGGTACACTAAGCCACGCCTGCATTCATGTTGGGTGATTTCATATTCAGTTGACTTTCAGTAGCCAGGCAGGTAATCTTAATGTGACTTGGTGAAAACATGAGGCCGGGGGAAAAAGGAAGGGAAGGGTTCTTTTTTCTTTTCTTGCCATGCTGTATCTGGCAAGCAACCTATCATTTGCTTACAATCAAGATACAGAGGACTCAACCTAAATTTATCACAGCTTAGCTTCTTTTATTTACTTATTATTTTTGGTACCAGGAATTAACTCATAACCACCCACAGCTCAGCTTTTAGAATACAACTTGTTGGAAAGTTGTTGCCTTCCTGTTAATTTTGAAGAATTTAACATTAAGTTGTATTAAGCATATAAAAACATTTCAAAATGCCAAACTGGGTTAAATAAATAGATCTAGCCTTAAAGTGTCTTCTTAGGGTTCTTTGATTTAATCTCTTGGTTTTATTTATGGTTGGTTTTAAACTTCTTATTCTATTCCTCATTGAGTTTTAGCCAGGAAGCAAACATTTTAATGACTTTATCTTTAATCTTGCTTTTTTTTTTTTTTGTATCAGGGATTGAACTCAGGAACTTGGACTTGCCAGACAGGTGCTTATGATGCTGAGCTAATGCCCTGACCCACTGTACTCAAAGGTATCAGTGACTGAACACTTCAGATTTCTCAGGAGCTAGGGAGATAGCTCAGAGGCATAAGCACCCACCTGGAAAGTGTAAGGTCCAGAGTTCAATTCCTGGGCATGGTAGCACATGCCTGTAATCTCTGCACTCAGAGGTTCAGACAAGAGGATCTTTGTGAGTCTGAGACCAGTCTAGGGGCTACATGACTAAACATAAGGCCAGCCTGAACTACATAATGAGACCTTGTCTCAAAAAAAATTTTTTTTTTTTCCTAGTTCAGACTATGCTGGATATAAAAAGGATAGGAGGAACTTGTTTTGATTTTTAAGATTTTCTTTCTAATATTTTGTGAAGTAGAATTGTGAGACATGTAAGTATAAATAAGAATATTTTAATGTAACTATAATGTGCATTCCAAAAGTTTTCGAAGATCCTAATTTTATAGGTTGGTGGAGTTGATAAAGACTCATATAAAGTATCACCTATACCAAGAAATAGAATGCTGCTGAGACTCTAAATGTTTTTGTTCTGCCTTACGCAATCACTGTTAAGTCTAACATTATGAGGAACAAGACATAATGTATTCCTTTCTTCAAGGTTCTTGCTTTTCACATATTTGTGAGATTTTTGTGTAGTAGTAACTGATTAATTTTTAAATAATACTTGAGTATACCATTACTTGAGTGTAACAAATGTATTTTTTCTGTTCTATTAGTGATGGAAATTAGAAATGTTTCAGTTTGAGACTTTTATAAATAATACTGTGAATATTCTCCTATGTGAGTTTTGGTGAATGTGTTTTCATGAGTATGTATTTGGTAAATATGTGTTTTTATATGCACGTGTATACTATGATAGATGAGGCTTGTCATTTTGACAAGATTAAGAGACTCCTGCAGAAGTGATTGGATCATAAAGACATTATCCTTATCAATAGATTAGCCTACTGATGTTCATGGCAGAAAGCGTTATTAGGAGATGGGGCTCAGTTGGAAGTTGGCCCCTGCAGGCATGTATTGGAAGTGCATTTCTTGCTGACACTCCATCCTTTTCTGCTTCTTGGCCACCATGAAGTGTGTAGCTTTACTCCAAAGTACTCTTTGCTGTGATGTTTCTGCTTTGAAGCCAGCCAACCATGAACTGAAACCATGAACCAATTTAAACCTCTCTCTTTAGTTGTGGGTATGTGGTGTGTGGTTCCAGCAACAAAAAACTGACTAATACAGAAAGTTGGTACCAGATAGAATGGATTGCTGCTGTGACTGTGCTAGACTCTGTAGTTCAGAAACCTTTAGAATTGGTCTGGAGGTGGAGTTTAGAATGGTTTGAAGATAGGGCCTAGACAAATCCTTGAATGCTGTAAGCAGAGATTGATGGGAAATTATTTGAGCTCAAAAGACCAACATACTAATGGGAATGTGGGCAGTAAAGGCCAGGCTCAGGAGGTTTCAAATGGAGACTGTACTGGAAATTGGGCTATATAAACCATGCATATTACATTGTTGCAAAGAACTTCTCTGTATTTTGTTTGCCCATATCCTGAAAATTTGTGAAAGTTGAATTGAAAATTATCCAATTCATCAGGTAGAGGAAATTTCAAGGTATCTCATTATTCAGACTGTTGCATGGGTGCTGCTGGATGCTTTTTGTCAGATTTATATTGAGAATCAAAGCAAAAAAGCATAGTAGAGCTATTCAAAACATCTAAATTGGCCTGAAAGTTAGCATGCATAAAGTTGGGTCTGAAGGAGTTATGGTAACTGTAATTAGTAGCATTAAAAAGAAATTGAGTACATTGAGTACATTGAATGGGAACCGAACTTCTTTCTCCTGAGCCAGTTCCAGTGGTGACACAGGCTGTTAACCAAGCTCTTAACTTATAGACCTTTGAGGGACATTTAAAATCCAAATGTTGCATACCTGGAATAAACTCATTTTGATTGTGAAATACCTTTTTTGGGAAATAGTGAATTGCCAAAATGTTTCAGTTCTAATTTTCATTTTGATTTTTCTCTTTGACTAATGGCTAATAACATTTAGTTTACAGATATTTGAAGGTTTCTAATTAATTTTATTGTGGTGAGAGAACACGACTTGAATGATTTTTCAGTCTTTTGAAATTTATTATGGCTTACTGTTATTTGTGATGTATGTTCCATATGTTTTGTTTATTTATTTATTTTTTTGACGGAACTGGGGATTGAACTCAGATCCTTGCGTTTGCCAGTCAAGCGCTTATCCTACTGAGCCATCTCCCTGGCCCTTTGTTCCATATGTTTTGAAAAGAATGAGTATTCTGCTTTTTTGGCCATGGTGTTTTCTCTTTCTTCCTTACTCTCCCCACCCACTAAACAAACATACACTACCCAAAATAAGACATTTAAGACAAGATGTATTAATTAGTATTCTTTATCCATCTGATTATTCTTTTTTTTCCTTTTGTTATATAGATGTTATATGTCCTTTACTATGGATTCTTCTATTTTACCTTGGAAACAGTCAGATTACATATATTTTAAATATTTCAAAACTTTATTTTTCTCTTATTTAGTATACCCTTTGTTTCTCATAATGTTTATTTCTTTAGTCATTTAGTAGAATACCTAAACTGTTGTTCTTGTTAGAATTTGTATGGTATACTTTTCTTAACATTCTACTTTTGACTTTTCACATTTATCTTTAAAGGGCTGGGGATATAGCTCAGTGACATAAGCACATGTGTAGCAAGCGGAAGGTCCTGTGTTCAATCTCTGGTACAAAAAAAAAAAAAAAAAAGAAAGAAAGATTTATCTTTAAGTCATGTCCTTTGAATAAGAGAGATTATGCTAATTTCAAATCAAATGATCTTTGTTGTCTAATTTGAATAGTTCATTTATAAACCATTTAAATATATTTGATTTTTTTGTATACCATTTTGTTATTGGGGGTTTTCCATTCTACCTATTTTGACCTTTCTTTTCTTGCTTTTCAAATAATCAGATGATTTTTAGTATTCTACACATCCTCTGTATTTGCGTGATAATTGTTCCTCTTAACTTTTATAGCTTTTATAGACATTACAGATTTTATCCTTGACAATATAGTGTAATATAAAATTATCCCTTTAAGGTTCTCAGGTAAGGTCTTTTTTAAAAATGTATTTGGTACAGGGTACAGGGTTTCCCTATGCAGCTAGAACTTGTAGTGATCCTCCTGTTTGCAGCCTCCCCAGCACTGGGATTACAGGCATGTGCCACCATGTTGGGTCTTGGTGGCTGGCTCAGGGCCCCTGGAGACAGGCCTGGCATGGCATGTGATGCTGGGGATCGAACTCTGGTCCCTGTGCTTGCCTAAGCAGGTCCTTAGTCTGCTGAGCTGTCTTGCCAGCACCTTATGGAGGTCTTAGTGGACCACTGTAGTTCCACTGGTCATTCACTCCATCATGCAGTATAATGATTGCTCGTTGTTACCATTATTTATTAATTTACAGTTACCCATATGTTCTTTTTGTGCATTTGTTCATTCAGACACCCCTGGGGTGATTTTGCAGGTACTGTATATTGTTTAAGCCTACTAAAGGAGTCTTCTGTATTCCTTTAGTGAAGGTATTCTGGTGGTGGAGTGTATATATTTATTTAAAAATGGAATTGTCTATTTGTTATAACATTTCAAGTACACTATGTTGTAGGTCGAGAATTCTTCTCTTTAAACACTCTGACAATGTTTCAGTGGTTTGTTTTCCGTTCTGTTGAAAAATCAGCTGATGTAGCCTATTAGCTTTAATATCTATTTAAAAATTCTGTACAAATCTTCACAAGTGAGGCTGGGAAGACAGTTTGGCAGTCGAAGCACCTGCGTGGCAAGCACAGGACCTGGGTTTGGTCTCTGGAATCACATGTCTTGCTGGCCCTGAGTTCGTGGGCCTACCATGCGGGCCACCAAAACCGGATGTGGTAGCACACGCCTGTAATACCAGCTCTGGGGAGGCTGAGACAGGAGAATCACTATGAATCTAAGCTGCGGAGCAAGACTCTGTACCAAATAAATAAATACAGAAAAATTTAGCAAAGTAGTTTTGAAAGTTTTTTTTTTTTTTTTTCAAAATCTCAAAACAAGATTTTAGAGTAACAATGGTTAGTACATTGTGTATTGTTACTGCCAAAGTAGTTTCTCATATTACAAGATATAGGCACGAAATAATAAACAACATAGGTACAAACCTGTTTTTTTTTTTTTTTTAAGGTCAACAGAAAATGGAATTATACTTTTTAAAGTTTCTAATACTAGGAGAAGATATCATACAATGTCTTTTAAATAAATTGTAAGTCAAAGATACAGTATAAATCTTAGAACAAAAATTAAGATTAAGCAATATTCAGAAAATTAAATGTTTCCAAACAATTGAACTCAGAAAACGTTTTCATGATAGCAAAGAAGTACTAGAGTAGAAAGTATTTTTAATTTCAAATGAAAGGATTATATATTCAGTATATTTTAGTGTCATGAGTTTTCAATTAATAGTGTGTAGCCAAAGTCTTTAGTACATTAGCAAATACTTCACCTTAAATACGATTGTCTTCTTTCATGCTTGCATAGTTAAAGAGAACTATATTCTTATTTTTATGGAAATACAGCTGTAATTATCAGCAAATATAAATTTATTTAACTAAGAAGGAATTAAATTGGTCTCACCCCCCCCCATTAACTAAACTGAAGAATTTAGAAGCTAGCAATTTAGAAGAACAAAGGTTACTTATTTGGATATTTAATATTGTTAACCTGCTGTTTAGATCACACTGAGATACAAAACTGAAGAAAGTGTACTCAAAGAAGCAGTAACTGCAAATGGGAGAGAGTCCCTAATTGTGAGGTGTGGAAATCATGTGTGGTCTTCTCTTGGTCCTCAAAAGATGATCAGTAAATAGTCATTGCTTTTAAGGGAAATTCCCCACCGTTATCCATATCAGGCTCATTTGAAACAAGTTGCCAGTCCATGGACAAATAGAAATGCAAAATTAACCTACTGGTCTGTATTAATAACCGAGGATCACTGAGAGTAAAGAGATGAACTCTTAGAAGCCCATCAAAACTTTAATAATTGTAGTTTTTAAAATACAGATTGAAGTATACAGATCTTTCACTTATTTGGTTAAATTTTAAATGTTTTGTGTTATAAGTGGGTTTATTTTCTTAATTGTTTTTAGATGGTTCCTTGTTATTGTATGGAAATGTTACTCATTTTTGTAAGTTGATTTTGTATCTTTCAGCTTTACTGAATTTATTACTTTTTTTTGTATTTAGGACAGAGTGTATAGTGTGTACAGGGTCTCACTGCATAGATCAGACTCATAGTGATCCTCCTGTTTACAGCCTCCCAAGTGCTGGGATTACAGGGGCTCGCCACCATGCCCAGTCTCAATTGCAGCCTCAGTGTGCCCTTGGGGCAGGGCTGGCATGGCAGGCCCAGGGATTGAGCCCTGGCCATTGCATCTGCCAAAGCAGGTACTTTAATCCACTGAGCTATTTGGCAGGCCCTTACTTAGCAATTTTAACAGTTTTTTGGTGGAGTCTTGTCAGTTATCTCTATTAAGATGTAGAGACATTTTGATTTTATCCTTTCCTGTTTGGGTGTCTTTGCTTTCTTTTGGCTAGTTGCTCTAAGTAGCACTTTGAGTATTATGTTGAGCAAAGGTGATGAGAGTAGATATCCTTATTTCTCATCTTAGAGGAAAAGTTTTCAGCCTTTCACTATTATGTCGTGAACCAACAAATACAGGGACATATTTCTGCTACTTGTTTGTTGCCCTGACCTGCAGGCAAAAGAGGATAAATGACAAAGAGACACAGAGCATGTGGGCAGCCAAGGTGGGGTTGAGAGTCTTGCCTCTAGTAGGCAGAGAAGCCTAGAGTCTTCAGCTTGTCCTTTTATTCCCCCTGACAAGGGTACAAGCAATTTAAAGTAACACAATATTGATCTGCCTTATATTGTCCATTAGTGCATGCTCAGGTAAATAACCCAATCTCAGCTGTACAAACTTTCTCTTAAACCCTGCAACATAGCATCACCCCTGTGTGATGCCTTTCTCCTTTGTGCTCACAGAGGAGGACAATTAGGCCTTAATCTTCCTCTGGTCTCCTATACTAATGAATACATTAGCTGTTTCATTGTTATATATGGCCTTTTATTTTATTAATGAATATGCCTACATCTAATTGGATACGTTTTTATCATGAAAGAATGCTGAATTTTGTCAAATGATTTTTCATTTGTTGAAGTCATACAATTTTTGTATTTCACTTCGTTACTGTCATTAATCACAATTATTGATTTATGTACATTGAATCAATCTTACATCCCCAGGGTAAATCCCATTTGATCACAGTGAGTGATCTTGTAATGTATATTTGAATATGATTTGCTAGTGTTAAGGATTTTTGTCATTTGTGTTCATTAGTGATACTCATGTGCAGTTTTCTTATAGTATCTTTGGATTTGGTGTCAGGAAGATGCTGGCCTTGCACAATGATTTGGGACGTATTGAGTTCTCTTCAGTTTTTTGGAAGAATTTGAGAAGGAATGATATTAAGTGTTTAAATGTTTGGTAGATGTCTTAGTTACTTTCCTTGTTGCTGAGACAGATAACTGGTACACACAGTAAAAGGGGAAAGGTTTATTATAACTCAAGTTTGTGGAGATTTTAGTTCATAGTTGGCTGGCTCCAAGGCAGGGTGGCATGGAAGAGGAGTGTCACAGAGAATGAACAGTTCATGACAGGCAGAAGGCAGCACTGATACCCAAGGTGGGCCTTCCCATCATCCTCATCATAGATAACACCAGGGAATCAGTGAACTAATTTAGTAATCATACAACCTTAATCCTGCTGGCTCTTCATCCTGCCTCCATGTGGCTCATATTAAAGAGCAGCAGGTATGGGTTATCAAGGAAACCTGATAATCATGCCGTCTTCAAAGACTACCACCAGCACCTTGGCTGAACCAATATACATCGCTTAAGACCAATTGAAAGGATAAGGAGAAGTCCTAGCCAGCTCTGTACATATCAGTGCAAGAAAATAGGGTCAGGCTCAGCCAAAATGGAGACGATCACTCTTCTTTCTAGGAGAGCTGCTCTGGTGGTCCTCCACATTAGTGTAGTTCAGAAGTAAATCAAAATAATTTTGTCTACTGATTCTTGTTTAGTGGCAACAGAAAAATGTTCTCTAAAAATAAGTCCTAGTAACGATTACACAACTCTAAATTTAATTAAATCATTGATTTATATAATTAGTTGAATTTTATGGTACATAAATTTCAGCTGCACTGGTACAGCTTATTGAAAATGCACTCTTTACCTATATCTTTTTTGCTTTCTGGAAGTCTCTTTACCTGTTTCCTCTTTTCCAAGTTCCATTCACTATGCCTGAAGAGGGCCTTTTTGAGCTATTCATAAGGTTTCCTATTGTGGTTTTTTTGGTACTGAACTCAGGACTTTGCGCTTGCCAGGCAGCTGCTTATCCTGTTGAGCACCTCCCCATCCCTGTCATAGAATCATGCAACATTTTTCACAGCCCAGTCTTTTGCATTGAACTCTAATGTGTACTTGCCAGATAATGAGCACTGAGAATACTTGATGAGTAAATGAATATAGTTTCTTTGATAGGCAAAAGTGTAGATAAGAGATATTTTTCAAAGAGACATTTGTTTTAAACATAGTCATAGCATTTAAAGTATATCTGAAAATTACTGTAGAAAAAGGCTGTTGGCATTAAGTACTATTTACACTTGATGTATTTATTTGAAATATAAAATTATGAAAATGCTGCTGAACTAATTCTTCTTGGTGGTAAAGAAGACTATAGCCTTAGAAATAATTACACATGTGTATTTGAACTTCATGACCGGGCTTACTAGTACATTACAAACAATTCCTTAATGAAAACTAATACCACAAGTAAGTTTTGTGAGTTTCAGTCAAAAGCAGTATGAAATTGTAGTTATTTTTAGGAAACTAAGACTATTGCCAATGGAGATGGGTTTGGAGTTAAGTTTCCATCTCACAGTGCACAACATCTGAGTGGATTGCATCTTCGCTATGTCTTGCCTCCTGCAATTCCTAACCAACCCTAAGTTGGGTTTCTGGATTTGTCATCTATTTTTTTTTTTCTTTTTTCAGTACTGGGCATTTAACCCATGACCTTGCACTTGCCAGGCAAGTGCTTATATTTATTCTTTCTATACTCATTTAATAAATTTATTTTGTTTATAATAACTAGTGTCAATTCTTTCTTTTTGTAAATTCTTTTCTTTTTACTTTTTTCGTCTACTAACGCTGACTAGTATAAACACTGAAGAAGATTCTGATTTGCATTCGCTCCCAGAAAAGGAAGCTAGAAAACTTATTTGTATGTATAGCTGATAAGGCTCCAAGGAAACCAGTAAATAGTACTCTGGATGGATAGATTCTTTGACAAAAAAATCAGGGAATTTGCGAGTTGATAGGACAGAGAAGTGTTTTAGTATGGAACAACTCTTCAAGACAAGGTTAAGAATTCCCAAGAATGAAATATTGGAAGGAAATATTTTCATTCCATGAGACAGGATTAAGGAATATTTTATAAGCCCACAAAGAGACAAAAAATGAAAAAAAAAACCATAGGAAAAAATATGAATAGCTAGCTATGTACTGAAAATGAAATTCAGTTGATCATTTGCTATATGAGAAGGTAGTTTACTGCATTGTAATCAGTGAAATGTAATGTTTTAAAGTGTCTTTTTTATCAGATTAGCAAAGATGAACAAGTCACACAATATCATGTATGAAGAGCACACTACAGTGCATGGGGATCCCCATTTCTGAGAGCATTTGGTTATATGAAATAAAATTGAAAATAGGTATAAAATATGATCTAAGAAGCCTACTTTTAGGCATTTTCTGAATGGAAACACCTGTACATGTGAAAAAGGATGTGACCCCCCAAAAGGGACAAATATTGATTGAGGATATAAATAAATACCCACACATTGCTGTTGGAAAGGTGAAATGGTGCAGGTACTTTGGAAACAAGTTTCTCAGAATAGTAAACATTGAATAACTGTATCTAGTAGTTTCATTTCTGGGAACACATCTAAGAGAAAAGCATGTCTACAAAATTTGTACATTAATATTTGTGGCAGTATTATTCATAATAGCAATAAAGTAGAAACAACTAATAGGTAAACAATGTGACTTACTCATTCTATAGAATACCATTCAACAATAAAAGGGACAGGGCTAGGAAGATAGCTTGGCTACATAATTGCCTGGCAAGTGCCAAGGCCTGGATTCAAACCCTGGTACCGCCATGTGCTGACCTGGAACCCTGGGCACGCTGTGCTGGCCTCACAACCAGGCGTGGTGACGCAACGCCTGTAATCCCAGCACTGGGGAGGCTGAGACAGGAGGATCACTGTGAGTCTGAACTGTGTAGTGTGACCAGGAGGATCACTATGAGTCTGAACTGTGTAGTATGACCTTGTACCAAATAATTTTTTTTGAAAAAAAGATTTACAAAAGGGACAGAATATTGAGACATGCTATACCATGGGTAAACCTCAGTGTGATAAATGGAAGAAATGAGACATGAATGGCCATGCATTGTGCGATTTGACAAACATGGAAAGGAAAGGTACATCTGTAGGTAGATTGATGAGAGAAGTGGAAGTGTGGAGTGACTTCAGGTAAGCGTGTGTGTGTGTGTGTGTGTGTGTGTGTATGTGTGTGTGTGTGTGTGTGTTTGGCAGTGGCAACAGAAAAATGTTCTCTAAAATTAAGTCATAATTGCACAACTCTAAATTTACTTAAATCATTGATTTATATATTTAGGTGAATTTTATGGTACGTAAATTTCAACTCAACAAAACTAAAATGCTTAACATCTAGGAAATATATACTGTGAGTCTACCACCTTTTCATTGCATCCCAGCCTATTTTTTGAGACAGTATCACTAGCTTGCACAGGCTGGGCTCAGGCTTGTGATTATCCTGTCTCAGCCTCCCAGAGTGCTGAGATCACACATGTGTGCACTGTGTCTGGTTTCTTTAAATGCATTAACATAGCCTTTCTTGTAGCCAGCACTCGTAGGGAGGATGGCTAGAAAAATCATGGCTCGAGGTATATATCATCGCGTTAAGAGAAAGAAAATGGAAACAAGAGGCACGTGATGTATATTGTTAAATTACTTGTAATAGTGGTAACTGCAGCAGCCTTAAAGAAAAACAGGGTTATGTATATATATATCATGGAGAAGTGGCTGCAGTGCCTAACCGAGGAGGAGGCAGGAACCAAGACCAAGTGAGGTTGCTGGGTGGGCACTATGGCCGGGATCACCACCCTTGAGGCGGTGAAGCGCAAGATCCGAGTTCTTCAGCAGCAGGCTGGTGATACAGAGGAGAGGGCTGAACACCTCCTGAGGGAAGTGGGAGAAAGGTGGGCTTGAAACAGGGTGAAGCAGAGGTAGTGTGCTTGAGCTGTAGGATACAGCTGGTTGAAGAGCTGGACCGTGCACAGGAGCGCCTGGCCGTTGCCCTGCAGAAGCTGGAGGAAGCTGAGAAGGCTGCCAATGAGAGAGGTGTGAAGGCTATTGAAAACCGGGCCCTAAAAGATGAAGAAAAGGTGGAGCTCCGGGAAATCTGGCTTAAAGAAGCTAAACACCATGCCAGAGAGGCAGACAGGAATTATGAAGAGGTGGCTCGTAAGTTGGAAATTGCTTATTGAAAGAGATTTGGAGCGCCCGGAGGAACAAGCTGAGATGGCAGAGTCCCATTGCCAGGATATGGATGAGCAGATCAGATGGATGGACCAGAACATGAAGTGCCTGGATGCTGTTGAGGAAAAGTACTCGCAAAAAGATGACAAATATGAGGAAGAGATAAAGATTCTTACCGGTAAACTCGAGGCGGAGACCCCCATGCGCTGAGTTTGCTGTGAGATCAGTAGCCAAACTAGAAAAAACAATTCATGACTTGGAAGATAAGCCGAAACGTACCGAAGAGTAGTGCCTCTGTACACAAAGGACGCTGGACCAGACTGTGCTGGACCTGCATAAGAGGTAGAGCTCCCAGCCTGCCCTGCCGCTGCTCCTCCCTTGGACCCAGACACACTGCCCACCCAAGGCCAGCCTGCTTGAAGCTGACCTCAAAACTGAGGCTGATCTTTAACTGGAAGGCTGCTTTCTCCTTTCTACAGCCTGTCCCCACCCCCACCCATTTGTCTTTTTCATCAAACTGTCTCTGCATTTTCCTGGAGATTCCAGCTGGGCTAGAGGCTGAGTACCTTTGGGAACAACATTTAAGGGAATGTGAGCACAGTGCAAAGTGTCTTTAAAAGCATGTTGTGATGTACACATTTGTAATAACGTTTAGCTGTAACAAACCATTTGCAAAACCTTCCAAATAATTGCACGGCTCTGGAGCTGCAATCTAATTCCATTCTCACTTTGGAAGGTAACTTTTCAGCCTCATGCGTAGTGCTTTCTCCACAGAGGAAGAAAAGAAGTATGGGCCAGCCTTACCAAGAGCCAAACAGAGTCCAGGGAAAGATTCCACTGTGGAGACATTGCAAATCTGTACCAAGTACCAGCTACGCCAGAAAGGTGATTCCAGGAGTGAGCCAAAAACCAAATCATGCTGCTCAGGTTTTGCGTATCAACATGTCTATGGACAACTTTGTCAATGTTTAGACCTCTGAGACTTGAGAGGTGTTTTTTTGTTTGTTTTTTTTTTGCTTTTTTATTTTTGTATGTGTGGTTTTTTGTTTGTTTTGTTTTGTTTTTTGATGCTGCGATTGGACCCATGGAGGAACTTACGCATATTAGGCAAGAGCCCTACCACTGAACCATATCCCCAGCCATGAGATCAAATTTTTGTCCTATTTCTATCCCTTTTCCAACTGCTCACTGAATAGACCGTGTGTCCCTCCCTCAATGTTGAGGTGACCATTTAATTGATCTCCTGCCTCTTTGAAAGAAAAATAGTTGTTGCCACTTATCCAGCCATATGAAATTCGTCTCATCCTTTTCTGGGTTTGAAGCTGCTGTCTTTAAAAGTTCCATCTCATTGTGCTTTGTCAGTGCTGGAGAAACGTTGACTAGCTTATGTACAAAACTTTTAAAATTTTGTATTATTTTGAAATTTTGCTTCTTTAGGATTGGGGCGCATGGCTGCCCCATCTGGCTGTGGAGAGTTCTCTCCAGTCTGTGGGCTGGCAGTGTGCTGATCTTTTGAAGTTTTTTCCCCACCCAGTCCCCACTTCAGATGAGGCTTCTGAGGTCTGTGAGGTACACATCCTGCAGCTTATGGGCTTAAAATGTATGCTTCTTTGGTGTGGTCTCTGGGGCCAGTCAGGAAAAGAAGAACCAGTAGTGCAACTGTTTCGATACTGTTGACAAGTGTCTTTTTGAAATAAAGAACCAGTCCTTCTAAAAAATAAGTAAATAAAAAATAAAAATGTACTACATAATTCTTAAAGGAATTTGCAAAAGAATGTATAAGGCATGGAGTCCCCCATATGTATTTTTAAGAGATAGTATTACTGTATATTCAGTGTAACTGTATATAGCATAAAAGAGAGATTTGAGGACTGCTAGCAAATGTAGAATAGTGGTTGCTTCTAGGAAGTAGACCAGAATCAGAGTAGCGATAACAATCAGGTGAGCTGTTTATGTTATTGTGATACTCTAATTTCCAAACAAATATCATATTCCAAAGTTATATAATTTAAAAGTATAAACAAAAGCTATTTGAAGTAAATATTCTAAAATATTAATAGTGGTACATCTGGCTATGGAGAACAACAGGAAAAAACCCAAAATCCAAGAAACAAATATGCGCAAACCCCCCCCCCCTTTTTTTTTTTGGTTATTTAATATAAAACTGTGAAGGGAAAAAGGTCAAAACAGTGGCAGTAGTAACTCTGTGAGCCCAAAGCAGACCCCAGGATGGCAGCAAGAGAAGAAACCTGACCTTTAAAGTCACTGATTTCAGAACAGTGTAACTTACAGCAGGGAAACCGAGGATTCTACCTGGAAACAGAGATCTTACAGATCACTGTATTTTTATTGGCAAGGTCTCCATTGTTAATATAGTAAGCCTTCCACAGTAAAACATTTCAACTTTTTTTAGCCACATTGACACCCTTGCCATTCCCTTCTAGTTCTTATTCAACAATGATAATCTTCACATATTAAATTTGTCTTTTTCATAGCAGTTCAGTTGAAGTGGGAAGTCATTTCATTACACACCAGCTCTTAAAAAACAAGCTTCTATGTAGAAAGTGCTTTGTGTAAACAGAAGAATCTCAAGATTTTTCTTGTATTTTGAATATATTTTTAATGAGATTCTTTTAGTTTCAAGTGACAGAAACTACCCAATTCAAATTGAAGCAGACAGTGAAATAATTTTCTAAAGTAATTTCAAGTGTTAAAATGGACTTCAGAGTTTTGCAGTATCTAGGACATCAAAGGACCATTAATTGAGGTCTTTTCCCCCTTCCTGTGTCTCTGCCTCTGTCGTCTCTTTGTCTTTCTGATAGTATTGATGTGATGGTGCTTTCATTGTTCATAAGCTAGAACTGAAAGTCACTGAAATCTTGTTTCTGGGAAAACATTTCTGACGTTGCTTGCAAAGCATACATTCTAAATATCATAAGAGCAATATAAGATTTTAGGAACAGGGAGTCCAGGAGACGTATTTATAGCTTTCCAGGCCCTTGTAGTGTTAACAGCAGGGAAGGAGAAGTGTATAGAATTAGCCATTTTGTAGCATGGAATGCCACTGCCTGTCTTGGTCACTCATCACCTCTTTATACCCTTCTATTAGTGGTTCCAAATAGCAAGAGTAATTATAATTACAGTATGCTACACCTAAGTGCATGCTGCTGTCTTCCATATCAGTGACAATCAACTTTTAACCAAAAGGAGAGACCCAGAATTTCTCCTTGTACCAGCTTCCAGATGATGGTCACTCTTGTCACTTTGTTATGATATCACCTTGAGTTCTGTAGCCCATCTACTAAATTACAAAGATAACTTCTGCAGTCGCCCCATAGGTAAAATTATTGGGGAAGGTTTGTAACCTTCTTGCTTATTTCACATTCCCACTGCTAGAAATATGCTGCTTTTTCATGGTATTAGTCTAAACCATCATTCTTAAATCATGGAAATGTTTGTTTTCTTTACGTGCGCTCGTTGACTTATGAAGGGGTTACAGCCTTATAAGTACATAGTAAGTTCAAAATACTTTAAGTGGAAAAGTGCATTTAATGCACCTAGTTTCCCAGACATCAAACATTGTCATTTAGCACTACATACTGCAGAGTGTCATTTGTTTACCCAGATTATCACGTGGCATATTGGGAGCTGTGGCTTGTACCACTGCACAAATGCTCAAGAGAGTATTCTGTTGTGTATCACTAGCCTGGGAAGAGATGAAAATTTAAAATTCACAATGCCGCTTCTCTTGAAGGTGTATTTGGCACTGTTGTAAAGCTCAGAAACCATAAGTTGAACCATAGGTCAAGGGCCATCTGTATTAGGTTGCTGAAGTCTGTTTTTATCCCTCAGTGTATATAGAAATTACAGGGAAGTACTCACAGGATCTCCATTCCTCTGACTCCATTTTATTGCAGGATACTGTCTCACTGATACCCAGAATTAATTACCCAAACAATGATATTGCCCCTTTTTACCTCTTCAGTGAAATGAGGGGAGCAGGAAGCCCAGGTGGCACTCAGTTCAAGGGATTCACTGTTAGGCCTGTTTGGTAGAAGCATCCCTTCGATGGGTGCTACATGAGCCTTCTAAACTGCCAAGAGTTCACAGTTTCAGGTACTGGAACGGAAATGTTTCATGTGGATAATTAAATAGGCTGCTGTATTTCATTAATTCTAGCATAAATACTTTTTCACATTTTTTGTCTGCAATACTGGGATGCTCTCTATGTTTGGTAGCATCTCATAGTCATGGGCTGTCAGGCAGCTCTTGTGACAGATTGCATTGTTGTATGCATATACTTGAAGATGGGTATCAGCAGCTTGGAGGAAAATATGGGAAGTGGTAGAAGAGCACTTCAAGAGATACTTTAATAAATATCCCCATTGTGTTTCATATCATAAAAGGCAAGTATGTAAAAACCCAGTAAAGATGATAGATAGATTTAAAAAATGACTTGGAGACATTAGTCTTTGTGAAGAATTTTAGAAATTTCTAAACCTTTTTTTGATTTTTCATGAAATATGTTTAGAAGAAATAAAATAAAAATTGACTTAAATTCTAAAATAGTTCCCTTAATAAAGAAAAATAAAAATTTAATAAAATAGATGATAGTTAATTGTTACACTTTTTCTTTTCTCTTTGTGATACATAAAATAATAATTCTTAAAAGTGATATGTTAGATTTATTTTTTTTTCAAAGTTTTATTGATAAACAGCAATGAGACAGTTTCAAATCAAATCGGAAGTACAGTTTCAACAAATAATACACTGCATATATTCTTCATAGTGT